>NW_008237271.1:68841-159446 GCF_000691975.1 Corvus brachyrhynchos
GCAAGACAAGGGAGGCTGCTACTTCACAAATGTATTTTAGAGCCAGTTTTATGCAGTCTTAGACCCAAATTACTTGTAGTTCACAGAAATTTAGTTTCTTTTCAAATATGAAGATTTTTTCTAATACTTAAAAGCAAGGGAGTGCTAAGGGAAATGAAAGGCTGTTCTGTAATGGAGTAGCAAGAATTAGGTAGAATATTTTAAGCAAAGCTAGTGCCAAACTCATGGTTAACCCTAGAATAAAAGAGGTAAAAGAAATCAATGAAGAGGGATAACCTAATCTAATCCTTACAGATTTCATTATGCTTATAAACATCTTCTGTGAATGCTATGCTATCTCTTTTTTGCTTTGCTGTATGGATATTACTGAAGGTGTTAGTTGGTCCTTCTGCTTTAGGTCTGTCTATCATAGCATATTGTACTTGAATTCCAGGCTCACCTATCAGCAGCCGCCAGACTGTTGGCTGAATCTGTGAATTGCTGGAACAAAGAAAGTCAAGTTTCTGGTTAAACATTTTGATGTTACAAGATGGTTGTCTTCATTCTGTAAAAAACTAACTAGGCTTTTAGGAAGAGACTGCCTAGACTACTGTATCTGCAAAACTGAAATTCTAATACTAGCATTTACTGTGGTGTACTCAGAGTATGGTAGCTTGCACCTAATTAATCTACTGAACTAGACATTGGTAGTGACACAGTTTTTTAAGCTTCTGTCAGAGGTGACCTACAGTGTTCTTTGATCCTTTTCATGATTGTGAATCAATTAACTTCAGTAGCTGACATGCTGGCTGTTTGTTTTACAGATTGTAACTTCTGCATCAACAGACCTTCAGGACTATACATACTACTTTGTTCCTGCTCCCTGGCTATCTGTGAAACTTCTGAGGCTGTTACAGTGCTATCCACCTCCAGGTAATGCACAAATCACAGCAGTGGTTCTCTCTCTTTTGCAGTACACTGACTCCAAAGAGCTACTGCAATGCACTGTTACCATAGCTTGGAGTGCAAGCACATTGTCTTGAGGCAGAGATACTGAAGTTTGTACTCTTGAGTGTTTCTGGTAGCTCGAAGATATTTGGCCTTTTGAATGATGTTGTGTTTAATTTTAACAAAATGTCTAACCAGTGTGCATCTTACAGTTTATTGGCAGGGGGTTTATCAACTATGTTAAACTCTCAAAGTATGTTGTAGTGCAGATTGTGTTTGGCTTTTGTTCTCACCCAAATAGGACTGTGGCTTGGAATTCTTTTCCCACATATATGTTGGGGAGTGTAAATGTTTTTAGTGTATCAGAGTACCTCAGTTTATTTAGATTTAGCCAGGGGAAAACCTAAGGTAGGGTTTAGGCTTTGGAGCAAAGCGAAGTTGTCCAACGGCTTGTTCTTCTCTAGAAGACCCTGCGGTACGTGGCCGTCTGACAGAATGCCTGGAAACCATCCTCAACAAAGCACAGGAGCCACCAAAGTCAAAGAAAGTGCAACACTCGAATGCGAAGAATGCTGTCCTGTTTGAGGCAATAAGCTTAATTATACACCATGACAGGTGAGCTGGGACAACACTTCTGTTATCAGAGGGGTTTTTAAAGTGAAAAGCTGGAGTTTTGTCTTGAGCAGTTAATCAGATTTTAATGGGGAGGGAGTAGAGGGGAAAAAATACGAAGTTGCTTGCTAGATTGGAACACAACCACAGCAATGTAATTGAGCAGTGTTAATGAACTGTGTTGCTTTGGTT
This sequence comes from Corvus brachyrhynchos, assembly GCF_000691975.1. Taxonomy (NCBI): domain Eukaryota; kingdom Metazoa; phylum Chordata; class Aves; order Passeriformes; family Corvidae; genus Corvus; species Corvus brachyrhynchos. The sequence continues at coordinate 70,573 of NW_008237271.1, forward strand.
TTTGCTGCTTCTTTATTTGGTGTTTTATATTGACCCCACTGCTCTAATCCAACAGAGATTATTTGCTCACAGTATCTAAATTTGCATTTCACTAGCAAAGCATTCTAGCAGACACTTTGAGGCATTTTAAGAAATTTCCACTGCAGAAATAGTATTCTGTATTGAGTGTTCTCAAACCTGTTGCTTTTAACCCTTTCACTTTCTCTCCTGTTCTGTGCAGTGAGCCAAACCTACTAGTCCGTGCCTGTAACCAGCTAGGTCAGTTCTTGCAGCACCGAGAAACTAATTTGCGTTACCTAGCACTGGAAAGCATGTGCACGCTTGCCAGCTCTGAATTCTCACATGAGGCTGTGAAAACACACATAGAAACAGTTATCAATGCATTGAAGGTAAATATTGAAGTGCGTGGTCTGGTTTTGAGTGTTGTCTTCTCCCCTGCCTCAATGCCCTCTCCCCCACAGCCCCAGGCTCCCCAACCCCAATTAAGCTAATAATACTTAGGGACCAAATGAGTTACTCTTTGAAGTCTGCTTTAGTTTTTTACCTCAATCCATCAAAATCTTGCTATGCTGGCAATTACAGAGGCCAGATTTTGTTGATTTCTGCACCTTGCTGGTAAAACTGGTACCTGTAGCTGTGTCCCTTGTAACACTGGTATCTGCTCAAGTGTAGACTGAAGGTGAATAATTGTTTAAAAATACAGAATTTCAAAATTGAGAATGCTGGGAAGACAGTTTTATTACTGTCTTGCTGGTATTGGGCACTGTTCCTTCACTGTAGTAGCTTACGGGGAGTGGTAGAGCAGATCAGCTTCCACTGCAGAATTATAAAGAGCAGAAACCAGAAAGACACATTTCCAGGCCATGTTTGTGACAAAACAGAAGTCAAAAGAGTAAGACTGATTTGCATGTAAATTTACTTGCAAACTTGGATGTTGAAATGCTTTTGTTTTCTTCCAAGTTCCTGCTGTAGCATATTTATACATTTGTCTAAGTTCAAAGTATGTATCTGTTCTAGCTGGACTTCAGTTGTTACAAGGCATGCCCAACACTAAACCTGCAGGCAGCTAAACGCTCATTGGCCTGGTAACAATTTAACAATTTCAGCCAGTTACTGGTGCATTTCTGGCCACTGGTACCAGTTACTTAGTGCATAGTGGATCACAGATTCACTCACGGTACTTTGGGTTAGTACCGAAGTGTTCTGTACAAACTCCAACATTCTTTCAGCACCTGCACAGATTTTTGTGATATTATTTAAGAGCAGGAAGCTGTCTTGAGTCTCCACTGACCTCTTCCTAGGTGACTGAAAGTGAGAAATAGCATAAGAAACTCATAGCTTATATAAAGGGTATATCTGAGTTCATTCTGCATCTGAAAAATTATGCAAATGCATTTGTTTTTGATTTGACTGTGAATTATACTCAGTTTCTTCTCTTAAGTTGCATGTACTTTCCAAACAAACATGAAATCATCTTGACCTTTGACTCTGTGTCTTTTTGCAGACTGAAAGAGATGTAAGTGTACGACAAAGAGCTGTAGATCTCCTGTATGCAATGTGTGACCGAAGCAATGCCCAGCAGATTGTGGCTGAAATGCTCAATTACCTGGAGACTGCCGATTATTCCATTAGAGAAGAAATTGTAAGCTATTGGTGTTTTTCTTATTTGTTTCATAGCTGGATTTGGTACCATACATATCATTTATTGATTGGGATGCTGCATAGGCTGTGATAGAGATTGCTTTTCATGGTGTTTTAACAAAAAACCCAGACAAAACTACTAAAACAAACAAATCCATAAATTTGTAGTCTAATAGGAAAGAATTGAGGTTAAAGTAATCCAGGGGGCAGGGGGGAACCTTGGAAACTTAAGAATTTTTAAAGCTGTTCTTTGTCTCGGGACAGTGCATATAGAAAGCGAAGTGAATTCTATCAGTGCTTGAGCCAACTCATTCTCCACATTCTGAGGGTTAGGTCCTACTCTAGTCAATTGTCCAATAGCTTCAAAAATTAGTGTGGTAAATGCTTATTTGTCAGTAGAATTTTATATTCTGTATGCTCTGAGAATGTTCAGTCTAAGGGTTCCCAAAAACAATACTTTATAATCAGTTAGGAGGCCTGATACCTATCTCCTTCCTACCACTAGGATAAAAGTTGATATACTCGACTTAAACCTTTTTAGGATAGTAAACAAAACTTGTACTTACAGTAGTTACTTAGCTTAGTTAGGTGCTAAAGTTTCTTGGTTGGAGAAGTGAATGTGGAATACAGTGTTAGTTGATTAACCTCTTGTACTGTCTGGTTGCTTTTGATAGTGTCCCCTGACTTGGCAGATAATGAGAATTTCATTCTGTTCCCTTATACCGACCTGTTCTTTTAACAGTAGTAAATGCAACTGCTAATAAATTGTGTGGGGTCTCCCCTGAAGCTGATGCAGGACACAGGAATCTGAGTGTGACCTGAAAAAGTCAGCTATGCTTTGGTGACTCTTCTTTGCCTCTGCTATCTTGTTTCCACCTTTTACCTTTTTTGAGAGGTTTCCAATTTCCTATTTGATCCTGTCTCAGTGGTAGTTTAGATGGTGTTTTTAAAGCAACCAAAAAATGTTCTATAAATTGCTCTCGATCACTTAGGTACACAACTGAAAAGCCACACAGATAAAACATATTTGAATGTTTTATGGGGAAAGCAATTTGTGCCTGGCAACAGCTGTATTCTGGCACAGCATTTCAATGTTCACCTTTCACCTTAGCTGTGGGAACAAGTGAACAAGCTCATGCATCTGAAACTGAGGCTTCTGGGCCAGTGTGGGGCATCACCAGGTGTTTACAGCTCGTAGTCAGAGCCAGCCAACCTTCTGTGTTCTCTTTTGTGTGCTCAGGTTCTGAAGGTTGCAATTCTAGCTGAGAAGTATGCAGTGGATTACACCTGGTATGTGGATACAATCCTGAATCTGATTCGCATTGCTGGTGACTATGTCAGTGAAGAAGTGTGGTATCGAGTTATTCAGATCGTCATCAACAGGGATGATGTGCAAGGATATGCAGCAAAGACTGTTTTTGAGGTGAGAATAACTGTTTTCAGTTCCCTTTCAAAATGAGCTAAGAATTAAGGAAGCACCACATGATGTAACAGGGGAAACTTAAGGAGCTCTATCTGTCCTCAAAAGTCCACAGTGCTGCTAGATGGGCCTAAGAGTGCTCTTAATCAAGTAATACTCATATTAGTCTTCTGTGAAATCATACTACCCATCATGTTTTTCTTATAAGTGCTTTGTAGTCCCTAGACCCATGGTCTGCACTTGCAGGAAAGTAGATGAGAAAACTGGGAATGGAAGTGACAGAAAACATCCTTTTTCATACGTTGCATATCAATGATTGTTAATGTGTTACAGGCCCTTCAAGCTCCAGCATGCCACGAGAATCTTGTAAAAGTAGGTGGCTACATCTTGGGAGAATTTGGAAATCTGATAGCAGGTGATCCAAGATCAAGGTAAAACATCTTCTAAAATACTGAGTTGAAGTAGTAGTGCTTTCTGTAAAGAATTTAATTCCTAACATTCCTAAAGGCTAGTTAACAAATGATTCAGCTCTTGTTAATAATGCATTAATAAGGATTATCATGTCTACAAAAACTGAACAAATTATTTTTCTTCCATCTTTTAAGTCCCCTCATCCAGTTCAACTTGCTACATTCCAAGTTTCATCTGTGTAGTGTTCCTACCCGAGCTCTGCTTCTGTCTACTTACATCAAGTTTGTGAACCTGTTTCCAGAAATCAAAACTACAATTCAAGATGTGCTGCGCAGTGACAGTCAGCTAAAGAATGCTGATGTTGAGCTGCAGCAGAGAGCTGTTGAGTATTTGAGGCTCAGTACTATTGCTAGTACTGATATATTGGTAAGTATAAAGGTTTATTTTCTTTATTATGCAGTACTCTGCTGTCAACAAGTTAAACTCCACTAAACTTAACCTGATTGCTCAGAAATCTCAGTGTAGGAGTAAGGATTACAATGTGGGTGCGGGTTCTTTTAGTCTCCCTAGTTGTGCTGTAGTCATCTTCAGTTTAGAGCTAAATTCCGAGTTGTTGTTGCTGTAATGGGACAAATGACCGTTAAGACATGTTAATCTGGACCTGAGAAGCCAGGGAAAGCTGGCATAATAACAGGGTCCTAGGGGATTTGGATATCAAAAGGCTGATGCTTTCTTTTGAGGACTTACTTGATGGTGGGCAGGAAAAGTGTAATTTTTTCTCTTGAAGCTCAGTGATTTAACCTGGTGCTCTCAGGTCTGAGCAGAGCATTGCACATTTAGTTTTGACATCTAAGAAATGCTCAGGTCTGAGTACTTGAGTATTCTCTGTGGTTTAAGTCTTGGTCTGCCTGAGTTAAGGACCCTTAGGTCTGCTATGATCTAATTATTTAAATTTTCTTTTTTTTATTTAATATCACTGTTTCACAGAAGTGATGAGCACCTGTTCTCTTAACCAAGTGCTTTGGACAGACTTCAGAAAGTTTTAGAGAATTTTTTATTTTAAAAAAGCGATCAGTCCCTCACTACAATAAACTGCATAATCATTTTCTGTGTGGGTAACTACTTCTGCTTTTGCTTTATGCAATCTATAAGGGTGTGTCTCTTCAAAGACTCAGAAGCTGGTTTGATTTTTTTCTCTGAAGTTAACACTTTTTTTTCCCGTGGTAAGGCTACAGTGTTGGAAGAAATGCCTCCCTTTCCAGAGAGGGAATCTTCTATTTTGGCTAAACTGAAGAAGAAGAAAGGCCCAGGCACAGTTACTGACCTGGAAGAGATCAAAAAGGAGAGGAGCTCTGATATGAATGGAAGTGCTGAACCTGCCTCTGTCAATGCCAGTGCTGTTGTGAGTTTAAAAGCTGTTATTTCATTAATTTTAGATGGTGTGCAAGTGAGAAAAGAACGGCTTCCTAAAGTGGCTTTTTGGGGATTTAAAACCTCTCATCTGAAACTTAAGGCTATGAGTCTTTGCTATAAAGCAGGAGGATGTACAGCTGCTTTCCCCTTGCTGCGTGCTTGGATGCAATTGGAAGTCTTATGTAAATGGGGACAAACTGTCTGCAGCCTAAAAAAATCCCTTTTACATTGTTGTTTGAAAAATACTGCTTTACACGTTAGAAATGTGAATTTCCTTGTTGGTGAAATTGCACTGAGGGTGAGATTATAAAATTAACATATTTAAAAGGAGTTAATTTGAATTTCAGAGTATCAGCTGTTTTTCTGCTTTGTCTTACATATTTGCATCTTGATTTGGATTATTGTTTTTAATAGAAGTGGACAACACTTGACTTCACAGGGATATCCTTAAATAAATATAATGTTACTTTTTATTTGACAGTACTATTTGAGTTTAGTTATGCTAGACAAGGCCACAGGTTTTTTTTCTTCTGAGCTGAAATTCTCATTTTATTGTCAATTAATGCTGGTAGGATCAGTTTTTCCCATAATGTAATACTGCCTTCTGGTTTTAATGCCTAGAATAACTTCTACTACATCTTAAATGTAATTACAAGATTACCTAGAGCAGGAAATACTGTAACATGCTCCCTGCCCAGTTTGTTAAAGCATAATACTTTACTACTTAGTCACTGCAGTGTGTAAGATCCATGTGCAACAGTTTTGACTGGACAGAAATCTCTTTCTAGCAGAAATTTGCCAAGTTTTCTTTGCATGCCATATTGAGGTGATTGGTTGTTAATACTGCATTATGCTTTACAAGCTTCACTTTTTGGCCTGCAGCCATGTAACAAACTGCAGTGTTACCTTCACCAGTGGCTTTATGTGGTTTAGATACCAAAAATGTTAGAATTTTGAGGTCCAACCTTTGTTTGTTTTTAGTAGTTCCTCATGATTGGCTTCTTAAATCTTTTGCCAGGGATTTTTTCATTATATTGTATGGAATATATTGTAACTTTAAGTTGGCTGACAAAAACAAGATTTCAGATTCCTCCAAATGCATTTCATGACTCATCCTCAGATTATCTGGCATATTGGAAGCTGCTGATGTCTAATACATGACCATTTTGATTAACAGTCTATGCTTTGTTCTTGCATGTGACTTGGGCACATATATGCAGCCTCTGTTGCATGATTCCATGTCCTGGCTACTTGATTTGTTCTAGTTGAGGAAAATAAGTTTAAACATCTTTGTCTCTTCCTCTAGTGTTTGCAGCTTGAACTGGCTACAGGCTCTGCTTTTTTTGCTGGTTGGGTTTATATTCTTTCTACGATTTGCTAGGCTTCAAAAACCCAGGATTAAACTGATAGTCAATTTTAAAGATGCTGTGATGACCTTTGATTTAGGTTTGTGTAAAAGCCACTTCCTTTCGTGATGGATTCCTCATGAAAGAAAAGAAACACGTGAATTTTATTCCCTACAGTACTTATTTTCCCTTGAAACTGACAGGAAAAGTGTGTGTGGGGGGGGAACTGTTATCTTTGTCATCTTTCTTCTGCAGAACCAGATTCTAGACAGATGAATTTCAGTTTTGTTTTTATTTAACTGTTAGATGGACATAACTCTCTTCAAAGGGAAAAAAGAAAACCACATCTATAAATGACCATAAGTTGAAATTCAGCATGCTAACTGCTGCATTTGTGAACCCTTTTACATCCATTCAAACCTTGATCTGGGGTGGGGAGAGGCACTTTGCCATAGCTTAGTTGTCTGTGCAAACGAGACAGCTTTGTTGTAGTTTTGTTGCAGTGTAACACCAAAGTGTCTTGTCTTCCTTAGTCTACTCCTTCTCCATCGGCGGATCTGCTGGGTCTGGGTGCAGCCCCTGTCACCAATTCAGCTCCCCCACCTTCCTCTAGTGGTAGCCTGCTCGTGGATGTATTTTCAGATTCAGCTTCTGCAGTTGCACCTCTTGCTCCTGGTTCTGATGACAACTTTGCGAGGTAATTAAGTCACCCTGAAAGGAATTTGAAGGAGAATTTGTCTGTTAAAACAAGATTGAAGGAAAAACATGCATAACTTCGGTTTTGTTCCAGCATATCGAATGCATTCCCGAGTGGCAATTTTGCAGCAAGAGAGGTGTTCTTGGACACTCTGCTGGATGTGCTGTTGTTGTTGAATATCTCTTCTCATGGAAAAAACCGAGTCTGTAGTACTCAGCTTGAGGATATTTGCCACACAGTAGTGTCTGGTTTTCATGCTGGTTTTGCTTCTTTGTTAAATTAAGCTGCTTGTGCATCTCCATACATCTTGAAGTGGGGGTTATCTGTCCTGATATGAATACATTTATTCTTATTTTATTTTCATAAAGTATTCTTGTGTCTCTCCACTTATGGCAAGCTGCTACTGAAACAGTGAGATGGATTGTATGCACATACTGCTTCCCAGAATTGAAAGATACACTTCAGTTGTTCTGCTACTGTCTGACAAAGGGATGTGAAAAGGGGGATAAAGAACAAGTGGTTTTCTTTTTCTTTTAAAGGGGATTTGATACTACAATTACATTAGCAAGTGTAGTGTAGGTAAAATGTGTTATTAACCCCATTAGCATTAAAAGCTACTGTGGCTGCTCTCAAATGTTATTTGGGTAAAATTTTGGGAATAAACAGCATAAAATCACGGAATGTCTTTAAAATCAGTTGTCTTACTGGACAAGAACGTATTACTGTTGTCAAGGACCAAATTTTGAATGTTGGCACAACAGATTTTCAATGCATCTTAATATAAAAGACGTAATTAGGGAAACTGATCTGCCTGGATCATTGACACTTTCATCAAAATTTTGTACAGGTAATGCAGTGCAGGTAATTGTTGCAGGTGTGCAGTGATTAATACTTGATCCTGTGTTTCTCTTGGAAGGTCAGAAGTGATACTTGATGATAAAACACAAAACCAGGACTTTAGGAAGCTACACAAGCTTGTTCATGCTTTTTTTTTTTTTTTTTAAGAAGGTAAAAAAAGGAACCAATATGAGTAGCTTCATAAGCAAATGTTACCTAAAAAGAGTTTTCTCTTTCTGCAGAAGAAAGTATAGCAATGCCCAACTCCTTGGTCTGTCTGTAGATGATGAAATGCTTCTCTAATGATACTGAGAAGTTGCTTTTTACAGTTTCCTGCCTCTTTTTAGTGCTGTTGTCACTTTTGTTTCTAAATCTGTTGCTTGGGTAAGTCATTCTCTGTGTGCCCGTGTACTCTTGCCTATGCTTAATACTTGTGTGTTTTTAGGAACTGATTGTGCACCTGGGGTCCCTAAGGTTGATGAGGCCTCTGCTTTTAAGCACACCTTTGTAGTAGTTAATATGCAGCTACCTTTTTGATTTTGAACTTAAACACTCTTGCTGTCACAGTTAAACACCTAAAAGGACTTGGTTCTGTAAGAGGTTTACATTTACTGAACACCTTCAGCTGTCTCCTGTCTTCGTGAAGGATTGCTGTTTTCTAACAGTCGGGGTGGGATGGGGGAGAGAAGTGGGGGAAAACATTGCCTAATGCCTAAAACCTTTTTAGGGTACTGAGCTAGGGCAGCTAATCAATTTCTCGTGCATTAAGCTCAGCAGTGCCATTTTTGAGGAAGGAGGTAAAAGAAGTAACTAAGCTCTAAGCTGTCTTTACTAACTCCTGCTGTCTCTGTCGCTACTGCCTTTCTTCCTTTGTGCTGCCTGAACTAGCCCTGACCTGGCTTCATCTGAGGTAGTTTCTGAGGAACCAGCTGATACTGTGCATGATGCTGATGAGCTTTTTCACAAGTAAGCAATACTAAAACCTTGCAAGGCTGGGCAATTTCCAGAATATAGTTATAAAGCAAAACTATATTGTTCATTAACTTAATACCAGCAAAACTAGAGAAACATGTACTGTCAGACTTGTGACTAGAATACCTCTATGGATGCTGTGGCTTTTGTGACAGGCTCATGAATAGACAGGTTAGAGTTGCCTTTACAAGTCAGTGCTATCACACACTGCTCTAAAATGAGGCAATGCCAGTTGTATATTAAGGTTTTGCAACTATTTGGAAATAAAGAAAAAACAGAGTACTTGTCAAAAGTACTGGTACTTGGGAGTGTGTTTTAAGTGCCTTGTATGCAAAAGGCAGATGTTTGCTGACCACCTCTTCTACTTTTAAGTGAGAGGTGATAGAAAAGGACTGAGATCACTGGAGAATGGGCTTCCTCTCTCAAAATGGAAAAAGTGTATCTCTCGGTTGGCTTAGGTGATACAGAAATGATAAAACAAGGAAGGTTTTTTTCTTTCAGGTTTAAACAGTCAAAGCTTCAAACTTTTCAATTCTGCACCAACCTAATGAGTTTCAGAAGTTCTCAAGACTAATAAGAAAAATCCTAGTCTGTTGCCTGGTCCTTTATTAGACAGTGTGTGTGTATATAGCATATGTGGTTTCCTTCATAGTTTCTCAGACATTCTATCAAATAAAAATGTCAGTTCTTTTAGTGTCCTACAAGTGGTGGTTCTGGTTGTAAAATTGTCTTTTCTAACTGCAGTTTTCTGCAAAGGCCTCTCTCACAGATTGATGCATTCTAGGTTAACCACAGTCTTCATCCTCTGTGTAAACCCTGAATTTTGTGGTTCTAAATATTGTTTAATGTGGCTCAATTTAAAACATGTTTTCCCTCTCTTCCCCTAGGTTTGTGTGTAAAAATAATGGAGTCTTATTTGAAAATCAGTTGCTACAAATTGGCTTGAAGTCTGAATTTCGACAGAACCTGGGTAAGATCTTTTGTGCTGTGGTTGGCTGTCTGCATTATCAATCACAATGCCAGCATGATGTTTCAGCTACTGAAGAGGGAAATAGCGTTATAGGCCTAAGCTCTTTTACAGCTCCCACTGTTGTGCATCCCTGGCTTTTGTGTGAGCTCTTGTTTCCTTAAATTTTTTTGATTGTTTTGGTAGCTGAGATGAAATAGTGTTACACTCCAGCACTCCGGCACGTGCAGCCAGGTTTATAAAGGACCGTTGTTTTCGGAATTTATATCTTGCATTATAGCTTATTGTAATGATATGAGACACAATACATTTCAGATCAGATTTAATGCACAAGATACTGGAAATATCTAGGCAAGAGATGGGACTTAAACACAGACCAGCAATAGAATTGCTTGCTTCTCCCTTCTGTAAAACTCTTGGTGGCATAGTAGCATCTTAACATAAAAAGTAAAATTCTCCAGCAACTGAAAGGCAGTTAAATCACCAGTGGCAGTCTGTGTGACAGCTACTGTAGGAGAGATCTAATGGCTTGGTTAAATCACTGCATTTTGAACTGCAGATGTCTTGGTGAGATAAACCATGTAAACTATGTTTTGTTCTTAAAAGTGGTTTTAAGGAAAGGTAGAAAGACAGTGTGTTAGGGAATTGAAGCATGAGTAGTTCAATATGATTACATGCACCTAAAAATTCTGATGTCTCATTCTTCTCTTTCTAGGACGTATGTTCATATTCTATGGTAATAAGACATCAACACAGTTCTTGAATTTTACTCCAACAGTAATCTGCTCAGATGACCTTCAGTCAAATATCCTTAAATGCAGTAGAATGTGTCTGTTCTTATTAGGTTTTTGTGGTTTATGCTGCACAAAATAATACTAAATCTGTTGGATCAAGGCATGGTCTCCTTGAACATGAAGAAATGAGAAACTTGCTGATAGCTCTTTAAAGTTCTTGTAGAAAGAACAAAGTCTTGAGCAGAGATGGAAGATTCTCTCCTTAAAGCTCTGGTTATAAACACAAATGTTACTCCTGAAATAAGGAGAAATTAAGCTGAATAAATATGCAATGGAGCTGTAACTTTCTCCACTGACACGAAGTAAGTAGCAGAGGTAGAGATGTGTCCTTCAAGTACTGCATTAGCAGATAACCTAAAACTTGACATAGAGATGGAATACATGTATGCCAAGATGATGGTACTTTAAAATAAGGTCTTAATTCATGGCTGGTCCTTAATGCTTGGTATTGCAAATTTAGGATTTCTGGGAGATTAAGTAATCAGAGTTGTTTGACTCAAGGCATCTCTGTAATGTTCAAAATAGTCCTGTGGTTTTTATTGTGAAGTCTCTCTGCCTTCACACTTTTTTAAGGGCATCTTTCTTTAAGAATATCTAAGTAACTGAGAATTTTTTGGAGTTACTGCTTGTAGATGTGTCAGTATGAAAAAACCCAACAACCAATTAAAAAAATGAATCCCCACAAACTCTTTCCTTGTACAAAAATTGAGCTTTAAATGTTCACTAGCACATAGAGAATGAGTGAAAATGTGATGCTAATTCCTCATAGCTTATTGGAAGATTTGCATTTTGTTTAAGTTATCAGTTCATTGATCTGTTTCCTTAACTACTTTTTTATGCCTGAATCTTCAGACAAAACCTGTTGACCCCACAGTGGATGGAGGGGCACAGGGTCAGCAGGTTGTGAACATCGAATGTGTTTCAGACTTCATGGAAGCTCCAATCCTGAACATTCAGTTCAGGTAAAACAAAGGATTCAAATGTTAGTGAATTAATTAGATGAAAGATGTTAAATTTGGCATGGTCTTGTGACTGAAATGTAGAATATGGACACACAAAGCTCTCTCGGGTAGACAACTTGAAAAATTGATCTAACTAAGCTTTAAGCTGCTAGGGAGAATCCACTTGGAACAATGTGGTTTAAAAAACCCAACCAAACCAAACAATCAAGAAGCAGCTACTGATAAAATGTCTCCATGACTTCTGTCTCTGCTATCTATATAAAACAGCAGTCTTCCTGTTTGCTTAAGAAATCTTGACAGGAATATACGCAGTAACTTCTCCCTTCTGGAAACCAAGAACATTTCTGCAAATAACTTGGCCTGGAAGTGTATGCAACCAGAAGTAGAATCTTTTTCTGTCCACTCAACATCAGCTCAGCTTTACAAAATCGCGAGTCCTGGGCTGCATGCTGTTATTTTAGTCTAAACTGGTTTTTATTGGTATGTTTTCACAGGGATATATTTTTGCCCCTTTGGGTGCTATCTAGAAGGATAAACCTATGCTAAAACTGAGAGAACCTTATTAGCAGTTCTGCCAGTTCATTTGCTGTCTAAACAGAGAAAATAAATTTATTTAACAGTGGATTGAAACTGTGTGTTAGAAATGTCATGTGCAGTTGATGGATTTTGATCATAAACAGTTTCTCAATAGCTTGGTTGATTTCTGCTGAGACACTGCTGAGGCTGCCACGTGCACTGTGGTTTTTCTATTCCATCTGCAGGTATGGCGGAACATTTCAAAATCTTTCAGTAAAATTACCCATCACACTGAATAAATTTTTCCAGCCAACAGAGATGTCTTCTCAAGACTTTTTTCAGCGTTGGAAGCAGCTGAGCAAGTAAGACTTTGTACTTGGGCTTGGGGCTCTTGTAGTGGGCAAGAGAAGAGAAAGGTATATTGTGAATGTAGCTGGTGCAGTGCTTCATCCCTTACTCAATCCTGTAAGCCATGAGCTCTTCCAGTAGAATTAATTGGTATTGAAAATGCTGTTTATAATACAGGTATTTATCTGCTTTGTCTTGCAGTCCAAAACAAGAAGTACAGAATATCTTTAAAGCAAAGCACCCAATGGATGCAGAGATCACAAAAGCAAAGGTGGGTGGTGGTGTGGTATTTTTAATTCATAGTGTACGGGGCAGTGGCAGGTCATGTTTTAACCCCAGCTGGCAATTAAGCACCACACAGCCACTGCTCACTCTCCCCCAGTGGGGTGGGACAGAGAACCCAAGAATGGTAAAAGTGAGAAAATGTGTGAGTTGAAGTAAAGGAAAATGAGTAGGTAAAGGAAAAGCCATGCACGCAAGTAAAGTGAAGAATTAATTCAGTGCTTCCCACTGACTTGGAGGTATTTGGCCATCCCCAGGGCAGCAGGGCTCCATCAAGTGTAACAGTTACTTGGGAAGACAAAACATCATCACTGTGAACATCCTCCCATTCCCTCTTTTCCCAGCTCCTTGTGCACCCCTGGCCTCCTCACTGATGGGGTGAGGAGCAGAGAAGACCTTGGCTCTGTGTAACCCCTGCACAGTGGTAACTGAAACATCGCTGTGTTATCAGCTGTTTTCAGCAGAAATCCAAAACACAGCCCCATACCAGCTACTAATAAGAAAATTACCTCTATCCCAGCCAAAACTAGCACGTGGTATAAACAAACGTCATGCATTTTTGTTTGTATGCAGTTGGATCATCCAGTGAAAGTGTGAGTCCATGCTGTGTGATAGATCCGTGGCAGTGCCGAGTTGAATGGACAGTTTCTAGCTGTGGTTTGAATTAGGTACAGTCTGCAGCTGGAGACTTGAAGCTGTTTTAGAAAGCACCAGTTCACTGCTTAAAACTGAATTGGAAGATAGTTCAAGCCTTAATTTATACTCGAGGTACTAGTTGGAAAAGGAAAGTGACTTTTTGTAGAATTGGCTGCCTTAGGCAAAACAGAAGCGACTGTGTAAGACAGGAATGGCTACATCAAAATGAGGGGAGACTGATGTTGAATCTTAACTTGCTTCTCAGTTGCTTTTGAGAAGAGCCTTATTTACAGGAACAGCTCATTTATCAGGGTCAGCCTTCAAAAATTTGTGGTAATGAATTTGTCTTGAACACTTAAAAATTAGTTTCCTCCTTGTTTTGCTATTTGGTGGTGACTGTGTGGGTATACTTGGTATTTGTGTCCTTCTCTCCCCACATCTAAATCTCCTGGGTGTCTTTAATAGATAATTGGCTTCGGATCAGCCCTACTTGAGGAGGTGGATCCCAATCCTGCTAACTTTGTTGGTGCTGGTATCATACACACAAAAACTACTCAGATTGGATGCTTGCTGCGCCTTGAACCCAACCTCCAGGCACAGGTATCTGTGTAACTATCTCCAGCTTAGATACAAGTTCTCGTTTGAACTAAATATCGCTGTGTATCTGAAACCCCTTAAGATACTTAAAAGTCACTATTGCAATAGCTGCTGATGACTGCAGACTCCAACAAGAAATTAAATTATAGCAGCTGGTCCTGGCCAAGCAGGGTAAGCTGCTTCTTCAGAGCAATTCTCTTTCCTGTCAGAAGAGATCATTGTAATATTCCAGACTGTCTTGGGTGCTTTGGACCAGATTAAGCATGCTTCCTTTTGTTATTTTAAATTAGTAAACGAGTAGTTGGCTAAAAGAGAAAGCGTAAGCAAGTGAGTACAATGTTAAGAATATTTTTACTAAAGCTTTTTTGATAGAGGTGTTATCCAAGTTAGCTAAGGATTGAAAATGAGGTTTCGGTGGTTGCATCTTCAGTTTCCTTAAGAAGTGTTTGTACAGGGTCTTTAGACTTTTCCACAGGACTTGCTTCTCTTTAAAAATAATTCTGTACAACACCTTTCTGTTAAAGCCAAAAAATACTTGAGTAACAGTAATTCTCAACAAAGGTTTGAAGATAGGGTTGGTTCAGCCAGTGTGAAGAAAGTTTTCAAACACAGTTTGAAAAAGCTGTGTTACTCAGTGGCTGGGTGCCTCTGAATGCTTTAATTTGAGGTCTTTTTCCTACCAAAGCTTACAAAGCAAGTAAGAGGTAACTGTTAGTTTTCAGTATTGACTGTGCATTCATTTAATGCCAAACTGTGTTTAAAAAGTACTATTTTATGTTCTTTTTCAGATGTATAGGCTCACACTACGAACAAGTAAAGAAGCTGTATCCCAGAGATTATGTGAATTGCTGTCAGAACAGTTTTAATATTAACCATGTCAGTTTTGGTTTTTCCACTTATATCACTGTCATCAAACTGCAAATAAATGTCTTGTACATCACTGTCTGAGTACTGCAATGTTAACCAATACCAGCTCCCTGCCTTAATAGGACTTGACCCTTGTTTGAAATTAGGACTATAAAATGTACAGTACAGGGAAATGACTTTTTCCATTAAAATGGCTTTTAGTGTGTTACACAAAAGGGTGGGAGGGCTGTCTTTTGCTCCTTTTTTTGCAGAGGTCAGGCTTTTAAACTTGTTGAAGGGAAATTGTTTTAGTTGTGGCAATCAAGGATTTCACCTGGAAATAGCTCAGAAACCTTCTGCTTCAGTACCTTTAAGAGATGCTTCCTCTGCTCTGAGCTGAAAGAAACCAATGTACTGCTGCTCAGGAAGGTTAATTCCCATGTTAATGTAGAGTCAAACCTTTGTAAAGTTGAACATTGCCACAAGTTGTCTACTGGATGGAGGGGCAGATTTGAAGATGTGTTTGAATCTGATTAAAATGAACATTTATGTTGTGTCGCCAATCTTTGTATTTGGAAAATGCCACAGGACCAGAGTCTTTAAAGTATTAATCTTGTATCATTTGACATTTTAATGTTTTCTGATCTTTGGATTGAACACAAAAGCTATTCTTAATCCTTCTGCTTACCTCCATTAATGAGGTGAGCTTCTCTGGTAGGGGGTGAATGAGTATATACTTGTTCGTTGTTACTCAGTGAAGTTAAATATTCTGGTTTATGTTTTTTCTGTTTGCCATCAGACTTCACAAGTAATAGTCCTAATGATGTAATACAATTAACTGCAGAGTCTAGTATTGTGTAAAAAGAAGTGGGAAGAAATGGGCCCTTGAAGGGCTGTAAGGCATGCACTCTTAGGTGAAAATGTAATTTTAATCAGTATCTTTTCCCCGGTGTACATTAATGTTCAGACTCAAGAGGCTGAATAACTGGATACCTAAGCAGTTTCCTTCCTGTCAATGGTAAAAACGTCCAAAATGGTGTAGAAAACTTCTGTTGAAACAGAAAGTAGAAGACCCAAAAGTGTTCAGCTTTTCTAGTGGTTTTTACAGCCAAAGTCTTTGTATCTTGTTTCACATCAAACTCATTGCAGCCTCTGTGCAGAAGTCAGTGGACAGAAATTTTGGCTCACGCTCCTCAAGCCTTGAGGTGCAACAGAGACTGCTAAACCAAAGCAGGTGAGGTGGCCCAGGTAGGAACCCTGGGCTGGTGTCAGCAAAAGCTACAGATCATGGTGAACAAAATCAGCTCCTGCTGACAGGAGAAGGGAACCTCAGGTGAAGATTTCCTCAAGGTCATTGACAGAAAGCCTGGGACTGGTGTGTCACAACACATACAGACAAGTGTGCCCAGGAAATGAAGGTGTTGAGTCGTGGTGGTGACACTGAAAATACATTTAAATGAGGCTGCTGTCATGCTGCCCAGTGCTCAGCAGGGGACAGGATTGTTCATGATTGAGTGTGCCTTGCTTTTTGTCTTCAGTGCTTTGAGCTTAAATGGTGGAACTGGGAGATTATCACTTGGTTTGGGTGAAGGCTCCTGATCATACTTGAGTAAAAGTGAAAAATGAGGAACAAAGGTTTGGCTGTGATGTGTGGATTTTGGGGGATATGTTTTATTTTTCCAGAAATGGTTGGTAACTATGGGTATTAAGGCTGAAAATTGGGCTAAAGGCCTGGTCTTTCTGCAAAAGTTCTCTCGACCAACTGGCCCTTTTAGGGGCTTTCAGATTCTTCTTACTTAAGACTCTTTAATCATAAATATTGTCACTGAAAATCTTGGTGAGCAGTTCCTGCAGTCAGGTTGGGCAGTTGGCAGATACTGATGGAATACCTTTTGTTTTGGCCTCTGATGCTCTGTGTCTCATTATTAGTCCTGTTATGTTAACCATGCTCTTGGCTGCTCTGTTAAAAATCTGATGTGCTGAACTAAAGGGAGTCTTAGCAAAGACAGAGGAGGAGCTTCTCTTTCATATTTTCCAAATCCTGTTGTATATCTGTCCCCCTGAAAAATGTTCTGTGCCCTCATTAAAGGACACCTTGAGACACTGCACTACTTTATTTCACTTTGCTTTGGTTCAAGCTGTGCTAAAATGTGCATTAAAATGTGGGAAGGAGGGGGGGGTAAGGGAAAGTGTCTTTTCAGTGGTGACTGTGTTAAGCTTATGACTGTTCACTCTTTGTATTAAATGTCAGCTCAATGAAGCCATGAGCAGAAAAGTGAACAAATTAAAGACAAATACTTGATTTTTTTTTTTTTTGTGAATGATGGTTAACTTACCAGTGATGTATCCTGTCAAGCAGACAAAGTAATTTCTGCAGTAAACAGTGTTATTGTTTTTAAGTGCAGTATTTTCAGGCATTGACATGTGAAAATAACTGAATAGCAAAACAGGTAGCATATGTTCATTCTTGACCTACACTCCAGTATGTAACATTTATGGTGATTGTCTTATTTGTATAAAACAAAGTTCTGTCAAATTAAGTGGAGAATTTTCATATAGAAGACTATATATTAGACTATATTCATCAGAAGAACGTATTAAGATTAAATAAATGATTAGAACAGTGATCAGACTGTCCTTTTTTTGTCTGGGGGCATGAAGGTGTAAAAAATATTCTCATGGAATGGTTGTTGTGGAAAACAATTGCTGTGATTCTTTAATGAGAAGTCCTGGTGGGTTCTGTTCACTGGAGTCTTTGCTGGTCTACAGATCTCTGCTCCCCCAGTGAGTGAGTTTGATTTTGTTCTTGTTTGGTCAACAAGTTATAAATATTCTATTTTTAAAAAGCCCCAGATGTAAAATCTTTCTCCCTAGAGTGTTTAACAGCAGTAAGTACATGAGCAGTACCTGCTGCAGTAAACTGCTCTAGCAAACAGTGGGGTAGGGTTGAGGCTAAGCAGCACACCTGTATTGCATGCAAGGGTGGTGTCACTGTAGAAGAAGAGTATCTGAACTGCTAAGTAACCTCATTTAAGCTTTAAATGTGTGCTTCAGATTCTTCTCTTACACTTGCTAAAAGGGAAAAAAGGGCACTGAGCTTTTGTGCAATCATACAGCTTTTCTTAAATGACTTGCAAACTAAGATTTTCTAGAGTGGCAGCAAGTAGAAATTGCTTGTGAGTGAACCACTTGTGTCCTGTTAGATGCATGTGGGCTTTGATTTCTTGCAGAGAAATGCCCTCAACTTCCTGCTTTATCCCAAAGGTGCTACATGTGTGTGTTAGTTATGCTTCTAGAAATATCCCACCACACTAAGGGTGCTTGTAGAAACCTCACAATTCACTTCATCATGGGTCATGGAGCACCTTACTTTCCAACCCTGTCATCTATGGATGAGCACAAGTCTGTGTCCACCTTCAGAGGAAAGGGAACAGGTCAGTTCCCTTCTCCCACTGAAGTAGTGGGGTCTTCCACAGGTCCAAGTTTGACTGTAGTGAACCTAACATACTATTTTTCAGTTAAAACAGCTGGTCAAATAATGAGAAAGAAGTTAGCAAATTCAGTTCCTTCTACTTTATTTGAACATTGAATTTCTCTTACTGTCCAGTGCGTGGGCCAGGTTTTAGCCTCTGGTTAAATAAATCACCCTGAGGCCAAACAATCTCTTGTCTTTCCTCCTGATCCCCACCCTGTGCCTGTTCTGTATTTCTGTGCCTGTTCTTCATTTCCTCCTCTGCACCCCACCCTGCTCCTGATCAGGAATCATTTGTGGTGGCTCCATGGGCAGTCTGGGCAGCTGCTCAGGCTTGCTGACGGCAAGGCTGTCCTGTGTAATCACTACAAGAGAACCCAGCAATGAGCTGTGGAAGGATTAACTTGTGATCACTGTTTAATTACAAAAAATGGTATATCAGGTCTGACTAGTGTGTGCAGCTGTCAAAGTTACAAACACAGCCACTAAATGCAATAATTTCTGTGGTGAGCCTTTTTCCAGGGTTATCTGGGTCTTGGCATGGTAGTTGGAATTCCTTCTTAAGAAGTTCACGTGGCCTACAGCAGCCGCATGCTGTGGTAACCATCATCTTCTCAACATCCAGCCTGTGTGGAAGAGAGGGAGAAGCAGTTGGCATTTGTTTAAAGCATTGTAGGCTCACAGCTTTTCAAGTATAGGAACTTTTTTTTTCTGTGGTAGGAGGTTTAGAGGATAGAGCACAGCCCTCCATTGAATGGTTCTGTCATCTGCAGGACTACAAACAGTGCAGGAATTTACTCCATTTTAAGTTCTCATGATGCAGAAACTCAGGTGTACTGAGCTGCTGCCTTCGTTTTTAGAACAGGATGGACTTGATGATCCTTGTGGCTCCTTTCCAACTCAGGACAGTCTGTGATTCTATGATCTCATCATCTATTAGGCCTCAGACCTCACTGGAAAATTGATAGAATTTTATTCCCCTGGTCTCTTTTTGCCCTTCTGAATATTTGTGAAGTAACTAGGGATTAAATTTGTTAAAGTTGTGCACTGGACTACTTACAGTTTACAAAAGGTCTCTTTTGCAGATGCTAAATTGTGTGTGTTCCTTTTGCAGTTCACAGAGGAAGGAAAACCTTTACTCCCTCTGAACAGTTAGTGCTGGAATCTAAGGTGGTGGCTGCATGATGCCAGTTCTGGGTGTGAGGTCAGCTAACAAGGTAGAAGACTTGCACATAATTGTTGAATTCACAGTAACAGAGCACAGGTAGGTGAAGTGAGAGCTTGAAAAGGCAGGTAAGGATTTGAGACTGTCCTTATAGTACTGCAGTTCTTAGGCTTTTGATTCCTGACATATTCAGCCTCCTGCTGGACTTGGTTCTGCCTTTGTCAGTGGGAAGCTGTATCGATAACAGGCCAGAACTCAGGTATGGGAAAATGAGAGTTCAGGAATAAGTATTTCTTGGCAAAATCTCTGTGGTTTTAACCACAACTTTCCTAGCAATTGAGACAAACCTTAATTCTAAAAGTCTTCCTCCTGGTTTCACAGCCCTTTTGTCAGCTCTCCGGATACAAGGTCAGTCACTCAGTTTTCAAAATGCTGGGGGACACTTGAATGTGCTTTGAAGGGGACAGCTTTTAGCATCAGGATTAATTTAAATTAGTTCCTGCAAAAGCAAAACCCTCCATTGCTTTCCATTCTTGAATATTGTATTGGCTTGGGTTGTTGGGAATGTAGCTATTTTTCTTCTCCAGTAACTGAACTCTAATACTGCTGTACTGTTTACTTGTATTGAAGCCTTGATTTCCTGTCAAATTCTCCTAATGGGCAGCAGAACTGCACAGGCTCAGCCAGCACCCTTGTAATTATAAAATATACCTGAATTACACTATTCGGAGAATGAGACAACTGAAGTGACATTACTTACCTTAGGTGAAATTTCTTATTTTACCATCTTAGCTATTTGAAAATAGGTATTTGTAGTCTAAACCACCTTTTCAATCTTTAAAAAGCAAACAAAACCAAAATTCCAACCATCAAGACAACAAAAAAACCCCTCCAAACTGGCAGCATTGATGTCTGGCTTTTCTAAAACACAACAAAAACTTAAGGAAGTGAGATGACCTTCCTTGATTAGCTGTAAATCCCTGGGTAATAAATGACCTTATTGTTTCTATTAACTGGTGTATACAGCAACATTGTATATTGCTGGGTGGATTCTAACCACATTTTCCTCCCTGAATTATAAAGGAGCAGTAGTTCATAAATTTCCCTACTTACAGATGCCCAAATAAGGAAAACAACTTCAGTACTGTATAGTCTCAGTTATCCTTACTTTGTTGAAGATGGACATGATCCTTCACATCGGCTCAAAGTGACATTTGTGGAACAGCCTTTGTAAGTTATTTCTTCTTCATATTCAACTTCTCTACAACGCTCTGTCAAATGTAAAAAGAAAAAAATACTGCTATAATTCATCTTGATCTTCTTGAGTGACCTTCGTTAGATGCCAAAAGCCTCCGTATTTGGTTTCATGGAAAACCATTCTTACTGCATGAGATAATTAACAAGTCACAAGTGAGTAACACAGCAAGAGAAGGTTTTAAACTGGGCACTGAAGTTGCAGGAGAGGCTTACCTTGGAGGACAACAAAAGAAAAGGACAAAGTTCTTTTTTAAGAAAATAGAAGTTGCTAGAATTACAAATGAGCAAAAAAATCCTGTTAAGAATATAGTACACATTCAGTCCAGCATGGAAAAACTAATCCTCTGCTGAGAACACAGAGATGCAAAGAGGACAACCAGCTGGCTCATTCTGGTAGAATTATTTCTGGTTCACTTTACTTATTTGAAAATTGCTTAATTCACTCATTTTAAGGATATATTTATTTATGGGCAGCCAGAAGTTTACAACTTGCCTTACTAGGGAGAATGTGTAATGCTACGTGTTAGGTAGCAATTATATGTGTCAGTGCTATGTTTTCTCCTGTCTTGGTGCACCACACTAAGCACTTTATGAAGCAGAAAGCTGACTTAAAACACAGGTTTTCCAAGGAGTTGAAAGATAGTGTTTGAAGTTTATATTAAGGAGAACAATGTTGAAAACTATGAAGGCAATTCATGCACTGCTCACACCTGATCCTTCACAATGATCTTTTAAGCACAGTCAGGTTCCCTGCTGAGAGAAAGGTTATAGATTATTGAACATTATTGCAGGGGAAGCTCAGTTAATGCTGTAGTAGGACTTTGGGATTTTCTTACTGGAAAATAAGACAACTGCTAACTGGGCAGTGAATTAAGATGCTGTATCTGTATCTCGTGAATGCAGCACTAGGAGCTATGCTTAAGTAAAAGTATTTAACTTCTTTTCTTTTCCTGGGTTGAAATATATTGTTAATATTGTGCCAGGCTGAAAAAGTATCAGAATTGCTTAGTTCAGGGCTGAAAAATGCAGAGAAAGGAGAAGAATTTGTCCACAGCTTTCTGAACTGCTGAAATAAATAGTTGCCTTTTAACTGCAAGGAACGAACCTGGTAATGCTGTGGTTGGGAAGGTAATGTCCTGAAGCACTTCTCTTAGGAAAAAAATGGGAACAAAATCCAAAGCAGATCCCCAAAACATAACTATACTGGGGAAAATCCTTCTGCTTTTGAGAGTTCCTACTTGGATCCCCATTCTGTGATGTGGAAATTATGAGGATGAAGGGAAAGCAGGGTCAAAGGAAGTGTGTCAGAAAGAATCCTGCCTCCTTGGGTTAAACTGTTATTTCCCAATGCTCATATAGCCAGTTTGAGGCTCCTTCCTGCTAAAACTGAAACCAGCCTCTTTGGCAGTGCAGCACCTGTGTGACAGCAGGACAAAGGACAGAGACTCTGCATTCAGTTGTTTGCTCTGCAGGGAGGTAATTCTGCCAGGCCTGGTGGCCAAGCTGCCTGACCTGGTCAAGCTGGACTCTGCTCACAAAGTTAACAGTGAAAATGACATGAAAGGCTCAGCTACAGGTGCCTGCATCCTCTAGTGTAGATCCTCAAGTACAACAGTTCCATTTAAAACCAATAGAAAGACGCTGCTTTGTGTGCCTTCCTTTACATGAGGTGGTGTGGAAATTACAGAATGTGGTATTCCTTCAGCCAAATCATATTAGGTGATTAATTGTGCACAGGAGCCAGAACACATCTCTGTACCCTGACAACTCTGAACACAGTATCTTGCAGAAGAGATACCAAAAATGCTCAATTGTGCAGAGCTAACAGGAAGGCTGCAGGGTAATGAGGGGATAGCCTGTCCCAATAAGAGGTTTCTTACACTGCTTTTTAAGATGACAGAATAAAGGTTCTGTGGCTCTCCTGAAGCACATCCTGTCAGATGCTTTAACTCACGCTCCTTAATATTTAAAATATTGAATAGCAGGGAACCTGGAGGTATGAAATCTAAGAAATCAGACAACAACTTTACAAAAAATAACTGCAGATAGGGCAAAAAGAAAAGGTGGGGCCAATGAGAACAAACAGGGTCTTATCCAAAGGATATGTAAAGAAAACACTCATACACTCATCAAAAAAAAAAGGCATTAAAAGCAAAGCCATGATAAAGGAAATAATATAGAGATACATTACCGTGTGGCACCGTTGATGGCACAACAGAGGACAGGGATGTTGCAAGTCCAGAGGTGAGAGGAGGAGATGATGTCGTACGGGCAGTGGTCAGTGTTGTTGTTTGCAGGGAACTCCTTTCAACCGACTCTGTAGAAGCCGTAGTAATAACGTGGGGAGCAAAGGTAATGGTTGTAGATAAAACAGTTGGGATCAACGCTGGACTGGACTGGGCAGAGATACTGGTAGGGACAGCTAATGAAGATGTTTTGCCATATGGAGTCGATGTGGTGTTTTGGAAGTAAGAATGTGTAGTGCTCTCAGCAGACCTAAATGCGGAAGTAGGGAGGGGTGTAGGCACAGACATAGTGCTGACAGTTGGGGCCAAAGCAGAAGAGAATGGAGACGGGGCAGCTGATGGCAGCCGGGTGCTGAGGGGGCCGCTGGGGGCAGGTGGAGAGCTGGGATGTGGAGATGCTGTTTCCAGAGGCACTTCTGTGCTGCTTGGTGGGCTGCTCCCTGTGGAGACAGAGGTCTTGGAGGTGCTGCTGATGAAGGTGGTGACCCTGGTCTTGTGTGTGGTCAGAGGTGGTGCAACGTGTGGCACAGTTGACTTTCCATGGGTGAAGGCTGCCAGGAGGAAGGCAGAGATAAAATTGAGGATGCCCACCTGGCCACTTCCTCACTCCCCTTATTCAGACATGGGGAGAAAATCAGAAAAGCTAAAGCAAGAACACGCACACATATCCAGAGAGAGATAGCTTTCAGAAGTGAAGAAACAAACAATTGAAGATAGACCTAGGAGATGCAAAGGCAGTCACTCATCACAAACCACCACTCACCAATATCCAGCCAGTCTCCAAGCAATGGCTACTTGGGAGTAACTGCCCTACTCTCCCACTGTAAGGCCTGTCATGATGTTCTGTGGTATGCAGTGTCTCCTTGGCCACTGGCTCTGGGCCAGCTATGCCAGCTGTGTCCCTGATGGGCCTCGTGACCACGCTGTGCCTGCTCCCTGGCTGGCAGAAGCACAAACAGAGGAGGGCCAGATGCTGTGCTGGCACTCCTGAGCAATCACCAAAGCACCTGTGTGCCATCAACACTGGCTGGGACCCACATCTAAACCAGTATCAGGAAACCTGCTGGGAGCAATAATTACCTCCATCCCAAGCAGAGCCAGTGCACAGGCCCAGGACTGCACAAGGGAACCAGGCTGGCCAAAGACAGCGGGAACGGAGGGGTAAGCAGCCAAGCAAATGCAGAATTGGAATGTGGTTTTTGAATAGAATGATGGAGAGGGGGATGGATGGGTAGAGAGACAGAAAAAAGAAGAGCAAGCAGGAGAAGAAGGATGGCTGGGAAGGACTCTTACCAGGCTGTGAGGAGCTGAGCCATGTTGAGGACACAGTTGAGAAGAGAGAAGAAGCAGGAGATGGCAGCGTGCTGGTTTTGGCTGTGGTGGGTGCAGAGGACTCTGTTACAGGAGACTCCTTTGGAGCACTGGTGGTAGGGGAAGAGGGCTTGGGCCTCAGGGTTGTAGGTGTAGGCCTGGGGCTGGTGCCTGGAGCTGCTGTGGAGGAGACTGTGGAAGTGGTGGCAGTGGATGGCAGCCGGGTGCTGAGGGGGCTGCTGGGGGCAGGTGGAGAGCTGGGATGTGGAGATGCTGTCTCCAGAGGCACTTCTGTGGAGACAGAGGTCCTGGAGGTGCTGCTGATGGAGGTGGTGGCCGTGGTCTTGTGTGTGCTCAGAGGTGGCACAACGTGTGGCACAGTGGACTGTTCATGGGTGAAGGTTGCTGGAAGAAAAGCACAGGTTAGTTGAGGATGAGGGTGGCAAAAGTAGGAAATGCAGGTGGTCAGAGGCCTCAGATCTAGGATATAAGCAAAACCAGCAGTGCTGTGCTGCACTGCGTGTTTCTGGGAAAAAGGGAACACTTGTACTGTGGGTCCTGTCTACAAGCTGCTGTCTGGATTGTCTCCTAGAAAGGGAGGAAATGGATACAGTAGTTTGCTACAGGACAGATCCCTCTAGCTGTTCTTGGAAGAGCACCCTGTCTGGATATGCATGTGTCCCTTCAGGCAGTAGGCAGAGCTTAAGAACAGTCCTCTCTGAGGCTAGCAGGCCAGGCTCCAAGGCACAGACCAGTGCCCCAGAGCCATAACAAAGTAGGGCCATACTGGTGTTCCAATGCAGAAAGAATGAGGAATGGTGAGTAAAAACTAAAACAGCTCTGCAAAGCAGCCTGTGTGTCTGGAAAGGAAGAAGGGAAAAGGGAGAGCAGGGGGAAGTAGCAGGATGGCTAGGAAGGAACCTTACCAGGCTGTGAGGAGCTGAGCCGTGTTGAGGACACAATTGAGAAGGGAGAAGAAGCAGGAGATGGCAGCGTGCTGGTTTTGGCTGTGGTGAGTGCAGAGGACTCTGTTACAGGAGATTCCTTTGGAGCACTGGTGGTAGGGGAAGAGGGCTTGGGCCTCAGGGTTGTAGGTGTAGGCCTGAGGCTGGTGCCTGGAGCTGCTGTGGAGGAGACTGTGGAAGTGGTGGCAGTGGATGGCAGCCGGGTGCTGAGGGGGCTGCTGGGGGCAGGTGGAGAGCTGGGATGTGGAGATGCTGTCTCCAGAGGCACTTCTGTGGAGACAGAGGTCCTGGAGGTGCTGCTGATGGAGGTGGTGGCCGTGGTCTTGTGTGTGCTCAGAGGTGGCACAACGTGTGGCACAGTGGACTGTTCATGGGTGAAGGTTGCTGGAAGAAAAGCACAGGTTAGTTGAGGATGAGGGTGGCAAAAGTAGGAAATGCAGGTGGTCAGAGGCCTCAGATCTAGGATATAAGCAAAACCAGCAGTGCTGTGCTGCACTGCGTGTTTCTGGGAAAAAGGGAACACTTGTACTGTGGGTCCTGTCTACAAGCTGCTGTCTGGATTGTCTCCTAGAAAGGGAGGAAATGGATACAGTAGTTTGCTACAGGACAGATCCCTCTAGCTGTTCTTGGAAGAGCACCCTGTCTGGATATGCATGTGTCCCTTCAGGCAGTAGGCAGAGCTTAAGAACAGTCCTCTCTGAGGCTAGCAGGCCAGGCTCCAAGGCACAGACCAGTGCCCCAGAGCCATAACAAAGTAGGGCCATACTGGTGTTCCAATGCAGAAAGAATGAGGAATGGTGAGTAAAAACTAAAACAGCTCTGCAAAGCAGCCTGTGTGTCTGGAAAGGAAGAAGGGAAAAGGGAGAGCAGGGGGAAGTAGCAGGATGGCTAGGAAGGAACCTTACCAGGCTGTGAGGAGCTGAGCCGTGTTGAGGACACAATTGAGAAGGGAGAAGAAGCAGGAGATGGCAGCGTGCTGGTTTTGGCTGTGGTGAGTGCAGAGGACTCTGTTACAGGAGATTCCTTTGGAGCACTGGTGGTAGGGGAAGAGGGCTTGGGCCTCAGGGTTGTAGGTGTAGGCCTGAGGCTGGTGCCTGGAGCTGCTGTGGAGGAGACTGTGGAAGTGGTGGCAGTGGATGGCAGCCGGGTGCTGAGGGGGCTGCTGGGGGCAGGTGGAGAGCTGGGATGTGGAGATGCTGTCTCCAGAGGCACTTCTGTGGAGACAGAGGTCCTGGAGGTGCTGCTGATGGAGGTGGTGGCCGTGGTCTTGTGTGTGCTCAGAGGTGGCACAACGTGTGGCACAGTGGACTGTTCATGGGTGAAGGTTGCTGGAAGAAAAGCACAGGTTAGTTGAGGATGAGGGTGGCAAAAGTAGGAAATGCAGGTGGTCAGAGGCCTCAGATCTAGGATATAAGCAAAACCAGCAGTGCTGTGCTGCACTGCGTGTTTCTGGGAAAAAGGGAACACTTGTACTGTGGGTCCTGTCTACAAGCTGCTGTCTGGATTGTCTCCTAGAAAGGGAGGAAATGGATACAGTAGTTTGCTACAGGACAGATCCCTCTAGCTGTTCTTGGAAGAGCACCCTGTCTGGATATGCATGTGTCCCTTCAGGCAGTAGGCAGAGCTTAAGAACAGTCCTCTCTGAGGCTAGCAGGCCAGGCTCCAAGGCACAGACCAGTGCCCCAGAGCCATAACAAAGTAGGGCCATACTGGTGTTCCAATGCAGAAAGAATGAGGAATGGTGAGTAAAAACTAAAACAGCTCTGCAAAGCAGCCTGTGTGTCTGGAAAGGAAGAAGGGAAAAGGGAGAGCAGGGGGAAGTAGCAGGATGGCTAGGAAGGAACCTTACCAGGCTGTGAGGAGCTGAGCCGTGTTGAGGACACAATTGAGAAGGGAGAAGAAGCAGGAGATGGCAGCGTGCTGGTTTTGGCTGTGGTGAGTGCAGAGGACTCTGTTACAGGAGATTCCTTTGGAGCACTGGTGGTAGGGGAAGAGGGCTTGGGCCTCAGGGTTGTAGGTGTAGGCCTGAGGCTGGTGCCTGGAGCTGCTGTGGAGGAGACTGTGGAAGTGGTGGCAGTGGATGGCAGCCGGGTGCTGAGGGGGCTGCTGGGGGCAGGTGGAGAGCTGGGATGTGGAGATGCTGTCTCCAGAGGCACTTCTGTGGAGACAGAGGTCCTGGAGGTGCTGCTGATGGAGGTGGTGGCCGTGGTCTTGTGTGTGCTCAGAGGTGGCACAACGTGTGGCACAGTGGACTGTTCATGGGTGAAGGTTGCTGGAAGAAAAGCACAGGTTAGTTGAGGATGAGGGTGGCAAAAGTAGGAAATGCAGGTGGTCAGAGGCCTCAGATCTAGGATATAAGCAAAACCAGCAGTGCTGTGCTGCACTGCGTGTTTCTGGGAAAAAGGGAACACTTGTACTGTGGGTCCTGTCTACAAGCTGCTGTCTGGATTGTCTCCTAGAAAGGGAGGAAATGGATACAGTAGTTTGCTACAGGACAGATCCCTCTAGCTGTTCTTGGAAGAGCACCCTGTCTGGATATGCATGTGTCCCTTCAGGCAGTAGGCAGAGCTTAAGAACAGTCCTCTCTGAGGCTAGCAGGCCAGGCTCCAAGGCACAGACCAGTGCCCCAGAGCCATAACAAAGTAGGGCCATACTGGTGTTCCAATGCAGAAAGAATGAGGAATGGTGAGTAAAAACTAAAACAGCTCTGCAAAGCAGCCTGTGTGTCTGGAAAGGAAGAAGGGAAAAGGGAGAGCAGGGGGAAGTAGCAGGATGGCTAGGAAGGAACCTTACCAGGCTGTGAGGAGCTGAGCCGTGTTGAGGACACAATTGAGAAGGGAGAAGAAGCAGGAGATGGCAGCGTGCTGGTTTTGGCTGTGGTGAGTGCAGAGGACTCTGTTACAGGAGATTCCTTTGGAGCACTGGTGGTAGGGGAAGAGGGCTTGGGCCTCAGGGTTGTAGGTGTAGGCCTGAGGCTGGTGCCTGGAGCTGCTGTGGAGGAGACTGTGGAAGTGGTGGCAGTGGATGGCAGCCGGGTGCTGAGGGGGCTGCTGGGGGCAGGTGGAGAGCTGGGATGTGGAGATGCTGTCTCCAGAGGCACTTCTGTGGAGACAGAGGTCCTGGAGGTGCTGCTGATGGAGGTGGTGGCCGTGGTCTTGTGTGTGCTCAGAGGTGGCACAACGTGTGGCACGGTCAATATTTTATGGGTGAAGGCTGCCAGGAGAGAAGCACAGGTCAGTTGAGGATGAGGGCAGGAGGGGAAGGCCAAGGATGTGGGCACAAGCCTTGGGTTATATTGTTGGGTGAGAAAAGCCTTATTGCAGTGTGTTTCTGTGGGAAAGATGGAGCATTGGGCTTTTGGTCCTTCCCTCAGCCTCGGCATCTTGCTTAGACCCAGTCAGGGCCAATGTCTGCCTGGCACTGGTATGGTGACCTTGTCTGGATGCAAAATTCCCACCTGGCCACTGGCTCACTCCCCCTCCTTAGGAAAGAGGAGAGAAATGGGAAAAGGAAAAACCTCCACGTGTCTGGGTAGAGACACTTTAGAGAAGTAAAGAATCTAAAGGAAAAACAAACCTACCCATGAGATGCAAAGCAGTCACTGACCACTGGCCAATGCCCAGCCAGACTTGAAGCAATGGCTGCTTGGGAAAAACTGCCCACCTCTCCCACAGTACAGCTCATCACTGTTCAACATGTGGAAGGACTTCTTTACATTGAGTGGCAGAGCACTGGAACAGGCTGCCATGGAAATCATGGAATCTCCCTCTCTGGAGATATTCAGAACACATCTGGACATGTTCCTGTGTCACCTCCTCTAGTTGACCCTGCTGTGGGATGGATGTTGGAGTGGAAGATACCTAGACATCCATTCCAACCTTAACAATTCTATGATTCTTTGAGGAGAAGGTGCATAGGAGTGGGTCTTACCAGGCTGTGAGGAGCTGAGCCGTGTTGAGGACACAGTTGAGAAGGGAGAAGAAGCAGGAGATGGCAGCGTGCTGGTTTTGGCTGTGGTGGGTGCAGAGGACTCTGTTACAGGAGACTCCTTTGGAGCACTGGTGGTAGGGGAAGAGGGCTTGGGCCTCAGGGTTGTAGGTGTAGGCCTGGGGCTGGTGCCTGGAGCTGCTGTGGAGGAGACTGTGGAAGTGGTGGCAGTGGATGGCAGCCGGGTGCTGAGGGGGCTGCTGGGGGCAGGTGGAGAGCTGGGATGTGGAGATGCTGTCTCCAGAGGCACTTCTGTGGAGACAGAGGTCCTGGAGGTGCTGCTGATGGAGGTGGTGGCCGTGGTCTTGTGTGTGCTCAGAGGTGGCACAACGTGTGGCACAGTGGACTGTTCATGGGTGAAGGTTGCTGGAAGAAAAGCACAGGTTAGTTGAGGATGAGGGTGGCAAAAGTAGGAAATGCAGGTGGTCAGAGGCCTCAGATCTAGGATATAAGCAAAACCAGCAGTGCTGTGCTGCACTGCGTGTTTCTGGGAAAAAGGGAACACTTGTACTGTGGGTCCTGTCTACAAGCTGCTGTCTGGATTGTCTCCTAGAAAGGGAGGAAATGGATACAGTAGTTTGCTACAGGACAGATCCCTCTAGCTGTTCTTGGAAGAGCACCCTGTCTGGATATGCATGTGTCCCTTCAGGCAGTAGGCAGAGCTTAAGAACAGTCCTCTCTGAGGCTAGCAGGCCAGGCTCCAAGGCACAGACCAGTGCCCCAGAGCCATAACAAAGTAGGGCCATACTGGTGTTCCAATGCAGAAAGAATGAGGAATGGTGAGTAAAAACTAAAACAGCTCTGCAAAGCAGCCTGTGTGTCTGGAAAGGAAGAAGGGAAAAGGGAGAGCAGGGGGAAGTAGCAGGATGGCTAGGAAGGAACCTTACCAGGCTGTGAGGAGCTGAGCCGTGTTGAGGACACAATTGAGAAGGGAGAAGAAGCAGGAGATGGCAGCGTGCTGGTTTTGGCTGTGGTGAGTGCAGAGGACTCTGTTACAGGAGATTCCTTTGGAGCACTGGTGGTAGGGGAAGAGGGCTTGGGCCTCAGGGTTGTAGGTGTAGGCCTGAGGCTGGTGCCTGGAGCTGCTGTGGAGGAGACTGTGGAAGTGGTGGCAGTGGATGGCAGCCGGGTGCTGAGGGGGCTGCTGGGGGCAGGTGGAGAGCTGGGATGTGGAGATGCTGTCTCCAGAGGCACTTCTGTGGAGACAGAGGTCCTGGAGGTGCTGCTGATGGAGGTGGTGGCCGTGGTCTTGTGTGTGCTCAGAGGTGGCACAACGTGTGGCACAGTGGACTGTTCATGGGTGAAGGTTGCTGGAAGAAAAGCACAGGTTAGTTGAGGATGAGGGTGGCAAAAGTAGGAAATGCAGGTGGTCAGAGGCCTCAGATCTAGGATATAAGCAAAACCAGCAGTGCTGTGCTGCACTGCGTGTTTCTGGGAAAAAGGGAACACTTGTACTGTGGGTCCTGTCTACAAGCTGCTGTCTGGATTGTCTCCTAGAAAGGGAGGAAATGGATACAGTAGTTTGCTACAGGACAGATCCCTCTAGCTGTTCTTGGAAGAGCACCCTGTCTGGATATGCATGTGTCCCTTCAGGCAGTAGGCAGAGCTTAAGAACAGTCCTCTCTGAGGCTAGCAGGCCAGGCTCCAAGGCACAGACCAGTGCCCCAGAGCCATAACAAAGTAGGGCCATACTGGTGTTCCAATGCAGAAAGAATGAGGAATGGTGAGTAAAAACTAAAACAGCTCTGCAAAGCAGCCTGTGTGTCTGGAAAGGAAGAAGGGAAAAGGGAGAGCAGGGGGAAGTAGCAGGATGGCTAGGAAGGAACCTTACCAGGCTGTGAGGAGCTGAGCCGTGTTGAGGACACAATTGAGAAGGGAGAAGAAGCAGGAGATGGCAGCGTGCTGGTTTTGGCTGTGGTGAGTGCAGAGGACTCTGTTACAGGAGATTCCTTTGGAGCACTGGTGGTAGGGGAAGAGGGCTTGGGCCTCAGGGTTGTAGGTGTAGGCCTGAGGCTGGTGCCTGGAGCTGCTGTGGAGGAGACTGTGGAAGTGGTGGCAGTGGATGGCAGCCGGGTGCTGAGGGGGCTGCTGGGGGCAGGTGGAGAGCTGGGATGTGGAGATGCTGTCTCCAGAGGCACTTCTGTGGAGACAGAGGTCCTGGAGGTGCTGCTGATGGAGGTGGTGGCCGTGGTCTTGTGTGTGCTCAGAGGTGGCACAATGTGTGGCACAGTGGACTGTTCATGGGTGAAGGCTGCTGGGAGGAAAGCACACATCAGTTGTATGTTGCTGGCTTATGTGAAGTTGGGTGATACTGACTTCTGTTTTGGAGGCTTTGTGCTCGCCAGTCATGGGCCAGGATGGGAGGCGTAGGTCCCACTAAATTGGGTTGATAGTGGGGGTTTTTTTCAGTTAATAAAAGCGTCCATTATGCTAAATACGTTCCATTCTGTCCTGGTTCTCTTTTGTACGTGCTTGCTGTTGACCATTTTGAAGATTGACCTCTAGCACTTTATCTCATCTCCCTCTTCCTGGAACAGGTATCACTTGTTTACCAGTAGTTTAAAACTGGCTGGCTACAGAGTCTGCTGCAAGGGATCTATGCGAGAGCTGTGGCTACTGAAGAGATAGGGATATATTGGCCAGGTGTGACTCTTATCTCTTTCATGACCAGAGCACTCACCTGTTACTACTTTAGTAGTTGGTGTCTTAGCTCTGGTTGGCTCCCTTGCTACAAAGAAAGGGATGAGAGAAAAGAATGGTTGAGTCTTGGGAAGGATTCTTGGCAAAGCATGTTGTGGCATCTCCCCAAAGAAGGATCAACACTACGACAACTCTGGCATGTGGGTCTAATTGAGAGAACTTTAGCAGGGAGTTGGGTGGACACTTTCTTGCCCACCCTCCACTGGTCATTCTTGCACTCGGGGTCAGCACTGGTCAGTGAGGTCATATTTGTTGAACTGCACTTTTCATGGGTGTGCCAGCACCCGTGCTGCCTTTGGCTGGAGATGATGCCTTGGGTTATGCCTCTCACTCAAAACTGTCCTGAGCTGTGGAGATGTGTTTCCAGTTTCCCTGCCTTTTCTTCCCCCCTGCCCCACTGTGCATTCTCAGGGCAGCACTGTAAGAAGAGAGAGGTGTGTTAGGTTGTGTCTGATCGGTAGCTGTAGGGCAGGAACTCATGGGTGCCTGTACCCTGACAGAGGCCTGTGCCCCAGAGCCAAGCCCTGAAGCTGCAGGGAGGAGGCTGCAGACATGGTCGCGTGTGGGTCAGTCCCAGGACCTGCCTGCGTCCCATGGCAGTGGCAGGGGGAATTAAGAATGAGTACCAAAACTGAGGCCTTTGTGGGATGTGCTGATTAGGAGAGAAGGGTGGGAGCTAGAAGAAGCAGGCAGAGCAGCAGGAAGGGCAGGAGGGAGCCTTACCAGGATATGATGTTCGCAGTTGGGTTGAGGAGAGAGAAGCAGCAGATGAGGCTAAGGTGACAGGCAAAGAGCTGGAGCTTGGAAATGTCCTTGTCAGTGGAACTCCTGGGCTGGTGGCAGGGCTGGTCTCTCTTGGGACAGAGGTGCTGCTGGTGGATGTGGCAGGAGTTGCCTGTGTCTGTGTGACAAGGTGCTGCACAGGCTGTGTCAACGTTGTTCTTATATGGGTGACAACTACAGAGAGAAAAGCACAAGTTGATTGAGGGTGGCAGGGCAAGAGGGGCAGGCAAAGGAGGTAGGCAATTCCCATGCAGAAGCCCCAGGGAATCACCCTAGGGCTTAGAAAGGCATAAGTAGACCCAACTGACTCTTACTGGTTTGAAGCTGGCTAGGAACCAAGCCCCAGGAGATCTGTTATTTTTCATAAGGGGAAATAAAGATTATTGAGGAAAATGGGAAAAGAATAATGATAAATAATAAAACCTCTCACTGTGGAGAGAAACCAAGCACCATTGTCTTAGCAGCTTGTCCATCAACTATGTTTCAACCTACTACACTTGACAGGAGGGAGAAGTGGGCCAGTGGCTCCCCCTCAAAAAATATGGAGCAAAAACTGCGTCTGAAGGCTACCCTCTGACAATTTAACACTCCCTGCCTTTTTCTGAAGCTCCCAAGGAAAGAAGAGCCTTGTTGGACGCACGTGTTTCCCCTCTCAGGTATTCCAGACTGGGCAAGAGCGTCATCTGGAAAAGCTGGGGTAAAGTGAAGCAGAGTCTTAGGCCAAGGGCTTCTCTCTACTCTCTTTTACTCACCTTCTGGATAGTGCAGAGTTGTTGCTTGAGTTCCCTCACTCTCTGTGAAGTAAGAATGAATATTAGTAATGGTTGGAAGCTGGTAAGGTTCCTAGAGGACGCTGTAATTGCTTGCACAAGACGACCCAGACGTATGCACCCCAACATGCCCTCCCACTACAGTAGACTTCCCACCACACACTGTCCCAGCCTATGCTGTCAGTTGCTAACCTAGTAATTCATGTTGCCCCACAGCCTCAGAGGAGACCATCCTTGAATACTGAGTGTCAGACATTCAAAAAGGTTAAATTTTTTGGGGGGAGTATTTGTTACAATGGCTAGGGGAAATATATCTTCTGTGGTCTGTGAGTTTTCAAGAACCTGCTTTGCAGCATAGAGAGATTTTGTCTAAATTTGGAGGAAATGTTTGAAAAGAAATGTTAGCTTTAACATCATATTTGGATGTCAGATGCTTGCTCTGTTGGCAATACAAATTTCCATTTTAATCACATTTCTTATCCATGTCCTTTCCTGTCTATTTGCAATGTTAAGACCACTAGTAAGAATGTTTGAGTTTTTTATAAGGATTATATTGATATATGTCTTGAGCGATGGCTTCACCTAACAGATACAAAAAAGTGCTCTTTACCTGCTGTTGTTACTTTGGGCTGGCTGAAAGTTGTGGTTTGAGTAGGTATTGAGGAGGTTGCCATTTCCTTTTTGGTGGTGGTCTTGAAGGGTGATGAGGTGACCCCTACTTGTTCTGTCTCTGTTGAAGCAGCAGTTGATGAGGCAGCAGGTGATGAGGGAACAGACTTTGGAGTAGTGCCCATGGTTCTTTTCATTGAGGTAGTTATGGAAGGGGCAGTAATGGTTGTAGTCATGTTTGGTGTGGTAAAAATTGATGTTGTATGTTCTTTCGGAGTAAAGGTAAAAAATATAATGTAACCAAATCACAGAAAAATTAAACCCAGATAAATTATAAAAATATACTCATATTTTAGAGATAATTTTTCACCTTAGTTTTTGAATATTTTCAGTATGACTGTTGTGTTCATGTTCTCATAAGCTTACCAAATATTTCTGTACTTATATTTGTTTTCTATTGCCTCATGTCTGTCTTTGTTCTCATTTCCTGTATTTTCCTGTATTAGATTTGTTTAATATAATTTTTCCTAAGAAGTTAGCTTTGTTATGACTTTGGATAAAGTCTATATGGGCTTTGTCCACGGGCTTTTATTGTGTTCCCAATCAGCCACGGTTGCAGCTTTCTGTAATATGCATTGAAAAGCTAAATAACATCATACTATAGACTTTCCTTGTCCCAGTGCACAAACCATGTCACAATGTCAGCTTTCGCGTGTTTTGACTCCTTTGGGACCTATTTTTAACTCTGCTTTCCCTGACAGCCAAGGTCCAAGACAGTTTATTAGTTGAAGTGCATGTTGGTGTGAGGCTAAATGAGGCTCCACAAGCCATAGAATCAGAAAGTAATATTTGTTGGCAGAGTCACCCTCCAGAGAGCAGGACTTTAGAAGCCTAGACAAAGCTGCTACACTGATACCTGTGTGACTGCTTTGGGGCTTGCTTACATGATTTGGAGCCAATAGATTGGGTGCTCCTTGAACTCCATAAATGAACCAGTGGAAAAGAGACTGAACCTGAGCTAACAAACCCAGCTGGAGCTGGGCTGGCTCACTGCTTATAGAACTTCTAATTGCATTTCTCAAATAAATCACACAAGTGACTTTTGGTTGTGTTTTTAACCTAATACCTACCTACCTTTATCTTTTCATGCACTTTCGATCTACACTTCTGAACATGTCTAGTTTACAAACTCCTTTCTGGAAGCCTGCTTTGCCTGCTTCATGATTTGGAGTCTAATGCTTGGATGTTGTATGAATTTAAAATGCATTCCCAGGAGTGGTATCTCAAATATGTACAGAGGTATAGAGCAAGTTTACCATAATTTATTTTAGACAATAACACTAAAAACCTACCAGTTGTTGACTTTATTGTGACAAGAGGTTGTGAGGGTGAAGTTCTTGGAACTGTAATTTTTGCAGTTATTGTTGGATTTGTAGTCTCAGTTGCTACAGTTGTTGTGGAAGAAGTACTAGGTCCTGTTGGTAGGGTGCTTGTGGTAGAGCTCCTTGTTACTTTAGGCTGCACTGTTGTTACTAAGAGAAAAAATCAAAACCAAAGGATAAGAAATAGTTCTCAATAATTTGATAATAGCATACCTATATAAATTGAAATTATTTTAAAGTAAAGACACTGTTTTTATAGCTATTATCAGTAGCTACTATTAAAACCCATTACCTTTTAGATTAAACCTTTAAAAGCAGTTATCCATTGCTTCCTCTGCTATTATGTGCAGTGAATACATTAAACAGGTATTCTTGGAGATGCTTTATACCTATTTCTTCACTTTAAAGTGAATTTGGCACAAATACTTGTGCATATCAGCAGAGATGGAACACTATTCCATTCTGGAATACTATTTCCAATAGTATCCATAATTTTATTATTCACACAACTCACAGTGTAAAATTTTCCAATACCATCTGTCTTCAGGGAAATTAATGACATTTCTAACAAATTTAAGATCAGCATATATAGATTCCTTTCCTGTATCAGGTTATAGGGATTTGGTATAGTCAGCCACACATTTCCATCAAGACTTTCTTCAGTTGTTGAAATGTTTTATGGCCAGTCACTACTAAGACTGGGATAAAATATTTGTGGGATCTTTTTCATCATAGAATGGCTTGGGTTGGCAGAGACCGTTAAAGATAATCAAGACTGCTCCCTCTGCAATGAGCAGGGATATCTTCAGCTAGATCAGGTTGCTCAAAGGCCTATCCAGCCTGACTTGAATGCTTCCAAGTAAGGGGATTCAACAGCCTCTCTGGGCAACATTTTCCAGTGTTTTACCACCCTCATCATAAACAATTTCTTCCTTATATCTAGTCTGAATCTACTCTCTTCTGCTTTAAAACCATTTTCCTTGTCTCATCAAAATAGGCCCTACTAAAAAGTCTGTCCCCATCTTTCTTATAAACCTCATTCAAGTATTGAAAGGCCACAATGAGGTCTCCATGGAGCCCTTTCCTCCCCAGGCTGAACAACCGCAGATCTCGGCCTTTCATCACAGGAGAATTGTTCCAGCCCTCTGGTCATTTTTGTGACCCTCCTCTGTCTTTCTTGAACTGAGGACTACAGAGCTGGACACAGCATTCCCGGTGGGCTTTCATCAGAGTAGAGGGTACAGTTCCCTCCCTCGACCTGCTGGCCACACAGCTTTTGATGCAGCCCAGGCTATTATGGTACCAGGGTATTTTTCATCATTTCATCTTATGCATGGGAAACTGCTAATGCTACTCTATTACACAGAAAAGGATATTACTGACCTTACAAATGCTTATCAGGACATAGTATCAGTGTGTAAGTACCAGTTTGGTCAACTGTGTACACTAACCTGGTGAAGGTGAAGATGGTTCAGGTGTGGTGGTAATGTTTGCTTCTCCTATTACATAAAGGCAAAACAGGTTAAATTTGTGAATAAAAGCATACTAAAATATCCCCAAAAAGGCAAATCTCAGATTGGAATTATGTTAATTACTGAGGTATTCCTGAAAATGTTTAATGTTACATATTTCAGTGGTAAAATTCACACTGAAGGACTTAATTACAAAGAAATCCATACATGTCATTATAATAATGAACACTAGTAAGTTTTTGCTATCATTCTTATGACTTTTATGCTTAAAGACACCTCAGTTTTCAGGGATAGTAGAATATGGTTTCATATGTAAAGGAGATCACTAGCTGAGATCCTGGTTACACAAGTCAGAATTTTGTAATATGAGAAAAATTGTTCTTAAGGTTTTTTTTTACATCTGCATGAAAATCCAAACTGTCCAGCTAGAGTCTATCCAAAACATTATTTAATAAGATAGGTTTTCATGGAAATAAACCATATGGTAATAAATCTCCAGTTAATTTAAAAAAAAAATCTCTAAAAAGATATTTACTGAGTCCAGTAGCTACATCTGCTCTTCTTCTACACATTCTCTTTTTCTGTGAAATGTGTTGAATACCTCAGAGACTCACAGCTCTGCTGGGCGTGTGTCTCCCACAGATTAGAACACCAATACACTTTCAGGAAGACCCCCCTTTTGAGAAGTACTCACATTTATAATGAACATAACTTCTCATGTTGCTAACAAAAACCAGTCAGGTTCATCCAGGTTCTGTATTATAGCATTGACTACCCTAATCCTACTTTTAATTTTTTTTTTTCATTCCTTTATTTTACAAGCAGTATAGCAATGGGATTATTTTGAAAGGAATTTATGTTTAGATGAGCACTCATTTATGGAGAGGTACTAGAAAAATATCTTTGTGAGTCTCTGCAAATCTTGTAGTATGGACTTCAAGTTACTGTGGAGAAAGAAATGCTGCTTACCACATGGCATGCACCTTTCCTCCTCATGGTCAAAGTATTCATCATGAGAGCAGTTGTAGCAACCTGAAGAAAGGAGAAGTTTGTTTTACATTTCTCAGAGAAAGGCAATTAATTTTTACTATTTATAATTGAATATATTATATTTCTGTTACTAAAAAATCGTATCGATTGCAACACCATCTATTCAGGTAAGTACTTCTGACATCATTCTCAGAAGAAGGTTTTATCTATGTAGGAATTTATTTGGTTTCTCCAACTATATCAATTTGTTTAATAAAAATATTAATTGCTGTCTCCACAGGTTTTCTTTCCTAAGTACAGTGTTATCAGTTAATACCAATTTTGATTTGGTGCAAGTATTTCTCTTCCAGATAGGCTGAGACTGACATAAAGCTAAATGTAGTACAGCTACTGAGTTGATTATGTATTTAAAACACTACTGGTAAAGGAAAGATCAGCAAAATTTCTTCAAATATGACATCAATTAGATTACCATTATTCAACTGTGGTATGACATTTAAAAAAACCAGCATTGAAAATAATTATTATGTTCCTGTTTCCTGGTTTACAGTAGTAGAAGCTATTACCTTCAATATTGACATATTTGTAGTTTTGATTTGGACAGTTACAAGGCCTGTAGTGCCAGGTGCATTTGTCATCATTGTAGCCATGGGAAAAAGCATCATCAATTCCTGTTCTTGTATGAGAATTGTAATACTCACAATAGACAGCTAAAAAAGGGAAAAGCAAGAGACAAGTCAGATTAATTTCTTTTCAAATTAATGGCATGCTATTTTCAAAGTACTAGAAGGAGGTCAAAATAATTAACAGTTGGAATTAAAAAAAACTTCACTGAAGTGATTAGCGTCTAATGTAAATTTATATTTTAACTCTAGGAAGTCAGTTTCTTTTTTGCAAATACAGTATGCAGGCATTTCCACAGCTTTTAATGCACAATATATTGAAATGTGGAAACAAAACCATCAAAGATGACAACTCTAATATTGATTTAAAGCATGTTGATCCTCTTTGTTTCCTCTATACGTGCTGTTCTGGAACACCTTGATGTCTTTTTCCTGTTTTACAGTGTTCCAGCCAACACAGCTGTCTTCATTCCCTTGACATCCACACAGAAGGTGATTCCATCATAGCTCAAATGAAACATTTTTTTACAATTTCATACTTTCTCTGCTGCCAAACTCACAGTGCATTATACAATGATAGCAGAAGAAACAGTCTGCTTTCTGTGACCACATTATTTTCTCTCTCATTACTCCATGGTAAAAAGAGTTAAACTATTTTGGTTAATTAGCAGAAAAGTACAGATTTCAAAACCCAGCTGACTGAGGTCAACTCTTTGCCCACAGAGAAAATGCAAACTTTGAGGTGGTTATTAATAAGTTATCTATGTTTCCATATGAATATGCTGACAATAAAAATCTCTTAAACCTGTTTAAGGAGAGCTTAAAGGAACTTACGACAGAACTCGGGGGTCCTCCAGTCAATGCAGACGCCTTTTTCCAAGCACACCATGGCATAGACTGCGATGGCGTCACACATGCACTGACAGTCCCCTCCAATGTCACACCCACAGGAGTCTCGGACACAGGCCTCATAGTAGGGCATCCGATTCACCTGCAGGGCAAAAGGAAGGGATTCATTTCCAAGATGATTTTGTGCCTATTATACTCTAGGTGTATGCATAACCACTGCAACATTATCCACATTTCTCACTGGTTTTCACCACCTGAAAATGCATGGATCAATATCAGGCATCACCAACAGACTGACTAATTCCTGATTCTTAAGTCTTCATTCGTTTTTCACTCTTGTAGTTTTAACTAATCAGTTAATACCATACCTAGTTTTTGTATTTATTTGCTGGTGAAGAGCAAGTTAAAAAAAAGAAAATTAATATAAATGTGAGCCACAGAAAATTTTAAATGTATTTTATTGAAACATTTTGACGAACAGTAAACCACCTGGAGTGTGAACATTTGGAAGAATAGAGATTATGCCTATAAATAAAAAGAAGAGCAAATAAATTCTTACCTTATTGTGACAGGCAGAAAAAACGTGGCTGTTGATGATGGAACATGTCTTTTCTGCCCATGCTTTACGGTAAGGGTTCTTGCTACAGGGGTCCACTACAAAGTACACATCCCCACAGAGAGGATTCTCTTTCCAAGAGTTGACAAATTCCAACTCGTTTGATGCCACATACTTGCTTCGAGTTTCAAAGTCATCCTTCATGTTGCCATTATAGTTCCCACACAAACCACAGATCGTTTCCTAGATTCAATGAAAGCACCAGTATCAGTTCAGCAAGTTGCAATTCTCACCTTTCCTTTTGATTACTGATGATTTCCTGTGCTTTAGGAGTGAATGTCATCTACAAATACTCTCTTGTACATTCTTAGTGTCTTGTGCATGGGTTTCTCCTCTAAACTGTATAAACTGTTGTCATTTAAAGATCAAATTCAAACATGCAGTTGCATAAATTACAAACACTTAGCTCAAAAATTTCCTGAATTTAGTACAGAAATCCCTTAAAAGTCAGCCTCTTGTGAAGGTCTCTGCTGTTTTGGAAATAATGATAAAAATGAATTGCTAGTAGCATTTCTGGGAAACCTTTGCCATCATAGAGATTTAAGGCAACTGTGATCAAATGTGCAGTTCAATCTGAAGTGAAGGACACTTTACTGAGGAAGTTATTCTGCAATACCTGTGTTTCTCTGGAGATCTTGATGAAGAAGTTCATATGCTTATTCCAAATAAGGGTCATGTTGTATTTTCCTGGGATAATGACATCAAACATCAGGTGAAGGGCGTTCTTTTTCACTTTGTACTGTACACCAGGATTTTCCCCAGAAATAGCGAAGGTTTCATCTCTCAGTATGATTGTCAGATTCTGGAAGAAAATTTATGTGAAAGTTATAACTTACCAAGTTTCAGTATTTTCCTTGCTGAAGTTCAGATGCTGTGATACTACAGCAGGAAATCAGTATCTTTTGACTGAGCAATTCACTGCAGAGTAAGCTTCAAAATTTCCTGGCTTTGACACAGGCAAGAGTCTTGGAGAACAAAACACAACATGAGAATTAAAAAAACTCAAGCAAACAATTATGGCATTTCCTACTAAAACCAAGGCTCTAGTTTTAGCACATAATTTCACTTAGAAGACCATCTCTTCTAAGATACAGCCAAAGCTTCCAAAAATTAAGAAAACCTGGTCTTAAAATCTATTCAGCTGGATAATGGCAGAAAGAAGAGCTTACCCCAAGGTAAATGCTGATGGATCTGGAGCACGTAACTCCTGATTTCCCACAGATGACATTCTCAGTAACAATTTTGAAAGAGGAAACAGGTCTGTTAACACTGCAGCCATCCTAAAAAAAAACCCAAAACAAACAACAAGAAGCACAAAAGCCCAGTAGACTCTCTGTCTGAAGTCTTCCAAGTTAAAACATAAAACTATAAGAAAATACAGGATGCTTAAAATGTCACGACTAATTCTGTTTGTTTTGGGAGGTGATGACCTCTGCTTTGCTGGTCAAACTGACATAACTTCCCTAAAAGTCATATTTGTTTAGTACAGAATACAATGGCTATTTAAATATATTATTAAAAAATCTAAAATTGGTTATAATTGCATGAAAAATATGGTTTTTTAGAAGTAAAATATTTTTATTCTAAGTGTTGAAATAAACGTAATACATAGAAACTCAGTAAGGGGTTATAAAAATTCAAAATGCTGTATTGTTTATTGATGGATCCTAGCATATTTTCATTAGTCATTTAAATCCAGCTATTTCTTGATGCTGAGATGCTGCTGAAATAACCAGGAGGAAGCGGGTTACCATAGCTAATATGTATTCACAGTTGCCATCAAACACAAAACGCTGTCCATCAAAGGTGGTGATGTGGCCCTCTCCATACAGATTACAGGTGGAGGAACACCTTGTTTTCTGAACACATTTCCATTTGCCTTTCATGCAAGTGCTGGGAGTGAGAAGAGAAATCACACTCAGATTTCAAAGAAATGCCATCTTAACCTAGTTCTTTTTATATACATCCACTTTTATTGATAACATGTTCTATTAATTAACTAATGTACACTGAGACCAAGTAACAGTTAATATAAGAACCTCATTAAAATTTGTGGACTGCTTAGAAAATGAATTCATAATAAAGAAGAAACCTTAAATAATTTTTGTGCTTCTTTTCATGAAAGAAATAGTACATAAAACCCATTTACTTTTTGCTCCTAATGAGATCAGAAGTCATTGTTCTGTGTAGTTTGGGGAGTGGTGGTATTTTTTTAATAATAGATTAGTAACTGGAAAGGGAATAAAGTACTTTGAGAATGCTGCTAAACATATGGGAATCTTTTTGGGGGTGGCTGTTTTTGTCTACAGAAAAGAAGAAAGATTGTGCCCGCATCTTTATTTAAGTAGAGTTGTTAATAATACTTGACTTTATATAATTTACAGTCACAGGCCCTACTGGCTGCGTTTATTCCTGAATATACATAAGACAGAAATTATCCCTGAAGCTGGTACAATGACTCTTATCTATACATATATTGTCAAATGCTAAGCTTCTCTCTCTGTTAATCCTTGCACTCTGTCATGGTATTTCTTCTTTACAGCTGTTGCGATTTCCTACTCTCCTATCAGTTAAACACTTCTTTTTATGTGGTTGTACACTTTAGTGAAACAGAGGATCTGCAATGAACAACTCCGTGATTCTTACCAGATCTCACATTCAGTCTGGATTTGTTCACCTCTTCCATAAGCAAGGCCGCCATATTCACATGGACACTCCTCAGCTGGCACACACCCACCATCAAGATTTTCATAGAGGCCATCAGCACAGACACAGCCTGACTCACACTTTGTGGGTATCTGGGAAAGGTCAACAGATTGCAACAAAAAGAAAAGAATGTGAGATACATTTTATCCTAGATGTGAATGGTGTCAGGAGCGAACCTGTGCTAAGTTCTGTTTTGGCTTGATTTTAGTTTTGTGATGTTCCTTGTACTAACATGCTGTCAATTGAACTAGTTTCACTGAAGCTGTAACATATACTTGTGGTGTGAGATACTAAACATACCTGAAGACTCTGAAAAATTTATCTTCCAATCACTACCAGTCTTCCAGAAAGAGCACAACAGAATATTCTTCATATCAAGGAAGAATATCTTATGTTTCATATCTTATTGCAATTCTTCCAATTAGTCTGTTTCCTTAATATAGGCAAGCCCTATCAGGACAGCCCAGATGTTCACCTAGCCCAGGTCTCCTGCATTCTGTGAGCAACAGCAGCAGAGAGCTGAGAAAAAATAGAACAGGAAGCATAAACCCTGTATTTCCATTGACATGGAGTCACAGCTTATGGAGTACCTGAGCCAGACATGATAGCCACGTAGTTAAGAATCCTTAATGGATTTTTATTCTATTCGTTTAATTGAATTTAATTCATGAAATTAATTTCTTTAATCACTTCTTAAATATATGTACAAATTGTGTGTGCACAGCCTGATATTTAACTGTATCATGTTAGATAAAATAATTCCTTTAATTACACTAGAAGGAATGTCGTCTAGTTCTAAGTAACAACTAGAACATTCAACCTCTCTCAAAAGGATAAATATCACAGAGCTGTGAAACTCACACATTCAATTCCAGTAGCCAGCATCTGACAGGTAGGTGCACATGCAGCTCCATACTTGTTTTCTAAACTGTCAGAACATGATATGTATTTCTTAGGAGCTTTGCAGCTTTCTAGAAAAAAGGAAGAAAAATGAACATTGAAGAGAAAATAACATAGAAGAGAACAGTGAAGTAGTAATTTTACAACACAGAGGACAAAAAAAAGTTTCTAAGTAAACAATATCAGACCCATACCTGCAGGATTTTGAGGTTTGCCTGTGCAACTTAGCCTCCCATTAACACAATAGCTAGGGAGGGGAAAAAAAAAGAAATCAATGAAAATCTCTTCTGAGAAAGAAATTTTGATGTTTTGCAAAATTGTTTGATTAGAAATGTTTCGCTCATGTTACTACCTCCTTCCCATCCTCTGAAGTGGAATATGAGTTAATTTATCTCTTCACTTTTTGTATTCTACAGTAACATCAGATTGGAAAGTGAATAATAGGCTATTATCACTATTACCACTAGTAGGCAATTGTCACTGTGAGGATGGCCTACCAAGTCATTCCAGAAGTTTGTATATAGCTAAGTGCTGTTGACAAAGTCTCCCAGTAGGAATAATCAGATCTTAACTATTATTTTCTATTTTTCTCTGTAACATTTTCAAGCTTAAGGTAAGTCAAATGCTTTCTGTTCAGTTAAGAGTATTTGTAGTCTAGAAAAGGGTAAAAAAAAAAAAAGTCTTGAAAAATAAACTTATGTTATTAAAAATAAAGGAGACTATACTGTTTTGGGCTGGAATGGAGTTAATTTTCTTTGTAGCAGCTCAGTGGTGTTATGTTTTGGATTTGTGACCAGGACAGTGTTGATAACACAATGTTGTTTTAGCTGGTGCTGAACAGTGTCCCAGCATTCTTGCTCCTCATGTTGTCCTGGCAGGGAGGAGGCTGAGAGTGTGAAAGCTGGGATGGGACACAGCCAGGACAGCTGACCCCACTGACCAAAGAGAGATTCCATACTATACCACATCAAGCTCAGCAGTAAAAGCTCAGGTAAAGAAGAAGGAAGGAGGGGTGTTCAGAGTTACAGCACTTGTCTTCCCAACAAACCATTATGCATGGCAAATTCATGCTTTCCTGGAAATGTCTGAATGGCTGCCTACTGACGGGAAGTTCTGAATCAGTTCCTTACTTAGCTTTGATTGTGCATGCTGCTTTGCTTATTAAATAAGCTTTTTGCTTATTATGAGTAAAGAAATTTAGTAAACTGTCTGTATTTCTACCCATAAAGCTTCTTGCTGTTGTCCTTCTGATTCTCTTCCAGATCCAGCTGGAGTGAGTAAGTGGCTGTGTGATGCTTGCCTGCTTACTGCAGTTAACCCTCGACAGACACAGGAAGGCCCCTCAC
Organism: Corvus brachyrhynchos; assembly: GCF_000691975.1. Lineage (NCBI taxonomy): Eukaryota > Metazoa > Chordata > Aves > Passeriformes > Corvidae > Corvus > Corvus brachyrhynchos. The sequence goes on from NW_008237271.1 coordinate 115,407, forward strand.
CTCTGTTTTCAATTTGTTCACCTTTAAACTTGACACACTTACCAGGTGATCCCACCAGTTATTGTTGACTGGTCAGGCAGAATGTACTTCCTGTCTTCTAAGTAGCAAGGACAATGAGATTTACGAACACACTCACTCTTGTGGTTCAGGTACGTTCCTTTAGGACACTGGCAGCCTTCAACAGGAATATCAGTTGGATGGCATTCCAGGGCTCGATTGGAGAGTGACAAGCATGTCCTGTCACATGCCTGAGTGTTGTAGCTAAATGTTTGATTCCCAGTACAAGTAATAGCTATAAAACAAGACAAGAGTGTATGTTAAACTTCATTTACTGATCCTCTTCCTTGTGAAAGATAATGTTCTTGTGCTCATAATGTACTGCTTCTTTTGTGTCAACAGCTTCAATGCTTAAAGCTTCCCATTGCTTCTCTTCCTGTGGACGTGGAGCTCTAGCAAAACATATTGCAGACCAAGGCTTAACACCAAACTATGCAGGTGTTTGGAGGTTTCATGCAGGTAAAATATCTTACTGCTTCTTTGTGTATCTTGGAATTTAATAATGCAAAGGGAAGCTTAGCAGAAATATCAGTGTATTTTTGAGTAACTGTGAAACCTGTGCTTATGTCTGAGTTGCAAAATAGTAAGAGAAAATCTGCAGTCAGTTTTCCCTAGTTCTTTCTCTTTTTACAGGATAGCTATTTTTCTGTCTATTCTGTACATTAATTATCAAGTCCTGGAAGCATCCACATGCTCACCTTAAAGCATATGAATAATGTTTTTCATATAGTCTTGAAATAACAATCCTGTTCTGACAGACACCAGAAGGGTAGACAAAAGTTGGATATTTGTTACCCACTTTCTGCTCTTCTTTCTGACCACTATTTCCTCATTCCTCATCTGATGGCAGACCAGTTAGAGTTGGTTCAGGTACTTACTGCAATTGTCCATACTGCTTCTCCAGTTCTCAAGGACTAAGCCCATGGAACTGCACACTCGTGCATACGATCCCAGAGCAGAACAAATATAGGGAAAGGTCTCTTCATAATTGCAGGCCTGGTAGACACATCTCTGAAACCCAACACATGGCGAGTACTTTGTTACTGGGGAACAGACATTTAAAAGTGCTAAACCCTAGGGGAATTTAAAAAAAACATGTGGACGTGACTTTTAGGGATGTGATTTAGCAGTGGATGTGGCATTGTTACATTTATGGTTGGACTCAATGATCTCAAAGATGTTTTCCAACCAATATTATTCTATGCTGAATTGCAGAACTAAGTCATACAAGATACATATTATTGCATAACTAAAACTGATGGAAAATATCTGAGTAACTGCACTGCTGATGTAAATGAAATATACTTAGTACCTAAAAAATGCCTTTGTTTATTCACTGCTTCTCATTTTTATTTTTCAAAATGTTCTGTGTAGATTGGCAAATATATTGAGCTCAATTATGCACATGGTAAAATCAATACTTTGCACAGTTAAAGTTGTTGTCATGGACAACTGCAGCATGAGCAAAAATATTTTCTGATTCACAGGGATGGGACTGGTGCCTGTGACCAAAGACACTTTCAGTGTGGTGGAGACATGATTTTTCAAAACCACACCTGTTCCTAAGCTTCTCAGCATTGCTGATTCAATGCGTGGGACACCGTATATGAGTCCAATCTGGTTTATATTTGGACTCCCTCTGTACAACATCCATCATAACTTCCTACCTTGTAGAAAGAAATAGGGTTCACCACAGCATGGCATTTCTCGAACACTGTACCCTTCTTGGTAAGAATGGAGCAGTGAGTCTCAGCAGATATTTCTAATGAAAGTAAATAATAAACATTAAAAAGGGAAAGTTTGGGGGAAACTTTCAAAGAGAAATTTTTAAAATATTTGATATTTTAGGTGAACTTTTGGCAATAATGCATTGAAGAATAGGACAACTTCCTAGCTTGTTAGTTTTTAGACTCTATTCTTGTACCAGCAGTTCAGTAGAGCTTTTTTTTTTCTTTTTCACTATTTTTTTTTTAAGGCCAATAGCAATAGAGACTTGGGAAGGCAAAGCCTGGATTTCAGTCACGGTACTACTGAGCAAGCCTAAGACAACCGTGGACATTGCAGTTTCACTAGACAAATCACCAAACCCCTCTCATTCATCATCTCAATCCCAGATCTCTAGAATGAGACCTGATGAGCTTTCACTTGATATGTATTCTAGAAAACAGAAAAGTCTTTTTGGTGACAATTTGCGATGCTCAATCCTCTCAGTCTCTGCTTCTGTCCAGCTCTCTTATATCCCTGGTAGGGGCTTATGAAAGTGTCAGACAAAGCCAGCTGGAGAATTCATTTACCACAGCATCATCTACTTACTGTTTAGTTGGCTCAAAGCACAAGGGTCTGTCTCTCTCTCTAAGGCAGGATGGCAATTTCCTGCCCTCCAGGAATCTACAAACAGGGAGGCTGTCCCTTCAGTGATATCCATGCTGGTCATGAAGTCATCTGTAGTGTCTCCATTGTAATTGCCACACAAACCTGATAACATAGGAAATGCAAGGGATGGCTGAAAATTTAAAAATGTGTGCACAATGCCTATGTTTCACTCTATAACAGTGAGAAAATTGATTCAAAAGCTCTACATGGAGTGTCAATGAATACTCAGGTCAAGCAGCCAGAGAATCTTGATTATGTACACATTCAGTCACTGAGTCTCTGCCTCCTCAAGTAAAGAGTGTCAGCTTCTATTCAATGACAAATTCATAAAGAGGTTGTTGTCTTGTTTTTAGAAAAAAGTAGTTTTAAACAATTTAAAAGAGAAAGACCATGAAACACTTTTGCAGTTGCACGTTTTCTTATCTATATTAAATGCATAATATCAAAGAATATGCATTTAAGCTTTTGTAAAAGCTAAAGCCTCTCTGTAATTCCCCATAACCAGAATGGAAAATATGCCTGTGTGGCTAATGTTGCTGTTCAATAAACATAAACATCTCCATCTGGTGATTACCAGCTGAGAAGCTCTTAGATTCTTAGGCTCATTGTGTTTACAGTGGTCGTGCACTACATTCAAAGAACCGTGTGCTCCAAGATGCAGAGACCACACAGACTTATTTGTTGCTCCTTCATTGTGTAGTAAAGAACATACTGAAAAAGGCACACATGAACAGAACAGAATTGTATTATGCATGAAAAATGTGACCCATCTCATTTCTTCAATTTGTTTTAAAGTTATTAGCAGAAAACCAATTCTTAGCACATCAGTTTTCCATGCATGATCTGTTGGGTTTTTTTGAGAAAAAAATTTATTTCCTAAAAGATGAATACTAATTTCAAATACAAACTTTCAAAATTATACTCCCTACCTTTTCTCCTTTGCATGGGGACTAGATTACTTACCTAGTGTTCTGCCTTTGAATTGTGATCCAACTTTCACATAGGCCTGGAACACAGGTGATGTTTGAACTGCAAGTTCCAGCCCAAAGTTTGTATGCATTTGAACATACATGGAGGACTGTCTGAAAACAGTGATGTCTCCTGAAGGAACAAGCATGTTTAAAAATAGAGATGTTGGTGATACTGCAAGGTAACAACTTTAACACATATATAAGTGTTCTAGCACTCTGTCTACAACTCTTCTCCCACACACAACTCTCCACAGAGGAACAGATGCAGCAGGAAAGACTGTAACCTTCCTCTAAAACTCCTGGTATTAGCAATTGAGAAATTGCAAAAGATGCTGGGTTGTGTAAAACAGACATTTAATTTAATTTGGATATAACCTATATTCCCTTTTTTTACCTGATCTGTAAGGCAGCCGCTTAAGTTCATCATCATCAGTAAGGAGATCATTCTGAGAAATCACAATTTTGTCCTGTAAGAAGAGGACATGGAACCAGGAGTAATTATATTTACAGATGGTATTTATATGTTGAGCAACTATATTGTTAATGATCTATGTAAAAGAAAAAAATTAATTCAAGCATTTTCTCACGTTATAACACGCTGCTTTTAGTTTTCACTTTGAAAATACCTTCCTGATTTGATGTAACAACTGAGGTCTTTACTGTGTATGCATGAGCAGAAACATATCTTCAGTATTTATCACCCATAATTTTCAAGTGCAGGCTACTAGAAATTACTTTGAACACTTATTTTGTGAATATAGTGATGAAATGCTGGATCGAACCTGTGGAGGGAATACCTACTTTTGTAGATTGGTAAATTATAGCACTAAGTGATGTCTCAGAATGAGAATAACCAGTCTTTTCATAAACAGCCATTAGGGTTCCATTGTGTGGCAGGCTGGAACTCTGGAGGGAAACAGGAAAGAGAAGTAAAAAGAGAAGCCTATGTCAGTATAACAATGATTTGTAGAATAAATGTGTATCTTAGGAATATTTGAATACTCAGCTTGTGTTCCAATAGGAAACCAAAGACAGACTAAAATATATGTATTTGTTATTTTCTGTTTCTAGACTGCAGGAAATTACCTTCATAAGAACATAAGTGCAAACCCCATGGAATCTATATGGCCTTGAATCAAACGTGGTAACAAAGGAGCCTCCTTCCAGTGAACACCTTCCAGGGCAGGGCAAGTCTTTGCAGTTCCACTGACCCATCACACATTTACTGCAGAAACCAAAAAATTCTGTGTAAGGTTATTCTTTTCTTCACGCTCTAAAAACTCAGCTACTTCCTAGTAATGGAATTTGTCATTTTTTTCACTTCTCTCCTTATGCTTTCTATGCTTTGATTTTCTTTGTCTATGTATATCAGTTGAAGTCGCTCATCTTAATTCCAAGTTGCAGAACTCTTGTATGGATTGTCAGTAAACTTTCCTGAATCGTGAAAGGTGCTGCCGTTCAAAAGGTAAGGCAGAATTTTCCAATTTTTTGGTGAAGGTACTCTTCATTCTCTCATGGAAGTACCTGTTGGTACTCACCAAGTCCTACAAGCTGCTTTCATTGTCTCACCAGGAGCATATATTTTCCCATTCAGTGTACATGGACACTGGCTAATGTGAACACATGTCCGATTCTTTGAGATGTCATCAAGAACAGTTCCTGCCAAAGAAGATAAGCAAAATATTTTTCCTCATCCTCACTTAGCACTACAGTTATTATGGCTTGAATGCTTTCTGAAATTAGCTTGAGAATGCTATTCTTGCATAGCCAGTGCCCATACTTGGAGATGTAACATGCAGGAAATTTTCTCCTAATTAAATAAAACTGAGTCTTCACAAGTGACAAAGGCTTTTGACTACTTTGTCATATGAAAGTGCAGCCAATTGTCCTATTTTGACATGCAAATGATTGTAATAATCACAATTTCTGTAGCAAGTTCATCTTGAACTATTTTAAAGGCAATTTACAAAATGCCCATAATATTGCAGAAATCCTCTGAGGGAGGCATGCTACCTCTTCCTGGTGCCTGATCAATGTATATTTTAATGAAGAACTTTAAGCAGATGGCATATCATTATCCCATCACAAATCATGGTCTTGTGAGGAAAATGTTTTCATAGCTCTGTTCTTGCAAAGAGTGACCAACCATCTTTGGAGGACCGTGATTACTCAAGACTCCAGTTACATTATGTTACCTGAGAAAGCAGTACAATGCCTTGAAATGCACAGCTAGTTCATTATTAAGCAGTCTATTCCACTTGACTGGATATGTGCAAAAAACATTCGTGTGATCCATTAAGAATATGATGAAATGATACCTTCTGGACAAAAGCAGCCATAGGTACAGTGACTGGAACAGCTGTACTCTGGGTTGGAACAGGTTTTAATACATGGAGAACCACATTCCTCATAGATTTGGTTCACAGAACATTTTCCCACAGCTGCAACAAACAGTGGGAGTGTTAAGATTTTTAAAATGTAAACATAGAAGAATGTTTCATCTGCTACCTAGCAAGGAAAAGACCTTCTGATTTCTGACACTAACATTCTTTTACCCTGCCTCAATACTCATTTCATCATCTGAGTATTCACAGTTACCATCATATTCACTCTGGCTTTTTTTCATTTTTCATGCTGTACTTAGTGGAAACATTTTTCAGAAGCTTGAAGAATGGCAAACAGGCCATACTGCAGCCTAATGAAGTACCACAAATCATATTTTCTGTAGTACTTCAAGGTTTTACTTCTAATCAGTCATTGTAAATAAAAAGGCCGAGCATCTGAAAAAGGACTACTGAAAATCATCTGTGAATAAAAGGAGTGATGGCAATTGTTAGCAAAAAGGTTCAAAGACCTCAGGGGCTCTTTAAAAGTGCTCTCTCTTCACTTGATAATTTGCTAGATACAATAATAAGAAAACTGTGCTATGAGCAAACAGCCTCCTGGTAGAAGTGTGAAAAATTAAAAGTTTTCACTTGGTGGATGTTTCTGTTTTATTGTCACTGATCTAGACATAGGACCTATGTTTTGAGCTTTCTTCTCCTTTGAGGTTTCCCTGCTCTCCTTCTTATAACTTTACCAAAGACCACTGTTCTCTGTAGAAAATTGTTTGATTAAAGACAGTAGGAACTTCTTTTTATCAGTTGTTCTATATCCCAGTTATTTATCATTATCCCTCTATTTAAGACATAGAAAAGTTAAGCACAGTCTCTCATGAATAAACCATTTGAACTTACAGCAGAAGTTTTCAGTTCTCCAGTTGAACACCATTTGGTGGGACATAGCACATTGCCTGGAATACTCGGACAGTGTAGAGCAAGTGCAGTTGTTTTGTCCTGGCTCACTGCAGTCCTGCATATCGAGCTGGCAACGAATCACAAACCCATCTTTTGGTACACTGCAGGTTGGTGACACCAAATTAAGTAGCTGAGAGCAGATTATGGCCTAAATAAAAAGAGAAAGAAAATTGTTCCTAGTGGTGTTTCCTTCATATGAAAACCACAATGGAATAACATTGCTAGTTATGATTTTCTTGTTGGTTTGTTTGTTTTTCCCCCTACAGTTTAATAATTGTATTTGACTTAAATGTGTGAGAAATTCACTGGTAGAAAGGAATATAAATCCACTGTACAACAGGAGGAACTTGATATATTGAAATAATTCTGCTTCTCATTATGTTGAAAATTAAGTCACTTTCTATGCCATCGACCCCCCTAAAAATGGCTGAGAACATTATACACAGGAAATGTGTTGTCTCATGGAAATTCAGTTCCAGGACAAACATCCCAGATATGAAGATCACAAAATTCATTCCTCTTTGAGCACACACTTGGTGCATTTCTCTTGCCTGCATGTTTGTGTTGCCTATCATGCTGCCTACTGCAGTATAAGGTCTCAGAGGTTCTCAGGCACACTGATTTTCTTTTCATTTAGAACTGTAAGTGATAACAATTGACAGTGGTTGTCCCTGTTATCAGTGCTGTTATCTGGCAATATGTTTTAGGCATTGTGAATATCTTCAAGTCTGCACAGTTTATAGTATCAGCTGTTAGAAAAAACGTTCTTAATGCTTCACTGTTTCCATCAATTTCCTGTGATGACCTGGATGGAATTCCAGAAAGCTGTGAGCTAAATGCTGGTTGATTTTTATGAGTGATTTAAATCTAGCCTTAAAACGCCTGGGGGCTTTCATTAAAATGTATTTTAACACAAAGAACTCCTTTTCTTTCTCATATCATGCTATACAAATGTTGACTTTACCTGTTTTCATGGAAGTCAGTTTTATGAAACCACTGTCTCTCTGTTGTTGATTTCTATCTATCTATCTTGCCCCCCCTGCCCCCCTGCTAAGAATCCTGCTGCAGAGAAGCCAAAAAGATCTTTCTTACATATTTTTTGTGAGGAACAGTGGAAATTGGTATCTCCTCAGACAGGCAAATCTCTGATGGATCATCCATTTTTTGTAAAGCAGCAAATTTAAATGTATCGAGCAATTTATCTGAAAATTGAAGGGTTAAAATTTGTCAGGAAAAAACCTGCATTGGTTTGTTTACTTGTTGCTGTGATGTAGCAAAACTCAGATTTTACTCTTTGACTGTTAAATGGCCTACTAGTTAATCTTCCCAATGACAACTGTCTCTTGTGAAAATTAGGAGGGTGTGATCCTTACCACCTGTTTATAAAAGATAAGAGTCCTTATCACTTGTGTGAGGAACCCACTATATTATGCTCATAGCAGATAACAGAGTGTAGCATAACCATAGGAGAAGTATGTTGGTGCCCCATGGGACTGCTTTATTCAATTCTGAAACCCAGCAATGCTATCACAGTATTCAGTTTTCACCTTGACTCACTTTACTTCATTCCCCTTCTGTCTGAAATGTCCTTGTTTCTTACCTTCACGCACAAATTCATTCAATTCATAACCATCGTAGTTCCCACACATTCCACAGGTTTTCCCCATGTATTTTTTTTCAGCCAAAACCTAAAATAAGATAGAAGAAAACATTTAAAAGGATCACCCTAAGTAAAATTACCTGCACAGCTTTACCTTTCTCAACCAAATTCAGTTCAAGCACCCAAAAGTGATTCTTATTAATTTCAGTGACTTTTTTGAAGGAAGAGTTTTGTAAGCAGTGACATCTTTTCCCAACAGGCAAATAGTGACTTTTTTTTAATTAGCATTTAAAGAAGAATAAGATTTGAAGACACTTACAGAGAATTGAAAGTAGATAATATTCTAAGGAGCCAAAAAAAAAAAAAAAAAAGGAAATTAATGCTGAATACTTGCTAATATCTTTGTTGACAGACCATGAATTTCAGGTTTCTTCTCTTAAGAAACTTAGGGTTACAGGAAGAAAATCTGTTTCAGAAGAAGGTTATTCAGTTCTCTGTTGCTCTGGAGATTAAAATGGTAGTATTACTGGCTACAAACAATGAATTATTATGAAAATATTAGATCAGGGGAAATAAAACTATATTCTTTGTATAGTCAGATTAACCCATCACAGTAGCATTTTCTCTTATATGTCTTATTAATGCTGATAAATCTCCCAGAAAATTTATTATATATGACTCTCCTCGTTTTAGCAAACTTATCAATTTAGAATTCAGTGTCTTTTGTGGCAATAATATCACAGGTCACACTGAGAAAATGTATTGGGGATTTTGAAGGGAAAACCTGAAAAGATTCAGAAAAAGGAAGGAAACAAAGAAACTGGTAGAAGCACTTAATGTTTGAAACCAAAAGAGATCCCAGGGAAGCACAGTAGAAAAGACTAAACTATGGCATACAGTATTAAATTCTACACAACTTTAAACAGCATCTCTTCAGCAAAACATTGCAGCTGCTGGAATACTCTGAGGAAAGACTAAAATGTGTGAAAGTGTCCACAAATCTCAGCACTGGTGGCTTTAGTGCTGCAAGTGAAAGTAACATGCAAAGTTGTTTATTTCAAGAGGAATGCATAAAACAGGAAAAGATAAATATCAAAATAGTAAATACATGCAAAAGCACCCATTAAGTTCAAAGAGTTCTTGTCATTCCAGTGAATCAGTGAGAATTTTCTTCTCTGCTCTATGAGAGCATTTTACTAACCATGAGGTAGTCATCATTGTTCCACATGACAACCAGCTCCATCTCCATCAGCTTGGCCACCAGGCGGATGTTGCGTCCATAAGGCGCTATTTGGATTCCATTGCTGGTGTAAGGCAGCTGAATGACACTGCAATAAGGTGAGAAGAGAAACCAACCTCATAGCAAGATTATGCAGGTATTAGTTATTTATTTTGGGTGTGATAGATGCACAGTCTGAGTACTTGCAGCAACATGAAACAGCATTTTTTTCCTTTTTAGCTGTGACATTTCAAAACACATGAAAGTTTCTATTGATTGAAAATCCATGTCAGCAGTTTCACAGAAGAATCACCAGAAAATGGGGTGCATAGTGATTCTACTACTGACAATGTTTGCACAGGACTTGGCATCTTCACTTGGTTTGGTTTTATTAGAGCATAGTTATATGTTCCAAGAACTTGTAACAATAAAGATTTTGTGGTAGAACTAATGTTGATTATGCTGAAGAGATTCTATGGCCTGTTAATGTAAGAATTATTGTTACGACAGAAAACTGACAAGATTAGAGAAATCCATAAAGGGAATGTTGTAGAGTGTGAGTGCGTGATGGGAAGCAATGGGAGTAGAGTCCAGTTAGGCATGTTAACTGCAGTAATTTGTTAATTCATTTTTGACACAAAGCAGTCTTTAGTGCACCTGCTATATAACTCCCTGCCTTCTCTGAACACATCATTCCCCATTCATGGCAGAATCTTACCCAACACTCCTGACAGAAATGCTGCCTTTCTCAACAATGACAACAGAAGGTCCAAGCTCAATAATGATCCTTGCAATTTTTTTGTCCAGCCCACGACGGAACTGAATGTTGAAGTCTGGGCTGGTCTCATCACATACAGTTGCAAAGATGTAGTTGCAAGTCCCAGTGAAGTCATACTGGTATTTATCAAAGGTTGAAAAATGCCCTCCACCCCATGTAGAACAGGAATCCTTGCTCAAAACTATAAAACAGAAAGAAAAATGGATTTAGGTCTCTTAAAAACATATTTGCTCATTCTGATTAGCATTTCAAATAAAAATACTATGACAAGCTATTAAGTTTCTACTCAGATTAATTCTGTAAACAACATTCTAGCCCTCTATTTTTTTTTCTTTGTAATCTCAAAATTTTATCTCAAGTCATGAAGTGAAACAATATTAGGAGTGAGAGCAATATTCTCATTCACTGTAAGCAGACAAGGATTCGCTAGATTCCTAGCTTGGGAAAAACCCTTCCAACTCCTTCATGGGTAACATAAAGATTTACCTTCTTATTTCAGTCTGCTAGATCTGTTTGCAAGGGTGACAGCTTGCTTCTGGACAGAGCTTTAACATCTCAAGCACAGCATTTACCAAGCTCCCTATGGCATTACTGTATCATGATTAACTGCACAGTCAAATCACAAGATATCCAAAGACAGTCTTCAAAGCCCAACATGTAATTCCCCACTCTTTTGGCTCTGTGTTTGTGTGACAAAGTTCCAACCAGTTTTATAAATATATGGAATGTTTTAATCAGTTTTCATTTTTAAGAAGTAATCTGAAATATTCATCTGAAGAGACAGATTTTCAGATGTGGAAATGAATCATAAAAAAAGAGAGATACAAGTCCAGCACTTGCTGTTAGATAGTTCTGCACCTACTTACAGCATTTGAACAGGCCCTCTGAAGCAGATAATTTTCCTGAAGTAACAAAAATCATGTCCTCAGTTCTGTATTTGTAGACGTAGATTGTTTCTTTTAATTTGTTAATTATTTTTGCTTATGGTGTCATATGAAACTCAGGTATCTTAGAATATACCTTAGAGTCACAAAGTATCAGATAAGTTTATCAAAGTCTACATGCAATTTATATTTATTGTTTTAAAGCCAAAACATTTTTTTTTAACTCTGAAGGAGTGATAAAATGACTACAGAATGCTACTGGTTTTATCCAGGTCATGTAGAAAATACTGTTTCCCAATGAACTGTTACCTGTTGGCAAAAAGTACTCCTCTTCCACACTTCTGTTCTGTCCTGAAGGTCTGACTGGAAAACAGGAATTGGCTAATTGTTATCATTGATCCTTCATGCCCAAGTCCAACTAGTTTAATACATTGTGCTTGAGTGATACTGACCACCAAACCTCAGAGTGTGCCAAGGAAAGATTACCTGGGGCTGCACAATGGTCAGAGTGCAAGAGGTGCCCCTTTCAATAAATATAGGAGCATAGTCACTCTATTTGTTTTTATTTAAATCTTATCAAAGAAAAATAACAAATGGGAATGTCAATAACTCAAGGAAGTTTAAATCTAGATTATGTGTTTGTCTTTTCAATTCAGCTTTTATTAAATAATATCTAGTGATTTTCTTTTAATTTGTCCTTATCCATGCTCTACTGTTTCTCTTGGTATAAGAATAGACAGAAGACAGAGATGAGTTCCTAAATATTTGGGAATTTTTTGTCTGATCACAAGTCTTCAGCTATTTTTACTTTTAGGATGAACTTCATATAGCTTTTCCATGCTTATACTGAATGAGAAATCACCTAATTCAAGCCACTCTCAGTTTCTTCTGCCTAAAGAAATACTCTTTATTATAATAAACTTGCATTTTATATAATTCTTTTTGTTCTACACCTCCACATCTTCCCTGAACTGGATAAAGAATTTCATTCAACCACTGATATGCAACAAGCTTTGGAGTACATAGAATTGCTTTTTAACAGTATGCAGAAGTAAAGCATGATACTTTAGTGTAAAACATTAAAATTGTGAATTACTAGGAAGATTGTCTGTGAATAGAGGATAGAAAAGAAAATCAGAATATTAGGACTGATATCCATACTTATCTAGAGAGGATCTTGTGAAAATTTTGTGTTTTCAGAAGGCCTACAGCCTTCTGTATCCCGTAGCAGAGGAACATCATGTCCCGTAAAATGTATCATGTTAGCATGATGACATTTATGCATTCTTGCCATGGACACAAAAAACAAAATGTTTATTGAATGAACTTCAAATTTAGAAGTCAGTGCCTCGCATTTCTTCAGAAAAGGACATGTGAAAAATTGTGTTGTTTCTGCCCAAGGGTTGATGTAGCTCTGTATTTTATTTCCAGCAGAGACCATTAACAGACTACCCAAGGGAAGACCACCATCAGGTCAGGCATATATACTTCCATAGATATTCTCTCAGTCTCCAACTATTTTCAGTTCAGGGAATTTTGTGAGGCTATTGGGATTTTTCTGCTTACCCCTCCCTTGTACTCTGGCTTCCAAGTCCTTGTCCACCATCCTTTTGAACAGAACCAAAATTTCTTTGTAGCAGAAAATGTCACAGTAACTACAGTCAAAATTTGCCATTAAATTTTAATTATGAGTTAACATTTTAATGATACCTGCCTTTCTAACAGTACTTCTGATAGCTAATATTTTTAGTACTTTAAAGCTATAATATGCTTTTTTTTTTTTTTTTTTTGCTTTGGCATTGCACATTGTTTTACACAAGTAAGATAGTAGTACCTTACTATTTGTATTTCTCAGACTCAGAAGGACTAGCACAAATTCACAGTAAGTAGGTGGCTGCAGTTAATTTTGCATACATATCTGGATGGATGCACACACAAGCCATTCTTTGGATTTAAGGGAAAACTGCTGGTAAACTACCGAAGTGTGGCAGCAGCTGGCACAGCTGAATGTTGACGCACAGATCTGTCCTCACACTGACTCCCCCCGGCTGCTGGCTATAAAGGTGAGGAAGAAGTATTCCATACTCTGTTCCTTTGCATATATGTTTGTTTTAACCTGAAATCTTTAAAATCATTTTCACAGACGTAATTTATACAGAGAATGAGCTTTATTTACTTTCCTGGATTTTGCAATATCAAAAGAATCCATATCCTAGATTTTTAGGTAATATTAGGCAGTAATATGTAGGAACGAAAATCAAACATACCACACAAATTACCCCAGTAGCATATTTCTAAATGTGGAAGGCTACTAAACTGCTCACAGTTTCTATTCTTAGGCATAAAAACCTCAGCATGGCACAATAAAGCACTTTCCATTTAGTTTAAAACTTACCACAGTGAGACAACACATTATACAATCTTTTTACATGTGAAGTCTTCATTCAGAATTTCTAAAATTAATGCTTCAAAACATATGCTCCTTGAGGCAAAGATTTATTTTTATTATGTGCTTTGTACAGTGCCTTCTGCAATATGGACTTGATGCTGAATAGAGTTGTCACTCACACTTGAATGCAAACATTAAATACCAGGTCAGACACTTACTTCTTTGCAACGATTCTTTCTGGTTTTGGAGAAAAACATGGGACCAATAATTTCCTTCAAAAGCTGTGAAAGGAAAAAGAAAACAAAATGAAGTTATCCTCTGAGCAAAAGGAAGTCGGATATTTGTATATTTATTTATTTATTTTTAACCATTTCACAAAGCAGGGTCAGCACGTATGAGTTGTGTCCTGCCACACAAATCTGAATGGAAATTATCATGGAAAATCATGTAATTCATATTACATAATTAAGGTAGAGAAAATTCTTCTGTACTGGTCAAATGTTATCAAAATCTGCCAAAAATCCTATGCAATATGAAAACTCCTGTACTTCATACTAAAAACCTATGTTCCTTTAAAAAAAGTGAGATAAATCTTTCCTCATGTTTCTGAATTCTTGTTTCCCTGTCTGGGTAGAAGTAGTGAAGGGAATAGCCAAAAGTGTGAAAATATGGGAACAGTATTGTCCTGTGTGTTCTTCACAAGAACCATGGGATCTGGAGCTGAAGAGCAGGAAATCCCCAGGTGTAGTTGTTGCTTTTGCTGCTCACACTAAGGCAGAATGATGAAAGCTGTAACCTGCTCCCTTCTGCACACCTCTTCACAAAGCCTGCTTTGGTTAGGAGAAGCCAAGGAATGCTTAACAAATGCTGAGTGCAGTGTGGTCCCCCTTCCACCTCAAACCCAGACCTACTGCATGAGCACAACTGCTCCACGTCCTCACACATACCCAAAGGCTCTTTCACCCAGCCGTTCGCTCCAGCACTGCTGGAGTGAGTTCTCAGAGTCAATAGCTGGGTGGTGACAACCAAAGCAAGATGCAGGAATAAAGACCTGGGGTGCTTCAGAAATGTGCTGCTCATTTTGAAATTTTCTCATGCCTGGTATTTCTTAGATAGCAGGAGCAAGTATCTTGTAGAACCCATGTAATTCTCTGTTACATGTTTAGGATCTTTTGCAACATAGAAAATGTTGTGGCAGAAGGTTTCTTTCATCAGATAAACCTGGCCCAATCTACATACATATCTATATATACACTACAGCTCTGCAGGGTGCTGTTGCTTCCGTGGATACTGCAGTGAGGGGAAGCCTCCAGGGAGCTCACCAGCTGTAGCAGACTCTCAGCCAATTCCATGCTGAGCTGCTGAAGATAAGGTAATATTTGCCAGGTGGTACCTCAGGTGAGGCTCTGCCTTTTATGTAAGGCTAGGTTAAAGCACAAGAGGGAATTTTGGAACTGAGTGTTTCAGCACATGCTTTTGCTTTGGATCTCAGGTCCAGACATCTCCAACATTCCTATCAATGCCTCAATTTTTCTCTGAAACAACACTTACTGAAAAAATATGTTATCTGGATAAACTAATCTACATTTTTAAGAGCTAAAACACTACACTGGTAGAATAGCAGACAATAAATATTTAGGCATAAGGGAAATAAATCAAGGATATAAATTCAGTGACAGAGGTGCTCCCACCCTAAATGTTCTAATAGCTTAAGATGGCATTTATCTCAGCCACTCCCAAACTGTCTGACACACTCATCACAAAATCATTGTAGATCCTACTCATGCTGCCTTGTTGTCTAGAATTGGTCAGCACTGGCCAATAATTGTTTGAAATTTTGCCAGTGTTTTAGAAAACCTCCACGGCTGGCCTGCAACTCAACAGGCATTTCCAAAGTCCAGCATGCTCCTTCCAAGTTCCTAGTGAACCATGCATCACAGTAAGTACACCACAAAAAGGAACGGTCAGTTTGTGGCTTTCAAGCTAACATTCTTCATGCCAAGAGTTCCTGCTGCCTTTTTTGAACCCCTGCATTTTGACACCTCCATTTGTTCAATAATCTATTACTGTTGGTTTTACAGTTTTCTGTTTGTTACAGTTTAATCCTAAACTTCAAACACTACATTAATGGGATTTAGGCGTGTGTAACAGCTGCCTTCCAAGGATATTTGATTTGCAGGAATTGAATATATGCCTAAAGCATTATTTAAGTCAGATCTATCTAGAGAGCTTGATGTAAAGCAAAATGTCTAATAATTATTGGACAAATAATTTAGATTAGAACAGACAGGTCAGTTTACAAAGCTTGTTTATCAGCTTTTCAAACTCAAACATCTAAGCACGGCAAACAAAACTTAACACATATTTCAGGTTTGGTATTTAGATTAAATCTGAACATAATAATCATCCTGGATTACATGGAGGTATACAAGAGTTATATTGAAAATAACTAAGGATATGAAATCCACTTTAACTTTTTGCCCAAGGAATAGCTAGTAAAACAAATACAGAGCCAT
Organism: Corvus brachyrhynchos; assembly: GCF_000691975.1. NCBI lineage: Eukaryota > Metazoa > Chordata > Aves > Passeriformes > Corvidae > Corvus > Corvus brachyrhynchos. Next base: position 131,490 of record NW_008237271.1, read on the forward strand.
TTTGCTGACTATCTACCAATCAGTCTGTATCCTGTTAGATCAAACTATTATACTTATTACAGTACAGTAATTATTCGCAGCATTTACATTCTTTTTCTCACACTAAACTCTGAAGAGATTAGTTAAATCTTCCCGGCAATGTTATCAACCATTCACAAGCACACAAAATGGCAGATTGTACAGATGCATCAAGCACTATGGCCCCATGCAGAAGTTGTATTTTGCAATCATTTCTGAATTTTTCATTTAAAAGGCTATCCTAGTGTTAAATGAGATTTCTAAAGTACTGAAATCTTGAGAATTATACCTGTTGAAGTGCAGTTTCTGTGTGGTCAGCCTTTCTAGCTCATGGCAGCAATACAACCCAGTCAAGGAATGTGACTTACTATGAAGAAAGAATGAATTTTGTTCCTATACTATGAAACATCACTATGGGAAAATACAATTTTATGTTGTAATGACTTCAATCAAAGTATTTCACATCAGATAAAAAAATGAAAACAAAACATTGAAATGAAATTGTTGTACTTCCAACTTGCAGAAATAAGATCTCTGTTTTGTAAAGAGTTCAGTTTTTCTCTTCTAATTTGAGACAAACAGAAATGTTGAAATGTCAGATGTTCTGGAAAGGACAAGAACTTTAAAATAAATGACAGAAGCCTAAAATTAAATTTAACACTGAGGGTACTGGTAGAGCTGTAGCTGTAAGATGAGTTATCAGTTGCACATGTTCATGATGATTTCTCTTCAGTATGAAATTATTAACTCCCTTTGTTTCTTGCAAACACAGGTATGTGAACAGCATAAATCAAGGTGACTTCCTAGTTACATACTTCATAAGAAAAAGTATGACTGTACATAAACCTCTCAAAAGGATCCATGCAGTTTTGATTATTACTGAAATAGCTAAAGGGTTGAAGCCTCAGTTTAATCAATGAATCAGCATCTCTTATTAAGTAAAAGCTAGAACTAACAGTTTTAATCAGGTTTTAAGCTTTTGCAGATTTTTTTTTTACTCAAGCATGTTTACTGATTTTCTTGAGTTATCACTTTCCATCAGACTTCACATCAAATAATCAAATATATGTCCTTACAATCAATATTTACATTTCCAGCTAGAGACGGACTCAAGGTACAGAATTTGGATGCAGATCCATGAAGGAGAGAATTGAAGTCCTGGCTTTTATCTGACTCATTCTAAGGAGACAACACTTTGATCTAGAGTCCAAAACAATGAGCACCCTGCATGTCATCCAATTTAAGAACATACAGATCAACATCCAAAAATTGCCTGATTTCAAATCTTTCCTTGTGAAAACAAACAGATTTCATTCTGTCAATCTCCAACCTTGTGTGGCATTCCAAGGCCCTGATATTGTTGACACATCCCAAAGGAGAAAACTGCTGTGTAAGGATTTTCTACATCCCACTTCCAGGGTTTTTATCTTCAAATTCAACTTGGTCCTTTGTAGAAAAAGGTCCTATTTGTGATTGCCAAGTTTATATATAAAGCTTGTGGTTGTGTAAGTGTCTACAACAATTTTCTATTTGATTGCAAGTATTAGTATTTATAATAATACATCTATTATCTAAAATAGGAAGTCATGTAAATTAAGTTGTTGCAGGCAGCAAAACTTCGGGTTAGGACCCATGTCCAGGTACTTGACTTGATACTGGTTACAATGGTGCTAATACAGTGAATGGAGTTACACCTGATTTATAACCATACAGCTGAGGTTAGAAATTGGCTCTGAGAGTCTACTAAAGGGTTGAGTTGCTTATATTTTAATTATTTTTGTGCTATAGTTTAAGTCAGTGATTTAAGAGTAATAAATGTCCCCATGCAATTTGAACTACATGGTTCATTAAATGTAGCAAACACAATACAGAAGAAACAAATTTAACTTTGTTTAAACTAAAGCAAGTGAACTATGCTTTTTAGCAGCTTGAAACCTGTTCTTGACATTCTAACTGTAATAATTGGTAATAAAAGAGAATATACAGAAGAGATAAAAAAGAAACCATCTCAAGCGATGTCAAACCATGGCAAAAAAAAGGCTCATTCTCAAAAAACCTACTGAAAACACCACAGGAGGAGTAATGGGTAAGAAGGCAGAGTAGCTACAGAGTCAATGAACTTACCTATCAAGTCTTTTTTAGAAATTACACATTCATCAGGTATTCAGGTGGGTTGAATCAAAAAAGTAAGAGTCCTTTAAAAGACTGAAGAATTGAATAATATATGGAGGAATATGTTAAGAGTTATGTGAAATTTTTGGATCGGAACCATTAGCCTGTTTTCCAGCACAGGATTCTTTCGATCACATCATTCTTCAAAAAAGAAATGCCATCACATAGCTCATAATTAATGCTTTTTGCAGTTCACATACCAAAGAAAAGCTATTTTGATTATCACTCTACACAGAAGATATACAATATATATCCACAATGACATTGCTAGGACACTGTATCTTGAACATCTGAAAGATGAAGGCACTTGGCAACTTGGAAACACGACCAAAGTCCATTAAAAATTTTCCCTGTATCTAGGGAATGAGTTTTAGGGAAGGACCCAACAAATCAGTAATCAACTTTCTGACGAACTTAAGAGCAAATTGTTTTATTTCAGCCACGTATTTATTTAATAATATGTAGAAAACATGTAAACTGAATTCTGCAGGCTGTGGGAAAGGAGAGCAAAACCCGAACCTCATGTGATGTAATGCTACAATGGAGTCACCCCCTTTTTTCTATATTGTTTCAGTGGTTTCCTTCAAGCTATGTACCAAGAGGAACCCAGGCACCTTGGACTTACCAGCAGATTGAAGGAAACTGCAGAAGATGAGCAGTACCAGTGTTGGGAGCATGATGCATGCCCTGCCTGGGGAGTGTTCTCAGTGCTCTCCCCCGTTCCAAGCGGGCAGTGCCAATGCTGCCACTTTCTAGGCTGCCCTCTTCAAGCTTGGATGCTTTATATATAGAATTGCAATGCCCTCCCTCATTCCCACAGCTCACAGAAATTGCAACAGCAGAGTACCCGCCAAACAGGATCTCCTCTTTATCAAGTTCAACACACCTAAAAGCCACTTAGAAAAAGAAGAAAAAGGAAAATGCAAACCTCCTCCAGTTCATTATCATTCTTACAAGGTTTTTATAATGGCTTCTATTTGTAACACCTCAAACGCTTTTACCTGCATTTACTGAACAAATTTGGTATCATACCCAAAAGCAAAAAGACAAATAGTACACAAATTATGATCACTAGCTGATAAGGAATAATACTGGACCAGTACACAAAGTGGAAGAATGAAGTGCAGGAGTTTTGGAACTGCTGAAAAGACTGTGTGGATAAAAGATGGTAAGACATGAGCGAACAGAGATACAGATACCAGATTTTTTTATTAACTCTTCTTTCATTAACGTCTATTCACTCTCCTGGGTGATTGTGTTCATCTCTCCCTTGTGTGACTTTTTAAGCAAACTGATAAACTTTGCCTTGGTAAAGAGGTCTGTTCGTGGTACAACTGATTGCCTGACTATGCAAGGGAGCTAAGTAAACCCTTGCCCACCACTCTGCCAAGGGCAGAGGGCAAACTCTGTTCCAAAATGGGGCACACTGTTGCACTGTGGTACTTTGGCAACTTTCACAAGTTAATCTCCACCTTCCCACCAACACCACAGAAGATCAATTCCACTTCTGTTACGCTTGGATCACTCCACATTAGAGGTGAAATGTTGAATGCACTGGATTATGTTCAAAGTGTCACTGCCACCACTGATTTGACAATAAAAGGAGGACTTGCTGGATCCTGTCATTTTTATTAGCACGATAATTACTAATGGAAAAAATAGTCTCGATACATGGAAACTTTCCCTATAAAATATAAAATCCGTGGGTTATGTCTCCATATGAATCTCTTCAGCCTTTTCTGTTTCACCTATGCAATACCTAAGTGAGCTTCTGAAGGAAGTGGGAATAGATGGGGCTTTTTCCTTGGCAATCTCCCTGCACAACAGGTGCCTCCTCTGTCATCCCCACCTATATCACAACAACGGGATCACAAGCCACGCCCGTAGCTGCCAACATTGGGTGTGCCGTGGTGCTTCCCTGTGCTTCTGGCATCCAGGAGCAGTGCATTAAGGGTTAGAAAAGGCAAGGTGAGGGCAGGTCAGGCCAGGGGAGTGAAGGGGAAGAGAAATTCTCAGAGCTACCCCTTCTAAGTGGTGGGAAGAAGCACAGGAGAGACAGTGACTTAACATAATCTCAGCCCTGGCTCAACCTGGTTGTAATTAAAATGAAGACATTAAATTTTAATTGACATGAAGGTCTGCCTTTTTCTTTTTTGGGATTTTTTTTTTTGCCTTTACTACTTTCCATTCCTCTTCCCAGGAACAGAAGGTGGATAAAGTATATGGCCATTTATAATATAATTGTGACCCTAAATTAAAAAATTTCTGTTGAAAATTTTCTGCATCTGCCTTACAAAAACCCCAAAGTAAATGAACAAAATCACTTGCCACTTCTGAAAATCATGCTCAAAGTGAAAAAATATTGTCCTCAAAACAGCCTGTAACCAGACTGATACTACAATAAATATATAATTAAGATTTCACAACTGTACATATCACATTATTTCCTGCAAATCAGCTCTAAGTTCTTATAAATTAAATCCAAAACAGAATTTCATTTTTTCCACTTCTAGGAAGTATCTTCTTTATGAAGATAAGGGACTAGAGTGCTCCCTAGCAACTCAAACTTGATAACTGATAGTGTCAGACAGAAATTTGCCTTTCTCTGACAGGAGACAAAAGAATTCCATCACTTTTGTCAAATAGGATTTTTTTTATAATATATTTTCATAATATTTCTGTCAAGCAGTAATAAAGTAGCTGACATTAATGAGCATTTCATGACTTGCTCATTTGAAGAGCTGGGCACTTGAGAGCATCACTTTTACTATCAAAGGTACCAGACTGAGACATCATGAAATTAAGATCACTGGTAACAATTAATTTTCCATTACTGTGCCTTCAAGCTTTTCTCTGTAGCCTTTATGTTTACTGAAATCTTCTGTCTTTATTATATGAAGCTTACAAAATTCTCAAGAAATGCAAATACTGACAAAAGTTATTAAAAGTATCTATCCAAAATATTGCTGTTTTCAGTTCCCTGTATTTGCAGCAACATTCTTAGCTGAACTCATTCTATCTGAGAAGTCAGCATAAAGATGTTACCTTCAGCTCTCCTGGAAGGAATTTCAATCAGTCTAAAAACTTATGGTTCAGCAAGTTATTATTTTATGGAGACGTCCAATGATGATGTGAACACAGTTAATCAAAAGCATCCATCTACGACTGCATTTAAGTCAGGACTCCAGATCAAGAAAAAAACATTTGCTTGAGGACTATGAGAAGTGTCTTGAGTTTGCAGTACACAGATAATTATTTTATGTGGAAGAGATTTGTGAAAAACTGTGTGCCCAGCTGTAGTGAGAGAACGATGCCTCTGATTAAAGTGGGGTTTTTCCCCATTTAATAATTATAATTGGTTTAGTACCAACATCAGTAGTCAGAAGCTGCTGTTCTATAGGAGAGCAGAGATTGTTGTGGCCATATATAGTACCAGTAACAGTTTCTCAGTATTGAAGGACAGTTTAGTTTCCAGCACCATGTACACTTCTGGAAGATTTTTGAAATGTCAAAGGAATTTATGTAAGCCAGATATTATGCAAATTGAGAACGTTATAACACTTTAACTAAGTAATAGACTATCTTGTCTACAGTTTAATTACTCTAGGAATTTTTAGGTATATCAGTTACAGAATATCTTGGTGCTTTTATGCAGGTTGCTAAGAAAACATTCCACTTCCAGTAATATACTCATTGTATGTTATTTTTAATATTTTTTGGATAAATAGCTAAGTATCTTATAAAGAGTCAGACCAAAATACTGCATTTGATTAGCCCTAGTTCCTGTGGGTGTAGAAGTAATTTCCAGCTTTGGAAGCTTGTGCCTCTAAGTTTCCATTGCTGTTAGTGGAATGCAAAGATCCAGGCTACAGCTTGCTAGCAATCTGACACAACAGCTGATTTGGTGGGTTTTGTCTTTGAGATCTGAAATTTGATTTTCTGTCTCATTCGAATTTTGAATAATTGTAAGATAAATTGTTTCAATATGACACTATTGAAATAATCCATACTTTAACTTACAAATTATTTTAGATGCCTGCCCTCAAGTAATTGTTTTAGAATATTCATTATTGAATCATTTATGTATAATGAAAATAATAATTATTATCTTATAAATGTTGTATCAGAGTGACATAAAATAAGGCTCTTGAAAACAAGTGGGTTATCTTCTATTCTTTATGACTGAGACATTCACTATGACTGGCAGGGCAACCTCAGTTTCTACAATCCAATCAACTGTAAAATTTCAGTAGGAAAGTTTGACAGTCCAGGTTTTTTTGGTATAGATTGTCTCAAGGTAACACTATTTATTTTCTATTAGTGGTGCTTCACCTTACACAAGGTAATTCCATTACCATTCCACTATTTAAAAATAAACCAAAAGCACAACGTAACTGGCATTAACGTGCTAAACAGAAGAAAACAAGCTCCCATTTTTCCTTCCTGTTTCTCATCCTTGTCTTTTAGGTAATGTAGCCAGGGAGAAGAGGATCACATACAGAGCAGATTCCCTGGGCTAAGCTTATGGCACACACCAGGGCCTCCTGTCTAGTTGTGTGAGTTGCTGGCAGCCACCACATGGCCAGCTGGTTGTCCCTGCTGCCAAGATGCTTTCCAAAGAAACTGGCAGGAAAACAGATACATATTCTGAGAATGTTCCAATTGTGGTAAATAAGAAATTTTTGGCTGAGAAGTATTCACAAAGAAATCACGACCAGCTTATCCCTCATCGTATGTCCCACCTTTAGAATTTCCTGGTATTTAATTCTGTGTGCCTTTCCAGCTGCCTTTCATCATGCTTTTTGTACACTTAAACTCCTTCCCCAAACAGTACCTAAAAGAAGCCCAGGGTGATTTTGCTACCAGACACTAAATAATCCACCTTATGGTTTTAGTAGAAATCCACACTTTCTGCTTTCCTTTTGGTCACCAGAATAAAAAAAAACTTCTTTTCTTCATACCTTTGAAGTAGATGAGATACCTCACACAGAACCAGAAAAAAATTGCTATTGGGTACTGTTAGGGCTGCCATTCAGTTGGAGCCATCTCTGCTGTCCTTGGGTAGCTGCCCAGAGATATTTAAATGTAAAATTTCATTTAATACTGTAAATTATGCTTGGTTGCAATATGCAGAGACACAGTGACCATGGGTGTCAGGTAGTATTTAATTTCTTGTTTTACCAGTGTGTATAGATGAAAGTGAACACAAACTAAGAAACACCTAACAGCACTCTTTCACTTCTCCAAAAGTAGCACTCCTACACCGTTCCAAAAGTACTTTTGTATTTAAATGACTGTAGAGTCAAGCCTTTCCCATATACCTGTTAGAAAAAAATGTAGAAAATAATTTAAAACTCATGCCTCTAAAAGTGGTAAAGACTTCACTGATTGGTACTTAACTTTTAATTATAATTTGTTGGGGACAATGGCCTGAGACCTCCTCGCGTTGGCTTCATGCCTCTGGCACTCACTGTGGTGAATATCTCAGGTACTGTAGCTGTGGGACCTGGGATGGTGTAGTTCACTCTTTAAGTCCTGCCAGCACGAGAGGCTGACAAAGCCACCACTCCCATAGTTCCCTGAAGCGTATCCACTGCCCTGAGAACAAACTGGGACAAAATATTTGCAGTGTTTCTGGAGTAAAACCTTTCTGGAGAAAAAAATAACCACACAAAACAAAGCAAGGCCTGCTACTATGATACCGTGTTACCCTTCCTGCACAACCACAGGAACCTCTGCTTGCTCTCAGCTCCCACACTCTTCTGCTTCTGAATGCTGTGTTGTTGATGCCGGACTCAAACTGGTTTGCATTCTGGTCTCTGGAGTGGTCTGGGCTGCACAGTTTGTTCTATAAGAATCCTGAGTTCTGGTCATTTTAGCTACAGTGCTGACAGGAAAGAATGGAATAACAGGATTGTGGAAAGAGAAACCATAGGGGGACTGCCACCTCTATTTGTATCTGTCTCCCTTTGACTTTTTAGACTAAAATTTCTCTCAAACACTATGATCATGAACAAAATTCTGTGCAGGTTCTCTTAAGGCCAAACTTACCTTCTAAAGATTAAGAATCTGCAGAGGAAGACTGATTCTCTCATTTTCATTTGTGTCTAGTAGAGAGAGAAAAGGTATTCATGATGACCTCATATAAAGTCTAGAGACAAATTAGACTTTATGCTGAACTAAATCCAAACTTGGAGTGCTCCTTTTTTTCCCCCCCAAAAAAAATGTTGAAACCAATTTGATTTTACTTTTTAAATTCCTAACGGATATTTTTCTTCTGAGTTACATTAACATGGATGACATCTATCTGATGGGTAAAAATTTGTGAAAGCGCAGGTCAGGGTTTTTTTCACCCTTTAGGCTTTAACAGCTAATCAGTATTCCTATTCTAAGGGAAATCCAGGGAATATCCTGAATTATACATCAGCAGGTCTCCTGGGCAGCATGCCCTTTCACTCCATACGGTAGAGAAAAGGAATGGAAAGTGTTACACATGAAAGCAGCTGTGGCTCAAATGTTTCTAGCTTAGTTAGAACTCAGCTCAGTAAGTCATTTGAAACATCCCAAGTTCTCCTAACTGCTGTACTCACAATTGCTACACAACTGAGCTAAATCTGTAGTTTGTAATTAATGTTCAAACCGGACCTGCAAAAAATAAAATTATTTGCTTCTTGTTACATCACAGCTCTGTTAATTTAATAATCAGATAGATTTTGTTACCAGATACAGAATGAAAAGCAAATACATTGTGTGAACCAGGAATTCATTAATACAAGCTTTGACCTCTACTGGTAAGGAAATAAAATAGAACCTGTATTTACACAAATATTAAGAGCTGGGAACGGGAAGTCAGGGGCAATCCATGTTTAACTTGTTCTTTAATGGGTGTGCATTTTAGAACAGATAGTCTCCAACTGATGCTAATATCAAATATCTGCTAAGATAATAAAGTTAAGCATGAACTTTTGTTTACCTTTTACTTGATACATTCTGATCCTTTTTCTTTTTTTTAATGCATTTTGGTTGACTTTGATTTTAAAAGAAAACCCAAACAAACATAAACAGTCACTGTAGTCACTTTGCCAGAGTTCTGAAGCTCACAGATGTCTGAATTGTGATAGAACAGATTTGAAAATCATGACTTATATCTTATTCTGAAATTTGGAAACCTCTTTCCATTTCTAAAGAAATTAAGTTATTGGAACAATGAACCAAAGTTAAGGGTGTAAAAAGTGTGGAGGGATTGAGGGAGGCAGTTTCCATGCACACAGTTTCAAAACCAAAAGACAGTATAGCTATTTTCCCCATGGGCAGAGAGCACTCTGCAGGGAGAATCACAACAAGAATGCTTTGAGAGAAATCATACAAGAGCAAGAATGAACAACTTGCATCCCTTTTGCGTGTAATCCCTTTTGATTATTGAAACATGACAGAATTGCAGCTGCAACTTGCAACTCTTCTTTGCAGCTTCTTGGTCTCTGAGGGCAGACAGCTGTGTTTTTGTCATGTCTCTCTCTCTCTGTCAGCTGACTGTTTAATATATTACAACCTCACTGCATGGTGAGACTGGCAGCCAGTTTATGTTTATCTTCATGCAGAATAAAGATGTCAGCACTTATACCTTCTCACAAAGATTTTATATTTTTGGCTCTCACCTAAATAAATGCTACACATTCTGTCCTGAAAGCTCTTTGCTTCTGTGCATGACTAAATGTAATCAAATCTCCTTGTTCTTATCAGTCACACTGGTACAGTAAGAACAGTTTTTCCTCATGAGAGAATACCCCACTATTTGAAAGATGTCTGTAATTAACATGCACTTTTAATACTGTGATGTTCCTAAGGAAGATTAAACATGAGAATAAAGCATGAAGAATCAGTTGGAAAATGAGAACTAAATATTAAATTACCTTTATTTGGCAGTTTCAGTTGGGCAATTGCACTTCTTGGTTTTTAAACTGAGCACAATATAGCAATGAATTGCTGCACTGTGCCATGTAAGTTATATATTTATTATCTCAAGCTTGGATTTTCTTCCCTTGGGTCAGGTGGTAGGTGTCTCATATGCAAAGGTACAGGACGAATACAAAGGACTATTTCACAGAGCTTAGGTAGGATCCAGACTTAACTTTAGTCCTTACACTTGTGAGTAGGGCTACTCCCTTGTGCCCTTCTTCAAAGTAATACCTAAATTAGTAGTAGATAGTCTCTATGAGTTGTTCTCCACCTTTTTTTCATTTTAGACTCTCCTTCCTTTCAGGTAAATGTTCCACTACATTAATAACTGACTTGAAATCTCTACTTTCTCATTGTTCAGTTTAAGAACAAGCAGAGGGACTAATCACAAAACATGCACATATGTTACCGATCTACAATCCAATATAAGCAAGATATTTGCCAAAATATGTTTTCTAAGGTGCAATGTGCTGAGACTTTCTAAGAAATCAGACTATACATTGCTAGATGCATCTAAGATCTTATCCAAATAAGTTGGATGACTTAAATGCTATAAGAATTCCAGTGTTTCCACCTGCTAATATTTACTATGTGTATAAATGTACATATGTATGGTATGCATATATATACATATGTATTTATATACCTATACATACTGTTCTTTTTACTTGTTCTTTAGTGGGTCCAGATAACTGTGCTGCTGTCAGGCTGACAACTCTAAACAGAACTGAAAACTTTGACCAATCAAAATGCCTAATGCGGCCCAAAGCATGGGAAAAAAATGGCAGGGGCTGGTTTTGTTTCACTGATGTAATTCTGGTATGATGTCAGTAATTTCATTTGAGTTAACATTACAGTAGTTCCAAGGCCTGAGGCTGCTGAGCTGTATATTGTGTACTTACCTTAATTTCTTAACCAAGTATCAGCAGAGTACTTGGTTGCTTGTTGAGAATACAAGAACTTGAAATTTCCTGTGGGGAATCTGGCAAGTTGAACTACTTACATGTTTTCAATTCAATAAAAAACTAATACACCCATGAATGCTGGCTGTTGCTGAAGTCTATGTACTTTTAAGGTAGTATTTTCCAAGCCTCAAAAGCAGTGGAATATTCGTATCTGAGAAGTACCAGAATGTAAAGACAAGAAAGAAAATAAATAAATAAATAAAGTGGAACTTTAGCTATTCTTTTATCATATTTATCTATCTTCCACACATTTCCAGATAGAATTTAATTTACTTGTGTTTCATTGATCTTGCCTGAAAAGTTGGAGCTTACATATGCTCTCACCAATTGCTATAACCCCTCATGATGCGGTGGAGTGCTGCCTATATAAATGTCCTGGAAATGTCACGTATTCCTTGACCTCACTGATAAGCATATGTCTCTGGTTACTCTGGGGTTTGGCAGCCTCTGGATTTTTCAATAAGAAACAGACATCACAATGTGAGATGTTTCATCCAGAGTAAGAAAAGAATGGGAGAACCCTCTCTGTGTTATCCCTTCTTCTCCTGCAAGAACTGCAAATACAGGTGTTGTATTTTTTAGTTTAATTCCTAGAGCATCCTTATTGACTTCTGGTAAGCTTCAAACAAAAAAGTGGGCTTCCCACACACCTTTATTTTGAGAACTGGGTTTCAAACAGCATATTGAATTCCTACTGATTGCTACTGCTACAGCATTTCCTGCTGTATCACACTTATGACCTTACTTTCTTCAGTAATACACTGCAAAACAAGACTACACACGTGCCAGATTGGTTCAATCTCTTATTCTTCACCAAGGTGAGAAAGATGTAGCAGTGGGGCTTTTGCTCAAAGAGCTGGTGTTTAATGAACGCCACTAAATGTACTAGGAGAGCTGAGGTCAATGCTGGTACACAGTGTGTGACAAGCAGTGAGCATTATGGCAGTCCTCTCTTGCTCTCAGGTAAGCTCATTGAGGTGTAAAGTCAGCTTATCGAAAAGACTGCCAGTTTGGCAGAAGAGCATTGCTGAGGACTACAGCCTTTTACCAGAGCTTTCAACAGACTTTTAAGAATAGTGAATTCAGACAAGAGAATCTCCTGAAAGGCTGGTTCTGGATTTGAAACTGTATGGGAAGGCAGCACAGGTAACAAGGGGTATATGATATACTCACGCTGGACTGCAGAGAAAGTGCTCTACAGCATTTTTCATTGGCTATCATTTCCCATAAAATGAAAACTTCATGTCCAGTTTATTACCCTCTATTTCACTCAAGCAATGAAAAAACCATGTCATTTTTTTTGGAAGGATATTTATTAGCCTTATATCCAATGGGAGACAATAGAAAGAATTGTTTGTAGCCACTTCTTGCTATCTGAGAATACCCATTTATTACAGCCTATACTGACAAACAGAGGCAGGTTTCCTGCAGAGGGTTGCAAGCTACAAAGTGTTATACTCAGCTAAAGTACATTAATAACTGTGAAAACACTTCTGCTGATTTTGTCAGAGCTAATTGTATCTTATTCTATTTTGTTCTGTTTGCAATGATGATGAATGCAGGTAAGAGAGAAAATGGTGTTTTCCAGCAGTTTTTATAATGGCTAAACCTGAAAGACCTTTCTCCTCACATCTAAGAGCAGTGGAGCAGCTGCTGTTAGGAGATGGAGGCTTTCTACTGTTTTCTACAACTGCATGTGGCAATTCCACGATACACCAAGAAACTCAGCTAAGGCAACCTGCATCATGGGTTTGGCTGGGATACAGCTAGTTTTCTCCTTAGTAGCTGGTATAGTGCTGTGTTTTGGAGTTAGTATGAGAACAATGTTGATTACAGACCGATGTTTTGGATGTTGCTAAGTAGTGCTTACCCTCAGTCAAGGACTTTTCAATTTCTCACACTGTGCCAGTGAGGAGGTGCACAAGAAGCTGGAGGACAGCTGACCTGAACTGGCCAAAGGGATGTTCCACACCACAGAACATCATACTCAGAATATAAACTGAAGTGAGTTATATGGAAGAGTACAACTGTTGTTTGAGGATAGGGTGGGCATTGGATAGTGAGCAATTGTATTGTGCATCACTTATTTGGTTGGGTTTTTCCCCAGAGTTTTATTATTAATCATTAATGTAATGTAACATCAGTATTCACTTTTTATAATTAGTACTATTATATATTTTTTTTTCATTTATTATTGTTATCTCAACCCATGTGTTTGTGGGTCTTTTTTTTCCCTCCCTGACTCTCCTACCCATCCCATGGCACAGAAGAGGCAGGGGGAAGTGGGTGAGCAGCTTTGTGGTACTTGGTTAGAAGCTGGGGATAAACCCTGACAATGGATTCTTACTTGCAAGGAACTTTGTCTTGGAGCATACAAGATAACAATCTCCATTTCTCTTGACAATCTGGGTTGAGGACACTAATAATTTATATGATCATTCTTCCACAATTTGTTTCCTAACAGTAAGTCCTATAGGGGATCTACTGGACTGCTGAAGGCACACTTATTGTTATAAACCTATCCCTGCATGAAAGTTTTTTCCAGTTTTACAGACAAAAGCAGCAAAACGCTTCAGACACCGCTGTCTCTACTGCAACATTGAGTTGTATCACTAAGGCTATAATTCTCAACATTTTTTTTAACTAGATGTGAACATAATATTGCGTGTGTTGTTCAAGATTTAGCGCTTTAATAGTGTCTACTTGCTAAATTAAATCCTAAAGGATCAGCAGAAGGTAGTTAAATGAACATGCTTAAAATTCTCATCAGCAAGCACCAAACTCAACAGATATCTCAACAATGACATAAGCATGATTCACCACATCAGAATATTCTTGAGCATTTGAGGTTTTGAAATATTTACAACTATGTTCTTTAGTGGATTCAAATATAAGAATACACAAGTGGAAATTGACTCTGGCTTTTGGATTGCTTATTTTTAGTGAAGATGCAACATCTGTTCTTTTCATGCTGCCTTTTCAAGTATCTGGCCCATTTTGAATCATCTGGATTTAGAGAAGTCAGGCTATTGGTTCTGCCAAAGGAAATGCTCATTCATGGCTACTGGCGAGGAGGGAAGGATAAGAAACTCTCATCATTACTGAAGCATGTCCTGTTAAGTACTCTCATCATTACTTAAGTATGTACTGCTAAGTACCAGCATCTAAAATGTCCATATTATTAAAGAAAATAGACTAAAAAAAGAAACACAATGGTTTCCCCAGCTGTCTTCTGCAGACTTGGGAGACATAAAAGATCATCAGGGTAACTTGTTCTGGATCTAACAGCAGTGATGATCCACATAAAGACCAGTAATATACCATGAGACTCGCAGCTAAAGGTTGCTAGTGAGTGGAAGATCTCACTGAACCAGGGAACTTTTGTGTGATTCCCCCACACAAATGCTACTGTTCTCACTGTATCTAGTGTAGCAACACAAAAACAGAGTAACAGCATAAGAATTAGTGGAAATTAAAAGGCAGTTATGAAGCATCTGTGACTTGTGATCTTACATATGGCACCATACTTTGTTGATAACCTTACTTTAGGATCATCTAAGAAAAAAAACTTCTGAGCAACTTTAAGAAGTTTTGAGCTATATGTCATTCACCTGAGAGCAGATCAGGTAAACTCAACTCCCAGTGCCCTAGAGTCAAAATCCAAGCATTAGGCTTGTACACATTTTTGATTCCTCAATTATTAACAGGCTTCTACTTTCATTTTTCAAAAAACGCTGAAATTCTTCCCTACCTCTCTGACACTGAAGTTCTGTGAATACCCATCCATAATTAGGAAGAAGCATACAAAATTAGTAAGCTACTGAGATGTGATTCTATCCTTTCTAATGTGACAAACCAGGACTTTTGGTTGGTCATATCTGCGATATTTTCACGTGTGACATTACCCTAGCTAGATGGGCCTGAAGCATTAAAGCCTGATACTCAGTAGCATTATCTCTAACTCAAAAAAATATGCATATGCAGACACAGAACAATTCCTCAGTGGAATGAAAAAAACCAAACCAAAACACAACCCCACCTCAACCCCCCAAACCAAATCCAGCCCTGTAATTACAGCTGTAGTAGCTTGTTTGTGGTTGGTATGAAGTGAAATACCGTGCTAAAGAACATCTCTCTCTCTCTCTCTCACCAATGACTAGTTAACTCTTCCTTTTGGAACCCCCAACCCCATGCTATTGAACATTATACTAAACACTGATCATTCATTAACCATGAAAATCTATAATGACTATGCTCTTCTGGCATATTCAGACAAACTCAAGTCTTGAAGATGACTCTCAAAGTCCCAACAGCAATACAGGTTTATGTAGGCATTAAGGGGATGCCTGATTAAGAAACCAGCTGGTGAGCTCAAACTATTTTAACGCATTAATTGAAAACGAAATGCCTTCAGGGCAGGCTCTCCTGAAAGAGAATAGCTGATCACTTCAGCTGTGCAGAATGCAGCAGACCCAGCTACCACACAAAGCAGAACTGTTAGCCAGAAGCTGCATCCAGCAACTCAGAACTACTGCAAACACACAGAAAAGAATAAACCATAGAATTGGATCCCAAGGTGCAGTGACTCACGTAATTTTTCAGCATTTCTCTGAAAAATTATGCAAACACTCTAGCTATTCTAGACAATTCATAGGCTCCTTTGAGAAGAAAAAAGTCCTAGCTTCCTGATAGTGTAGTCTTACTTGAAAGAATTTACGAATTTAGTGTCATTGCAAACATCAGCTGTAACATTTCCCATCCTACAGCAATTGCTTGTGACTCACAGGACTGTTAAGGAAGCTTTCCTGTCCAACCATCCAGGAGCTGCTCCAGCAGTATCACACTCTCACCACGTGAGCTGGGACAGTGGCAGGAGCTCCAGTGACCCCACGGGTGCCCCTCTTGGCTCCCTGCACACCCCACACTCACACAGTCAGACAGGGTTTCCTTACCGGCTCAGGCCTGGGCTTCCCACAGCAGAGTCCCGAATGTCCGGATCCTTAGAAGGACTTAATCGTCCCACAGCAACACAATTACCAGCTCAAGCTGGTGCCCGCTGGTGCCCAATAAAAGGTTTCCGGGGCTTTTACCCTCACAGTCCGTGCACCCAGACAGTCTGGGGTCTTCCAGCAGAGTCATCAGCTCCTGCTGTGTCTCCGAGTGTCCTCGCCTGGGCCGCAAGTCCCCGGGCCCTTTGTTGTGCAAAGGCTCGGCACTTCACAGTCCCTTGCCCGGCGCTCTCGCCACAGAGCTCAGCCCTCACTGCAGCTGCTCACCGAGCTACCTGCACTGAATGTACTCCTCAATAGAGGGGTATATTTGGCAATTGGAGTGTTTTTACCTCCTGGCCTCAGGATTTAACCAAAATCAGCTGTACCTAAGCCTTCAACACTGCGCTGAGGAAAGTGGACCCAGACTTTGTGAAGGACTTAAAGCGACCTTCTCAATAAAGGTGAGTTTTCCTGAAAAGCAGACTAGAAAAATTACCATTTTAAACGATAAGATTCAGAATGGTTTTCATTTAGAAACAACAGGGAAAAAATGGGAGAAGACTGTAAACACAAATCCACAACATCCTCGCAGCACAGCCTTTGAGCTTGGGGCACATTTTCCCCTCAGCAAACCTCCATGGCCTGTGCACAGCTCCCTGTGAGTTCTCAGGACTCTAACTTCATTCGTCTCCCTCACTTTCCATTGAGCACAGCTAAAACCTTCTTCCCATCTACTTCCAAACCCTTCCCTTCCATGTGCATGCCCAGCTGCTTGCAGGGAAGTGCCTTCATGCAAGAGGCAGCTGGTGAAGGGGAGAAGACGGCAGCTTTCTCCTCTGCTACTCAGCTGCTCTTTTTTGTGCATTTATGAAATAAATGTTAAATTGCAGGCAAATCGACAGACTGTGTAGTGTCTCTTGTACTTTGAAAAAATTGAGTACGGAGGTGGGCTGATGTGGTTTGTCAGGTACTATGTTTTGTGACCTGTCACTTGTGCAAATACCAGAGTGAGCCTGAACGAGCTGGGATATTAGTGCTAAAATCCTGTTCTAGTACATCAGGAGAATTTATGTTTTGTCAGAAGATAGCTGCCTAAACATGAATTTCCTTCTCCAGTCACTGGAGGAAGTTGCTGACTACTGAAGGTGAGCGTGGCTCTCTGCTGTCAGCAGGCCAAGGAAGCCGTGCTCTGAAACCCCCCTGCAGCCACAGCCTGCTGGAGTATCCCCCAGACACCTCTTTTGGAGTCAGTGATCTCCTGTGATCCACAATGCCTGTGCTCAGTCCGTCAGAGCTCCCTGAACCCTCACTCTCAGGGGGCACTTACTGGAAGTGGTTCAAGGAATGTGTGGTGGGACTGAGTACACTCTGGTTGTGTCTGCAGCAAAGTGGGAATGGCACCTATTGGGCAATGCCAAAATATTTTTTAATATCAAAGTATAGATGTCTATCAGTGATGCTGGCCTGTGTAGACTTAATGGAGTTTTTTTCAGACCTGGGTCTGTTTTCTGTCTCAGTACTAATAAAACACAAAGGTCTTTCATATACATGCAGTGTATTAAACTGAACCCAGCTTTGGCATTGATTTGGTCTGTTTTGATTGTCAAAACTTTAGTCTTCATGTTCTTCGATTTTTTGGATGTCGTTTATTCAAATAAAAATCCAGTTACCACTGAGGTATCAAAACCACAATCTTTTTGATGCAATTTAAATTTAACATGCTAAGAGGATTAGTTCATGAGTTCTAGGCCATAAGCAGGAAATAAAATAAAGGGATTTTTTAAAAAACTTTAAAATTATTATTATTTTGTTGTGGGGGAAGAGTACTTGTTTGTTTATTTTTAATTTTTGCTAGCTATAAGAATTATTATTTTAAATCTAAGGGAGTCAACGGGGACTTTGGTACCTCTGAAAATCAGGTTTCTGAGTAGGTCAATAATCTCCAGAATAATTTTTATATCAAGAAGTCCAGTAAAATTTAAAATGTTTACTCTTAACTGAGTTTCCAGGACTTTAACTACGCAATCAACAGATACAGTATGTTTACATATTGGTAGCAGTCAGTGAGTCACTATTTAGTATTTACATTCAGTGATGATGTTGATACCAGATTGTGATATCTCTGCAAGTTCCATATGGGGGTTTTTTTGCACTGTTGGTCTAACAGCCAAGTTTATCTCATCTTGTACCTACAGTATCTAAAGGATATTTCTATAGATTTTGTTTGAAGGACAAAATTGAATCCTCTGAAGCAAAGCATATGTGGGGAAAATGGTTGCATGACATCTTTTGGCAGTATTTCTTTGTGGCAAATGCTGAAATTATTGGAGAGTTTTCAGAGAGAAGTGTTGCCTATCTGAAATAAGAACTTGTGGTGGGTTGACCTTGGCTGGAGGTCAGGTGCTCTATCACTCCCCTCCTCAACTGGACAGGGTAGAGAAAACAAAACAAAAGGCTCATGGGTTGAGATAAGGACAGTGAGAGATCACTCACCAGTTGCTGTCACAGGCAAAAGAGACTTGAGTTGGATCTGTTACCCAAGATTTACCCACTGGTAAATCAGTGCTGGCTGCTCCTGACGAACTTCCTTGTCCTTCATGTCCCTTAAAATGTGTTCCAGGATTGGGTGCTCCATCACCTTCCCTGGTATTGAGGTGAGACTGACCAGCCTCTAGTTCCCTGTGACCTTCCCTTAGAGGAAGTACGAGGATCTCACTTTGTCTATCAATTGTTCCAAATAGTTTGAAACAATTACTTGCAAAGAAATCTTGCTAAAAGTCAGTTTGATACTGAAGAAACGTTACCCCTAAAAATCTCTTCCTGTGGCTTAGCAGACTATTTTGATTTATTAAGTATTGCTTAAAATACCAGCATCTCCAAAATTCAAAAAATGTCAGGAATTATATGAAGTTGCTCTGAATTGTTTGCATGCCTCCTGTCAATTATCTCTGTATTCTCCAGTAAGTATAACAAAAGCAGTTCCTTAAATAGAATCATTACTCTTAGTAGCCATTAGTTATTCAAAGAGCCAAAGCTAATTGCTTTGTATTCTACTGATCTTTCCTTCCTGCTGTCTGAGGACATGACTTCTGGCCAAGATCCCAGCAATCCTCCCCCAGATGTCTCCTCTCCTCATTGCTTTCCTGTGCCAAGGCCTCCCTTAGTTCTGGACCATGCTCTCTGCTACCGCCTGCTGTGCAATCTCCAGGCAGAAGGACTGGAATCACTGGGAGGCGATGAGGAGAAACATTGGTGTCTCTAGCCCAAGGCAGAGAATCTTTCAAGGCACTCTGAAATGGTAAACAGCATTCTGTAGAAGGTTCTGACCTACAGGTCTCCTATAGACCCTAGCTGGATTCCATGACTGAAATCATGGGATGCAGAGGCTGTTTCTGTTTTAAGGTGAGCTTTTCCTGCAAGGCCTAAAATGCAATCACTAATTTGCAAGATCTGGTTTCCTGGCCTTTCCCTGAGCTGCAGAGCAAGGCTTCTGCTTTAGGGTAGGGAGCTATTGTTCAATCTCTACTGCTCCCCACTTCCATTATTAACACCTACTATCACTGGTACTGATCCCTCATACTTCCTAAACAGAGTATGGTAAACACTGTTCTGCCAGGCAGGAAAAAAATTATTTGTGCCAATCTGAAGATGAGGATACTGTGAGAGACAGAGATAGCACTGGAACTGGATCTGCCTTTACTGATCATTTGGCTGACAAGGGTTTATAGCAGGACCTGTGTCTCTCAGGGTACCATTAACAACCATTCACCAGCACAGACTGACACATCCTTTGTACCAGTCTGTGCTACAGAAAATTAGATATGGGTTTATGGCTGTTTTATTCACCTTTAAAAGCTGTCACTCTGAGTGACTAGCTGCTTTATCCATGTCAAAGACAAACATTGATCAAGAAGCCATCTTCTCTGAGTGCTCTGTTTCTGTCACCTACTCCATTTGGCTTTGCAGTGTTGGCTGTGAGGGCCTTTGTGCAGACTGAGTAGGTACCACAGAACTGCAGCCATTTCTCCTGAGAACAACTTTGTGGTGCTGGAAGGTAATTCCTACATCTTCCTCTGGGGTAAAAACTTTGAGGAAGTGCTGGCCATGTTGAGCTTTGGCCCCTTTGAAGGTAAGGAGGATGACAGTCATTCTGAACAACATTTACGAATGGTTATCATGTTTCTTTGGGGCTGGTTTATAACAAAAAGTTGGCATCATTAGAGCAGTACACAACTTATAAACCCGTACAGTATATGAAGGGTGGAAAGAAACTGATTTGGTGTGCACTGCCCCCTCTGAAGAGCATCCCCTCTGAGGAGTATGTAATATTGTATAGTTGCTTCCCCTCTGTGAAAGGAAACTCCTAAAACTGCAGGTATAGGAAGTCTGATATGACAAACAAGATATTTAGAAAGAAAATCCTTGCATTAAGCATAGCAAGTACATAAAATGTGGGCAAGATATATTTTTACTCTACTGGTCTATTTGGTACTAGATAAATAGGTAATTAAAACGGTATCAGTGACTCTTCAGATTCACTTTAGCTTGTGTGTGTGTGGGTCTTCATTTCTGCTTGAGAGACTTGGACAGGACTCTCCCTTCCCAAGCAGCCTGGGAGAGGGATATCACTCCATGTCATGATATTTCATATGAAAATGCTACCTTCAGAAATTCAAAGTGGAAATGTGTAGATGATCTCCCTCATATCTAATCACAGAAATCTATTTAAGCAGAAGTAAAAAGATTTGGTAAATGGTATAGTAGCATATAATAGATGAATGGTGTAACAGCAAAATTTACTCTTGTCTGTCCATGGGCAAAAGTCTTTGGGTTTCCCTCAGCGTGTGACCGGAAATCCGCTTTATCATACAGAGAATCCGTGTGCCTTGGCAGTTCTGCAGTTTAAACTTGATTGCCCACCCAGAACTCCCTATTGTAATCCTCAGGTTGACTTGGCTGCTTCTGCATGCACTCTACTGTCCCTTAATTGATTAATATTGCTTCATTTATAAAGTTCCACTGACAAGAAGTGACATTTGTATGGTTGCATTTGGATGGTGTTTGATATATTGCTGAGTACAGAATGGCTGTCAGATTTGACAGCACAGTAACAGCACTGCCCATATTTTATATGCAATTGTGCAAAGTGATTTGGGCATTTCTGAGTTTGAAAGCCGAAAAATTCTTCTTTGATCCACACACAAATTAATTATTTAGAAAAAAGGTTCACAGGTTTTCCCTTTTGGCTTTACACGTAACAGGAAAAAAATTGGACCTGACATACATAGGCAAAATCTGCTGCTTCATAGGAATCATTCCCTGGATTTACACAGGTGACACACAGTAACATTTATCTATTTGTAAAAATACACCTATTAATATAGATATTTATATTTGTTGATGTGAAAACTGCACAAACATGACTGGTACAGTCCTGATAAGCAAGAGGTTTTGTGTATGCTGTTGGCAGGAGCAGGTGTGCCTAGTGATAGGTGCTTGGATTTTTCTGAATGCCTGCTTATACATGAGCAGGTAAGTTAGTTGTAGAAATCTCAACACCAAAAAATTGAATTTGCCTCAATTAATTTAAAATTATCTATTGTTAATCATGTGGAAAAGGAAACAAAGAGCTGTGAGGGACAGGAACTTTTTTTTTCTTTTTGCTGTAATTATTTTTAAGAAAAGCAAATACACAATTTCAGTGAAAGGCTCTATTTTCCTTCTCTTTTTGTAAGATTTTTGATATTTAGTGTGATCTTTAATGATGATTTTACCAAATGCCTTCTTAATATCCTTGTGTTTCTTTATCTGGCATTTTTAAAAGAAAACTTAAGAGCAATGACTCAAGGCCTGGTTTACATCCAAATTCGAGTTTTGGAGTAACTGTCTCTTTGCTATTGGACTTTTGGACCCAGACAGAACTTCCAAAGGAGGATGCAGCTTCTCAAGTCTGAGGCAGCCTGGAGTGCCTGGGCCTGGGGCGCTTAGTCTTCTGGCCTGCCCAGAGCTGTGAAATCATTGAGGAGCTGTGCCTCCAGGTGAAAGAGCTGTGGGAGGAGGTCCACGAGCTGTGAAGAATCTGAAAGGACGAGGAAGGGATCGAATGGCAATTCTCTGAGACCCCAGCCAAAAATACTGCCAGAGCAAGGGCAACCTGAGAAGTCTCAGGCATGGCTGGAGGGCAGTGGGGCAGTGATGAAGTCTTTGGGGATGGAGGTGGTGTTCTCCTTGGTTCTGTCACTGAGGGGAAGGGTCTGAGGATGACTCAGATCCCTCAGGTTAACAACTAGTTGTACAGCTGGTGTTGGGAGCAGGGCTTCAGTGTGTATGACCATGGGACCCTCTTTGGGGGTCCAGAGCTACTTGTAAGAGACAGGATCCAGCTGACTGAATGAAATTTAAACTAGAAACAATGGAGAGGGATTTATTCCTCAGAAATCAACTAAGTAAGTCAGGGAGAGGGTTGGCAAGCCAAAACCGCAAGTGGTGGAAATTGAACAATCAACAAAGCAGAGCTGCTGTGGAACCTCGAGCTTGGACACGTGAAGAAGAAAGTGCCTGCAGAGCAGTTGTAGCATAGCAGCTGTCTTGCCTATTCTGAGGAATCAGCATTCCTGGGTGCTGCTCTGGAAGGCCTGGACACTGAATGCAGCGAGGGGAACAAGCAGAAGTTAAAAGTCTTAGAGTAGTTACAGAGCTGTCACCTCATTGGCATCATGAAGACACAGTAGGATAGGTCATATGGTTGGAGTGCACCAGAGGAGGGACTCACCAAGACAAAATCCAGCTGCACACAATTTTCTCTCCCAAATCCAATACCTTCTCAAAGTGAGCATAATCCAGTGTGATTTCCCACTGCTGTAAAAGGAGAACTAAGGTTATAGCAAAGATGAGACAATGGTGATCATAAAGGAGGAAGTGGCAAATATAAGAAACAAAGGATCCAAATTTGCCAAAGGTGTTGGTAAGAGAATGACCTTACTTAATAAACTTTTTCCTCTGTTTAAATCTTAGAAATTTCTGTTTTTGAAATGTTTACCAAACATCTTTAGAATACTGTAGTGAATGAGACAGGTAACTTTAAAAAGTAATGAAAAATCTTCCAACCATACAGAAAAAAACCCAATCAATATCAAGCCAAAATTATAAACCACCACAAATACAAGATGCTGAGGCTAGAATGCCAATAAAGGATAAGAAAATACTTCAGAATATAAGTATAAATTGTGTACTTTAATATCTACTTATGCTAAAAAGATACACAGGAGTGGGAAGCCTATTTCACTACCAACATCTGATTGAATTTAAAATAAATATCTTTATATATTTTTATCATAAAAATAATAGTGTCATATTTATTGAGGAGCTGCCTGTTCATAAATCAAGGGTTTTGTTACAAGATGTAGGCTGCCTGAAGCATGTCAGCTAGAAATACTGCTTGGGTTTTTTTTTTTAATATGCTAGTAGTCTCATGGGTAATTTCTATTTGACATTTCAAGAGCTTAAGAACAACACTAGGTATCTGGA
Organism: Corvus brachyrhynchos; assembly: GCF_000691975.1. NCBI lineage: Eukaryota > Metazoa > Chordata > Aves > Passeriformes > Corvidae > Corvus > Corvus brachyrhynchos. The sequence continues at coordinate 155,119 of NW_008237271.1, forward strand.
GCTGATATTGAGACAGGATTTTAACCTCGTCCTCATGTGTTTATTTCTGTTGCTTTAACAGATAGTAAACATTCAGTAATCTTGGAGTCCAGTGTGATAAGGTTCTTTAATTTTCCCTCATCAGCCAGGCCATCTAGCCCAGAAAGTCTGATTTAATGTACAGAAAAAATTAAAAAGAAAAATACAGGAACTGGATTTGTTTTCATAGTGATAAAGTTTTATGGACAAACTCTTGCTGTGTGTAGAGTTTGAGTGAGCACACTTTATGTGGCATGCTTTTGTGGAAAAAGGGAACAGGCTCTCCCCTGCCAAGCAGTACAGCAGATCAACAAATAACCTGCTCATTTATCAGAGCTGGGAATGCAGGGGAAGGCATTCACAGCAAGGAACTCCCAAACTCAGGTTAATGAGCAGTCTTACTGCACCTAGAAGACAGATCACAGATGGGTGTTAACACTTCTCAGTCTGTAGCATGTGCATGGAATAAATGGACGACGTTTAGTTTGAATCAGGCAAGATACTCTGCATTTTTAGCATATTTTTAAAAGGTAGTTTACAGCATCTGGAAAATGTAGACTGTATATTTCTGTCAGTTACTAAGAACTGTGCTATTACCTATTGACTAAAAACCATTTTGGTGTTAACTTCAGCTCAGCCAAACAAGATTTTAATTCCAAATAATAGAAGTAACAATATTCTGTTATTCTTGTTTGCTCCTTAATATGGTCAGTAATCCACATCGTATGTTATTTTCTATGTGATAGAAATTTAGGAATAATGAAAGGAATGCAGGAACAGACAGAAAAGATAATTTTCTCCAGTCACTGTAACTATCTCTAATAGATGAGCAGAATGACTATTCATAGTGTCAAGCGATACCAGGCAATCTGTTCTGGGGCATGGAATAACTGTTGGTTTTTTTACTGATGGGAACATTTGTCATTTGCAATTGCCAGACTGTACATATGTTGGCATTAGATAAATTCTCAGTGTGCTTCTTGAATATTTTCTGCCTACCAAATGATTTTTGGCTGAAAACAAATCTGAGGAACTCCTGTCTTCTCTAATAAGCTAATCAGAGAGTTCTGTTCCCTCCTCAGTCTGTGGGAGTACAAACCTATATCTCTTTATGTTTCAGCAGGGTGCAATGATTGCCATTAAACTGCCTTCTAGTCTGTGCAGAAATTCTCCTTTTTACAGTCTTATTGATGCTGGGACACAGTGCAGCAAGATTCATGGAAGGGAAATAAAGCAAATGAGAAGGATCACGGCCCTCTAGCTTCTGGGATAGGGCATTCATCTGGGAGGTTGAAACAGATTTCTGTTAAGGCCCTGCAAAAACCACAGCTCAGAAATTTTATGTTATGCTGTCATTTAAACCCAGGAGTAATTCTATAATTACCTGTGTTACACTGTCACTAGCATTATTATAATTTCGCACATACTTGGGTGCAGCTTAAAAAGAATTAAATTGTCTGTCCTAATGGACTTGGCATAACACTAGACTAGGGAGGTTCCTTAACAGGGTTCAAGGGAGGTTCATGGCTGTAATGCTGTGTTCATTACAGACCTTTGCAAAAACAGAAGTACTAAATGCTTACAGATCTCAGTGCTGAAAACCTGAAGCCAATCACCTGGAATATGTGTTTACACGCATTTTTTTCCACTATGAACTAATCTAAATGGAGGCAGTGTTTACTTCCATGTGCATCCCCCCCCTCCCAATCCTAACCTCAGAAAACTGAAATGTCAGGTTTCTCAGGGCTATATTTTTTAAGAATTGCTTGTGTAATCAAGTCAGTGCAGTTATCTTGCTGGTTTTTCTGTCATGGCAGATTTTACTGGCTGACAAAAAGAAAGGGAAAACTGATTCCAGATAGGTGTGTGTAATAGATTATCTTGTTCTGTGTTATTTAAATAGTCCTGGTATCTGTGACTTCAGCCTGTTACATGCCAGGGAAAGCAGCACATGCAGAAGTGTGGTAGAAAATTGTCTTTATGTCATTTTCTTTCCATCTTCATTCAAGATCAGCTGTGTGGCTGCCTTCTACACTGACTCTCTGAGCCAGTTTTGTGTGCTCACATTGCTTCTAATTTTCTCATGGGTATTAATTATAACTTCATTGGCTGGAAGTAGAGTTCCTGCCCTTTTGGAATTGTCATTGTATTGCTGTTACAGGCATGTCATGATTCCAGAGACCAAACACTATGCTTACTTCCCTCTGGGAGTAGCACTTCTTTCCTGTTTTGGAGCAAAGTCAGTCTCACCTTTAACCACTATGGTAGCATCTCAAGATTTTCACAACCAGGTTTATTATCTTTAAGTTTGATGTCTCCTTTTTTTTCTTCCTGAGATGTATTTGCCTCTCCAGGGAAACCGTTATTCTGTATTTCTGCCCACTGTATCAGGTAGAAGGAGAAATTTTAAATCTTCCAGTCGTCATTATTCTTCCATATATCGAGGGCAAAAATGCACTGGATTGACTTAAATACTATAGTTTAAAGAAAACATATTATATCATGAATTCTCAAGGAACACCAATGAGGTGTCTCATGGCACTGAATATGAAAGATAAATTATTATATGGGAAGTGTCTGCAAAGCTTAATTTTGGATCAGTAGTAGGCCATATTTGAACCCATACTGTAATTTCAAAGAACTCTGCATAAATCAGCTTTCCCTCCTGGTAATACCCATGAGTAACTTCCTGAGATAGGCTGGTTGCTGGGGATTGCAACAGGCTCCTGGCAGTTCTGTGGCTGTAGAACTGTGAACAATGCCAGGAGAGAGAGTTGGTTAATAAGTTCCAGTGCCCTCAGGTTGGTTTATTGTGAGTGACCTGGATCGTGGTGCATGCTTCACAATGAAGTGGTTCGCAGGGTCTTGTTTGGAGTGCCCACTTTGAAGTGTGTTAGAATATATGCAGTGAAAAGCCAATGGCAAACCAGCAGCTCGTGTAGAAGAGCACATTAATGCAGAAAAGTAAATAGCAAATTTTCAGAGGTCACAGACTGGTCTATTGCCCTTTCTTTTTTCTATATTCTGGAATTTGGACAGCACAGTTGGCTGACAGAGGATCTAATTAGAGGTCACACAGGGCATGAGACTGGTAGCTGTCACCCTCCTATGGGAACAAGTTTGGGTCTGTATTCTTTGGGCTTGCCCAGGAATAAAGGGAGCAAACATGATAATGAAGACAGACTGGTATTACTGTTTGCAGGCTTCCTGTCCTTTCCCCCTTTCTTTGGTCAACAAATTCCTACCAGGGAAAGGTCCTTCTTATTTTCCATTTCCTGTGCAATGTCTCTATTTTTTCAGCCCCACCGTATGTTGCCAGTGATTTTTAACAGAATACTACTGCTTGATGTTTATTCAAATAGTTTCATCTTTGGAACACAGTTTAAAGGCTGTCTGCTGCTTGCAATTTGTCACAAGGCTGGGATGGCAAATGGCGTTAGTTTTGCTGCAGCAGAAAATGGAGAAGTGACTCATCCCTGATTGCAAAGTTTGTTGGCATTACTGCTAGAGAGGGAGAGAGAGCTCTGTACTAAACTGCCTCTAGAAATGGTTCCTAGGAAAGGAATTTCCCTTTTCTTTAGAAAAATTGAGGTATTCTAATCAGAGTCACTTAGAATAACCATTTCAAGCTCCTCCTCTTCCCACTACCCAACTTCATCCCCAGATGGCTGACATAGCTAATCCTCTGCTGTGACAGAGGCTTCTGTCCACAGTGATGCTTTTGCTATTTGTCTTCTTCCAGTCAACCTTTTTATCCATCTTCATTCACTCCATGTGCTCACTTTCTTCATATCTGTTGAGACAGAAATGTGCAAAACAAAGTAGGTAGCTGCCTGATCTGAGTCCTGATGTGCATTAGGTGACACTGGTGCTTGACCTGTGTTCTTGGAGACTGGGTGCCAAGCTGAGAAGAACAACTACCTTCTTCTTAATTTTACAGTGTAGAAATAAGATCATAATTTTAGCAATTCAGTGCACTTGCCAACATCAGCTGATCTTTGAAAATCATGTTCCTAGGCAATGCAATATAAACCAGATTAGCATAAAATAACACATAAATTGTAGGATTTACTGTATAAATTACAATACTGTATAAATTACTTTTTACCTGCCCTTTCCATCATTCAATTACTGCAGCTTCACTAACTCAATTTATCCTGCCGTCTAGCATCTGTACTTTGCCAATGGCGTGGGGGGAAGAAGTGAGAGAGCACAATGGAGAAGTCGTGACTGAAAAGCTGCGGAGCGATCCCTGTCGCAGAGGGAGCTGGAAGCGGCTGCTGCAGCAGAGCCAGTGCTGCAGTGAGTCA
>NW_008237271.1:159561-196106 GCF_000691975.1 Corvus brachyrhynchos
AACGCGGCGGCGGCAGCAGAGCCGGTGCCGCAGTGAGTCAGGGAGCCGAGCACAGCCCGTCCCAGTGAATCACCCTGGGTATGGGCTGCGCCTGAAATCCCCGCACCCGGCGCCGCCGCTGAGAGACTTCGAGTTTCTATTCAGCAGGGCTGGAAGCCCCAGCTCCCGTCCCCACCTGCACAGTGGGTCCTCTCCGTTTGCCGAGAGAAACCAGGGTTGGCTGCGGGAGAGCTCGGGCTGGGAGTCTGGGAGGGTCTCTGCAGCCGGGAGTCTGTGAGAGAGCTGCAGATCTCCCCTTCTGGTATGCGGAGACAGATGGAGCTGATTGCTCGAGCACCTTTGGCCTGGGATGTCTTTAAACATCACAAATAACATGTTTTATCTCTGAGTGTTAAATTCGTGCCCCACTGTAGTGATTAAAAAAAAAAAAAGCCTGATAGGGTTCCATCTTCTGGGGCATTATATTCTCCAGTCAGGCTAATTTTCTGCAGATGACTGTACGTTTTCATGTTATTGCCAGAATCGTTTTGTATTGTTGCTTAAATAGCTTCTACACTTCATACCAGGTCTAACTGTGCTTCAGTAGTGGGTAAATAATAATTTTAGAATACAAGAATTATTCCTAGAGAGAAATATACTTTCTAATATTTTCTGTCTCGGTAGTTCTCCTGATATGCCAAAGTGAAAGTAGTGGATGTAGTACTGTTGGACAAATTCCAGATATATGGGTAAAAGTATGTAAGTGGGTTTTGTTGAACACCTCTGCAGGAATATGTGTGTATATTCATATACGTACTCACTTTTAAAGGAAAAAAAATGGTAATTAAGGAGCTAATTAAAAAAAAAAGTATAATTTCCCTGGTATTAGCTTAATTTATTGGCCCCACCCAATGTTGAGACATAGTAAACAAAAAGCTTCATTGCAGCTGTGTGCACCCAGCTGTGGAAGCACAGTACTTCAGCTGCAATGCATGAATGTGACTTTTTCTGTATGGTACAGTTGGGAAGTTATTTCAGTGCTGAAAAACAGAGCTCTCTATTAGTTTGTATCAGATCAAATTAGATTTGATACAAGCATTATTATAAAATGCTTTTCTGAAGAGTGTGGCATAAAATCATTGTTCTCCCATGTCCATTTTGTTGGCTTAGTAGTTTGCTCTTATTCTGTCTTTCAGAGAATTTTTAAGGCCGAGACCTTAACACCTCTTAACCAAGCATTTGAACAAACTCAGTGTTGTTAATCAGTCATTTTAGGATGTCTTTGAGTATTTTCACAGTCTTGTTTCTAGTAATTTCTCTCATCAGTCTATGACAGAGAAAAATTAAGCACAAGGTAGTAAAAAGGGGTGTTGATCTCCACTGCATTCTGTTCTTGGAAATGGAGGGGACTAAGAAGGAGAAATGTATGTTTGGTATTTAAGCAATGCTGGGGAACAGCTCCTGAGTATTGCAGCAATATTGTGAGGTTACATGCCTAGCAAGACATCAGTTATTCCCAATGTTTGGCTTGGTAAACCTATGTTGTCGTTATTGAGATATCGGATAAAGCACTGAAACTCTAAGGATCTCATGAAAAAATGTCAGCTGATGGTCTGTGAATGTGGGGGTTGCTGAAAATAAATAAAGTAGTTGAGGCACTGGATTTTAAAATCTGCGTGCAAAATTTGTGGAGATACAAGAAAAAAAAGTGCCATTTCTTTTTTTTTAATGGATTCTAACTCACAGATAATTTGTTTTTCCCTAACCACTGGTTACAAGGATAATAGTATATTTCTTACTCTTTCTCTGTCATTATGGGGAATCTGTTCCAGTGCCCAACCACCCTCTGGGTGAAGACCCTTTTCCTAATGTCCATCCAGTCTGAACTTGCCTTGACACAGCTTCATACCATTATGTATTATCAAGGGTTGTAGTTACATCATACAGGATTTTTCATGAATTTTTGCATCACTTGCCATCTCTTTGCAGAAATAGAAGAATTGTTTAAAAACATTGTAATTCAGGGCCTGAGTCCATCTGCACAGGGGAATTTAAAGAAAAAAAGTATTCAAAGTAGTTTTTGTATGCAAAAACATGAAAAAGAATTATTCAGTATCTATCACTTTATATGGGGTTTGAATTAAATGCAGACCTCTTTCTGTAAATTCTCTCTATGAACCTTTTTCACAGGCATAAGCTGCCAGATCTGTAGTGTGCCATTACAGGGAGATTCAGTATTTTCTGTCTCTTTCTCTCAGCCTCCTGGTGTGGTCAGATGGTTACTTTTATCCGCTGCTCTCCACTGGAACATGCACATGGCACCTTAGGCAAAGCATTCTATTTTTATGTGAAAAGAAAAGAGCAAAAATATCTACACAGTGGCCACAGCTTTTGTTGATGACACAGATCTTTTCCCTTGATCCCTTTCCCTAATGAGAAGTAATGTTGCCATCTGCTGGCAGAGGACGAGGACAGGTGGCTTCTGATGCTTTCTTCATAAAGCTGGTGTGTTCCCTTAATGAGTTACAAATACTTTTTTCCCTCCATGTTTGATTCATTGATCTTGGCCATATCTTTACCACACCAAGGCAATTACTTCTTTGTGAGCTCCATGAGTTTTATGAAGGTTTGAATCAGAAAACCATCTACATAGGAAGTTTTCCTTTCAAGTGCCCATTGACCTTATCTTAATAAGGGAGTTTAATAAAACATTAATGATGTGGTCTTCATTATAATTTAATTAATCGGTGAAACAATGTTAATATATTTTTTTTCTTATGAAACAGGGAATAAATTTATGCCTTTGTTGTAATCCAGGAGGTCCTTTTCGTTGCCACCTTCATAATAAACAAAATTTTCAGGTCCTCTAATCTCGGTCAGAGGTCTCAACAGCAGAGCCAACAGGAGGAGACAGCCTTCCTCACATCTTGTTCATATGATTTTTAATGCCTAGTTCATGAATGAATGTCGTAAAATACTGTCTAGGAATGTTGGGACAATGTTGCTGCTTTGCAAGGATGGGGTCACCAGAACAAGATACTGATTCAGTGCCAGTTGGCACATTATTCTGTGCTCTTGAAATGTGTACTCCTTAGATACCCCTGACCTGGGGCATTGTCTAGAAAGACAGAGAAAAAACACTAATGTCTCTCTGACACTTTTAATAATCTGATGCCATATCTGGCAGGTTATTCCTAGGACTTCTCTTAGTTTAGCTTGGAAGAGCAATTCATACTCCTCAGTTTGAGGGAAACTTCTCGAGACTGGCTTCACTTTAGTTCACAAGGCTCAGATTTTAAATCTTTTCTGTCAAGCCACTGCCTCTTCGTAAAATAACTTTGTCTTTAACTTGTTTCTTGGATCAGTTTTATAACCCCATTCTGCTTATTTCCCCAGATATTAAGTGTTAACTCAGTGCAAATACTGGAAATGCAGGAAAAGTTAAAAAAAAAACCCCAAACCAAAAAACCAAAACCAAACTCCAAACCAAAACAAAGCAAAAACCCCCAACCAATCCCCAAACCCTCACCACCAACTGTGAATGCACCAGAGACCTGTTTCACCTGAGGACATCTGAAATTCTGACTAGCAGATCCTGAGAAACATTGAAAGGAAAATGTATAATACCGCTATTCAAAAGAAAAGGATAAAATAGATCAAACAGCCTTTTCTCCTTATCTGAAATATATTTGCTTTAATACAGTACCATTTGGCTTTGTTGCTTTTTGTCTTCTGAACAGAAAATAAATTATACTCTTTTTCCTCTTTTTATAAAACTGCTGATCCTGAGGAGACAGATGGAGAAAATTTCCGGTTTCAACCTTGCTTAATTTTGCAGACTTCATGTATGTTGCAGGATGCTGATGGTTAAAAGCCCAGGCCTTTTGAAGGCTATGGGAATGCTTTTTCATGAGTAACCACAGAGGGGCTCTGAAGAGTGTGTGATACTACACCATTCTCTCAGAAAAAGAACAGTATTGCTGATGTTGATCATCTTCAACAACTGCAGGATGAAGCAAGGTGCATTTTGGTTGGAAATGGAATATTATAAATTTCTTGTCTGTGCAAACAAATGCTGTGTCTGATGCCCAGACATTAGTTAAGTGTTGGATATCAAATGCTGTGGACTAGAGGAGGCAGTAGCTTTTATAATGTAGAAACCTTATCTGCATGATAAGGTGGTGAATGTAAATAGCACAGGTGTCTAGAGAGAAATCATTCTGACTTCCTCGGGTTTTGGCAATTAAAGGCCAAGTTGTAGTAAATTCTACTAAAGTTCAAAGAAGAATGAGGAAGGAAACATGGCAAGAATTTGCAGAGAACCCTCTCTAGTTTAGGCCTATGCTGATGCCAGTATGGACAGATACTGAGAGATCTCAGATTGCAGCTGTTGCGTGACATTGTTTGAATGGAAAGCTTTCCTCCTTCCTTGTCTCCCAGGAGAAGCAACTGGTTAGGGTTGCTGCACATGACACAGCATATCTGACATGCTGCTAATGAACAGACTGGTCTTTAGGCAAGTGTCTACTGCAGACAAAGTATTTGTCAAACCTCCTGCAGAAGAAAAGAGGATTAATGCAGAAAACTAAAGCTGATCTGCCCCACATGGTTGAAACTGGATCAAAATTTCCATTGCTTCTTCATATACTCAGTTTTGTAACAACAGGAAGGGAAAGCAGAAGAGGAGGCTCCTTGGATGTAGTTGAGGGGCAAAGCTGTCTCCCACCATTTCATCCCTAGGCTCCGCAGGATGGTGGCTGGTCTTTGAGGTTGGAGGACCACAACAGGAGCATGTATTGGAGTTGAAGCAGGAAGCTAAAGCATGTACAGTTAACTTGGGGAGATAAGGGAGTGCAGTAAAGTGAGCAGAAAAGTAATGAACTGGGAGGTGAGAGGAAGGGGACTAACAGGAACTTGGATGCCCTGGATTCTAGGGCAGACTTTTCTGTAACCTAGGTTACTTCCTTTAATCTAATCTTATGGGCTCTTTTATTAAATTACAAATACCCTTATTTCTCCATGTTTTGGAGAGTCTTTTGTTCTGCCATGTGGAGTACATGGGACTTGGGCAAATTAAAGTTAGACTAAAAGAGTTATTAAAAACCCTATCCCTGAACTTTCTGTAATTTGGTCAGAGGACAATATCACGTACTTCTGTGAACTGACACTGCAGTTGAAATCCTTGCATAGCCAATACTCCTATTTTCTGCTGCAGCCTGAGAAGGTTTAAACATAAACTTTGAGAGTGTCTTCACCATCAAAATTGTGAATAAGTCAGCAAGTCAACCAGAGGGAGCTCTGATAGGAAAAAGGGATCCCGGTTAGCTTGGAAGTGAGAAACCCTGACCACAAGGCTTACAGATTTTATTGTATCTAATACCTTCTGATTATTGTGACTGTGAACCCATCAACATTGTGATTGATGAAAACAAATCTGAAATAACTTTCTTAGTTTCTATAGCTACTTGAATGCATTTCTTAATCATATTAAATTTCTGTTTTTACCATTACATTTTCAGATGGTTAAAAACAACTGTGTTCCACCTGAGTGGAACTTCAACAGAGCCATAGCTATGGAACAGTTTTACTTTACTCTGATCCTTTTTCAAATTACATTGCATGCAAACACTCAGAATTTGAATTCTCTATTAAGCTATCTCAAGCCAAGTTCTATTTAAGAATGATTTGAAATGGACACAAATAGTTTTTGTTTTTTTGAAAGGGATGGAACAAAATGGTACAATCAGTGTATGGCTTGTCAAGAGAATCTGTTGTTGCCAAAAAAGTTACTACTCCAAATGACAAATGCTCTTTTTATATAAAATGTGAGAAGTTTCAAAATACGCTATATTTTTGTTACAGATATTTATACCACAGCTCCTTACATGGCTTTAGATTTCCAGCTTTCTTCTCTTGCTGTATTCATCCTGAATGTTTTATGCAATTTCTCAGCTGTCAGTCTTGGCCACAACAGCTAAACTGCATTAGCTAGATCTAACTGAAATACTGCATTTACTCCAACTTGGGTAAGTGAGTTTGTTCTAAAAAGATAAGATTTTTGCACCATTATTTGGAATGTAGAAAGTAATTTTTTACACTGTGGTGATAGTTGCCATAATGTTAACAAATTCACATTTATAATGAAAATGTTATCCCTTCATGAATGCCATTGACTTTAACACTGAATTAAAAAAATCTTTGAGTTGAATATAATTGAAGGAGGGGTTATTCAGTGCTAAGCACAACAGGTTCATGTGTGAGTGGACTGATCTATGCTACTGCTACAGAATGGAAGAGCTGGATCTTTGAATGTTCTTTGTAGGAAAATAAATATACTTAGGCATTAAAGTGAGATATATTTAGGTGGTCAATTCATTATACTAGTAAACATAAGCTAAACAATACTGTTTGGGCTTTTTTTTTTCCTTCATGTTTTAAAATTCTGTTTGTAGTCCTGCATTCAATCCAGATGCTTTAACAGTCACTTTATTTCAGTGTGATGATTGTAACAAAATACCCTGTGCAACAGAATATGTGGCGCTTTACCTATGGTCACAGTCAAAATTTGTTGATCTGCTCTGCAGCATACAAACACGACATATTGGCACGTATGAGGACTGTCTTTATTAAAGTTACAGGAAGAGGCTGGTTGTCTTAGGAAATGGGTAATAAAATCCTATATTCAAAGTTTTAAGAAGAGCACTTGTTTACAAAACCGGAACTTCCTTTCCTTGAACCAGGAACTTGCCATAAGTCAAGTCACAAACGTAAAGATGGGTGCAAACTCCACATACAGGCACTCTCATCATTGTTATTTTTTATCAGCTGTGGCGAGCAGCTGTCGTTAATTCTTCAGCTCCTCCTGGAATGTGTATTGTTTGTTCCTTTTGGAAACTGGGCGGAGATTAAATAATGAGTGTCTTTACTGTGTGTTTATCTTGGGCCCGGCAGCTCTTTTAATGAGTACTGTTCTTTCTCTGTTGTAGAAAGAGTTTTCATTTTCAGAATCTCAGGATTACAGCATCTGCAGCGTCTGGAGAATTTAAAACTACTTCTTCAGAACATTCAGCTTCTCTTCCCTGTTGTTCCCCAAAGCTAGTCTGAGTTTTCTGTACCAAAAGAAATTAGACATGCTTTCCTCCACAAATCCAGTAAATGAAAAATAAGCATGTTATGTCCAATAAATTGAAAGTATGTATCTGTGTTGTGATGAATAAAATATCATTCACTTGAGCTGCATGGTAGTGCAGCTTATTACAATGCAGTTCTGAAGGGCAGAAATCCTTTGTTTAGGATAGAGTTATAGTGTTCGGTGAAATAGATGTACAAGCAGCAGCTGTATTTGTGAGATTAAAAGAACACTCAGTGCACAGAGCTGGTAATTATTTTCTAATTTTCACTGTTCTGAAGTGTATGCACTAAAACATGGTGTGGAGTATGCATTTTAAAATACTACTTCAGTACTTAAGGAATAGAAAAAGTATCAACACTTTGGGCTATAAAGCATTTAATATAACCACATAGTTGATATAACACAGTCAGTGCCTGTTTGTGCTTCAACACCCTGTCTCATCTCAGCTTTGTTGATGCAGATTGACCACTGGCACTAATGAAAAAATATAGGAATTACTGATGCATTTGATTATGATTTGAGTCAGATGAATGCCTGCCTATAGACACTAGAAAGAGCACAGTACTTTGATATGCGTACTACTAAAGCTGTAGTGATTTAACCTCAGTACCATTATCTCAGTTGTTTTTCAATTTCTGGCCAAGATACAAAAAAAATCTAAATGCTGTTAACAATTAAGAAAAGCAGTGGTCTAAAGTGTATGGTACTATGCAAATCATGATTCCTCTTTCAGTCTTCATGCTTTTGCTTATGTATTTATCTTTCACCCTTTTTCCCTTCTCAGTATTACTCTTTTACCCTTTCCCCAATCATTCTTACTTTTATGTCTGACCTGTTTAAAGCTGCAGTTATTTTTGAAGGTTTTGTTTTCAAACTGGGTATGTGGTGAATTAACTATGACTTTAAGATGGCATATTAGAGGAAAAGACTAAGCTGTAACGATGTGCTCTTAGTTATTGCCTCTTAAACTCTGCCTGCCACTCAATTGTTGCTTTAAAAATTGAGATCAGTATAAAGTGCTTGAAGATACTCTATATTAATGGTACCAAATGGGTCAGTCTATATGTCATATATGTTTGGGGTTTTTTCTCATAATAATTATCTTGTTGTAGTTCATTCATTATCTTATTTCCTCTACCTTTTGATGGGGAATATTAGATTGTCCCTGAAAATCTACTGCACTGCAGTTATTAACAATATATGTTATTTGCTACTGTCAAAACGTGTATGTTTATTACACCCTAAAGATGGCCATACATTTAAGAAAGGCATAACTATTCATTGTACCACCATGATTAACTCATGAATAAGGAAAAATTAGAGCTGTAGATAGTTACCAAGGGAAATTTAACACTTGCTCACACTTACCCAAAGCCTATAGATGTCAAGAAATGGAATACAAATTTTCTCTGGAGTTGGGAGCTTCTGGAAATGCCATCATTTGAGTAACTTGCATCTAGATTTAAGAAAATAAAAAGTATACTTCAGAAAGTAACTTCAGCAAAAAGCAGAGATGATAAATAGAGCTATGTGCCTCCGCATTCAGATAAATTACAGAATACCTTTCAATCACATTTGTCTGTATTCTTTGACAGGAAATAAAAATATGTTTTTTAATTGATCAAATGTAGTTTTATATTCAGTCTTTCTTAAAGTGGCTTTTATTTGTCAGACAGTCTTTTTTTCCAACAGTTTGGAGTAACTCTTAGGTAAGAAGGATCTAGCACCAGTGTCTATAAGATTGTGTACATAAGCAGTCTGGTTTGTAGAAAGGATGAATTTAAATAAAGTAGGTAAATAGAGGTGAGAGGACAAGTCTTGTCTAAGAAATGAACTCTGTAAAAGAAACCTACCAGGTACCCATGTATTATGTAACATCTCGCTGCGAAGATGGAAGAGACAGAAATAAGTAGTTAAGCCTTCAGAGTGAGAGGATTAGTTAGTGTTCTAATTGTGGGGCTAACTGGGGCTTCTATTTCACAAGTCAAATCCTGGGAGAAAGTGCTGAATATTGGTGTATTTTTCCCTTCCTAGATAATATGTTTCTTCTTTAAATATCAAAAAGAAATTCAGACTTTTTTTTTCCTGCACTGAACGTTGTTTACAACTGAGCAGAAATCACTGTGCTAATGGGAATCACTGTAGTAGCTGTAGGCACAAAATCCCATACTACTTTAGGGAAGATGTTGGTTACATGTTAGGAGGAGGTCTGTGCTCTTTTGATTATTCATGCAGCATAGGAAAAGGCAGAAGCGGAGGAAGTAGTCAGGAGACGGAGAGAAAGAAGATAAGGCTGTGAGAACAGAGTGTGTGTCTGCTTAGCAGTATATATACACAACAGTTAGATGTTCAAAAGAACTGGTTCTTTATTGTATCACAATTTTTTTTTCAAAGATGCTGAAATGGACTCTTGAAAACACACACCTCGGAAGAAAAACCACCCCCACCCCCAACATACAAAAACCTTTTAAGGGAGTTTGAAAAAATGATTTGCTGACTAGAGATTCTTTCTGGACAGTATTCACCTTGTCTGTGAGTTCTCAAGCCAGATACAGCTATGGGACTGGACTGTGCTCACCTGATAGCAGCCTTCCAGTATGTAAAAGGGCCTTAGAAGAAGACTGGAGTAGGACTATTCACAAGAGCATGTAGTGATAGAACAAGAGGGAATAGCCTTAACTTGAAGGAGGGTAGGTTTGTATTACATATTAGGAAAGAATTTTTACTATGAGGGCAGTGAGGCACTGAAACAGGTTGCTTAGGTAGGCTGGGGGCTTCCCATCCCTGGAGGTATTCAAGGCAAGGCTGGATGGGGCTCTAAATAACCTTGTCCAATGAAAGGTATTCCTGTCCATGGCAGGGGGATTAGAAGTATATGATCTTTGAAGTCTCTTCCAACCCACCCATTCTATGAGTCCATGATTTGCCCAAGCTCGTGTTAGTGTTCAGCACCATGGCCAGGGCAAAAGGTAGGGGGTATGTAACAAGGAGGACAGGAATGTATAAATAATTTGCAATAAAAAGTAACTTTAAGTGGATATGTTGGTGGTTGTATATTCAGAGGATGTTCAGTAGCATATGATTAGTGAGATTTATCAGGCATAAACCTGCTTGATTTCCTCTTTCTCTTGATAGTCAGTCGTTAACTGTATGTTTGTTTGTCCTGCAAGTCAGAGCTGCCAGTAAGTAGAAGTAAATTGCACCATATTTATAAACTCTTAATCAGAAGTGAAAGGTGTATATTAGATAAGATTTATCAGAATTAATGCCCAAAGGGAACTATGCCCCACTTGGCTGCTTCTTCAGCACCTCAAGTAAGGGGTTCAAATGTTTATTCTAGGAAGCATATTCCAAGTATGAGAAAAACACAGTGAGCATAAGAAACTCAAAACTGAATCTGAAGGGGTAGTTTAGCTTTAGGTAGTAAATAAATAATATGGAGGATGTGCACGATTATGCTTCTCTTTCTGCTTCTGTATCAAATATAAAAATGACCTTCATAACTCATGCCCTTCCCCACCCTGCCCAATCAGTTAGTAATCACTGGCATATCCCCTGTAAGAAAATATTTGTAATAAAACTATATGTGGAATCTTTTGGGAAAGAAGAGGGATTCTTATTTACGAAACTTCTAAATTAGTTTATTTTATCCTCTTCATTCCTTCTCTCCTGAATTTCACTGAATTGCCCTTTCACACCCACATATCTGCAAGCATTGAGCTTGGGTTGCCAAGCTTTACCAGGTTTGGCCAGGATTGTTGGTGTGCAAAGCAGGGGACAAGAGACATTGCTGTCAATGTCCATTGCATTTACTATTTTTCCTTGATTGGTGGTGACAATCTACTTTTTACAGATCTGTGTATCCTTTTGTAGACTCTGGCTGTTAAGACACGATCATTTGCCACAGAATATGGCTTATTTCAGCTTTCTGAAATCTTAGATCTGATTACTGCTTATTGTCTGTTTTCCCCCATTGAAGTTATATGTCTTTAATCTGTTTCCTTGCTGAATTAACAGAAAAGGAATGGAATATGTGGTACTACTTATTTCCATCCTCCTGATTTCAGGATGCAGGTCTTCCACTGTCAAGTCATCTGTGCTGTGGTCTTAGCAGAGTTCAGGCCCTTTTTTTTCTGGATGTAAACGACACAATTCCACTTTATCCCTGGTAGCACTGTCTTGGAAACCGTGTTCTCAGTCATAATTTTGGGCTGTTCTTTCAATCTTGGTTCTGCCACTTCTTCCAATGCTTACACTCATACACATTTCCTTTCATATACATTCATATTCCTACCACCATCATCTAGTTCTGGGTGTAGTTCTGAAAATCACTGATTTTTAATGGTGTAACC
Source organism: Corvus brachyrhynchos (assembly GCF_000691975.1). Classification (NCBI taxonomy): domain Eukaryota; kingdom Metazoa; phylum Chordata; class Aves; order Passeriformes; family Corvidae; genus Corvus; species Corvus brachyrhynchos. The sequence continues at coordinate 171,025 of NW_008237271.1, forward strand.
CACACTCAGTGGCACTTCTTATGTAAAATATACACTTGGCAATGGAAAAAGTGGTGTAGGAGAATACAGACAGCTGTAGTCATCCGTGTCTATAGCTGTTCATAATCAACTAATGAGAGGCATCTGAAGACATCCAAGGTCCTTATAAGTGGTTAATAGATCATCACTAGAACTTTACAGGTGAGCATTCTGACCTTTTATAGTAAGAAAATATGCTTCTTGGAATGGAATGACCAGAATGAGAGTTTTGTTGGTTTTTGTTTTTTGTTTTTTTTAAATGCAGTGGTCCCTCCACGAATGCAATATAGAATATAGCCTTTAATAGCACTATATGAACATTTTGAATGTGACTGGTCACTTAGGTGGTATTATTTGATACTTGTCATGTTGGTTTCAAGATATTCTTCCTGACAACTGATAACTAACACTGTACCCTTTATGTGTCTGTAGGAAGGAAGACAGTCTATAAGAAGACAGTGTATAAGAAGGAAGGATGGGAAGACAGCATGGACACACTGGAATTCTTTTTTTTGAATTCACATTTTATACAGGTAGTCACTGACTTTAATTTATTTTTTTTTTTCCTTCTCAACATTGTAGGCTGTGAACTGTTCTGCAGTTCTCTTTCAGTTTAATTTTGGCTCTCCTGGATAATCTTGGCTCTTAACAAATTGTGTAACTTCACAGTTCACCGCTGTTAAACCTTGACAGAGCCCATCAGTTATTTCTGTCTGTTGTGACAAATGACTTTCCTACACTTTGTTTAAATGTCTAGAAAAGTTGATAATACAGGAGGTGACTACCCATGGAAGCTTGTCCTCCAAGTACCGTTGAAATTTAGCAGTTTTGTTCTTGAGCTTCTTTAGAACACTTGAGGAATGCCATCCAGTCTTGGAAGTTTGTTTACTGTTCAGTTTATCAATTTATTATAAAATCTCCTTTTTCTTTAGTTTTTTACTGATATGTTATTTTGCCTCTCTTAGTGCTGTGTTTGGCCATGCTGGTTTCTGTTCTCATTCCTAGTCCTTTTAGGTCTGTTTTAGTTTGCACTCTTCAACTATTTGAGTCTTTAATATGGTGCCTGCAATCAGCTATGAGATCATGCCTTATTTTGATTTATTTGTTCATGGGCATTTCTCATTTTTAGAGTTAAATATTAATCTGATATTAGTGGTTTTATTAATCCTATAGGTGTTGAATTATGTACATTAAAGCACTATTAAAGCATCTCATATCTCCATTCCTACCTATAGCAGACAAGTCTCTGCAAAAACACGTTGCCAACCCAGTTCTCTGTGCTTGATACTCAGATTTCCAGCATTGTAGCTCTAGTAGTCTCTGCCTTATTGAAAATCTTGTTCTTAGCTAATGTACATGGGCTGATGCCTTTTCCTGGTCTTAAAATCAAGAATCAAACATGGTTAGATGGGAAAAAGGGATTTTACCTCTGTATTATTTTAAGGATCTTTAGGTTCACCACGTCCAGGTGGAATGCGCCGAAAAGCACACCGCAATGCACATCCACAATAGATCAGGTATAACATTACAGGTCTTACTAATTAGCATGTCTATCAAAGATTCCTCAATGAGAGGCTTGAGTGAGCCCCCCTCCCCAAGGAGCCTTCCCCTGGATGGTTCTATCTTAGTTTACAAAATGTGTTCTGGAGAGGACCTTGGTGTCTGGGGCTTTCTGATCCCTAGCTACAAGGCTTCTAAGATTTTAGTCTCCTAGCTTGACAAATAAGTCTAAGAATACAAATAATACAAATAATACTAAGAATACAAAAGCTATAAAAAGGTGTATAAAAGGGGTATAAAAGAAAAGGCAAAAAATCATCATGGCATCCAGGCAAGAAAAACAAAACAAAAAAGTCTCCCCAAACAACCCCATCCCCTAGCAATTAAAGAAAAATAAATAAAGATTGCTATAAATATATTGCTGTATAATTTGAGAATCTACCCAGCAAAATAGTAACTTTAAAAAAAAAAGTTGATAATGTAGCTAAAAATGCCTCTTTGACCCTGCTGTTTCAGTAGCTGAACAATTTACATCCCACAAAGACAAGCCTTTAACTTGTAACAGAAAGCTTTGTCAACTTACTGATTTTGGTGTGTAACACATGGATAGAGGTGTTGGGCGTGTAGATGCTCTAGATCTGATTGTCCTTTCCAACACTGTGCCTCTATGAAGGTGTTACAGAGAAGGTTGCAAACTCAGTCATGGAACTGGGGAGGCATAGAGAGATCAGGCTGTGTCTCACAGAAATATGTTTGTGACAAGCAATGCTCATGATCTTGTGAATCTTTTCATTAGGTTTTCCACAGAATCAGGATAAAGATTCCCAGGAAATTGTGCTGGTTTTGGCTGGGATAGACTGAATTTTCTTGATAGTAGCTGGCATGGGGCTGTGTTTAGGATCTGTGCTGAAAACAGTTGATAACACAGGGATGTTTTAGTTATCCCTGAGCAGGGGTTACACAGAGTCCAGGTCTTTTATGCTCCTCATCCCATCAGTGAGGAGGCTGGGGGTGCATGAGGAGTTGTGAGGGGACACAGCCAGGACAGCTCACCCCAGCTGACCAAATGGATATTCCAGACTATATGGCTTGGTGCTCATCAATATAAAGCTGGAGGAAGAAGAAAAAAAGGGAGGGATGCATTTGAAGTGCTGGCATTTTGTCTTGCCAAGTAACCATTACATGTAAGGTTGTCCTGCTTTCCTGTTGGATCATGGTATTTTACAGTACTGAACTTCTTTTTCTTTTTTCTTTTTTTTTTTTTTTTAATAGCTTTTGATTTTTACTGTTCTTTCACAAATTTTTACTCATGTTATTTATTGATTTTCGTATTGACAGAGTTCCAGACAGGAAGTAGCTTTTGTGAGATGCATTTAATTACTACACGGGGGTAGTAATAAATGAAAATATGAATCATGGCAATGAAAGATATTAAGAGCTTTTTTTTTTTTTAATCCAAATGACAGTATTTAGGCAATTCTTATTCTGACATACAAGTCTTGGATTGAATGCAAATACCTGATATGGAATGTGTAGAGAGTTAGAAACGGAAGTCTTCTATTCTTTCAATTTTCACTATGTGTTCTTGTCACTATTTTGCTTTCTTCCAACTAATCAAACTAGAAAGCTTTTTCTTAAGTCTCATGTAGACTGTGCATGCAGTCTTACCTAACTCATGCTCATGACTCAGTAGTATGCACTAATCTTCTGTTCACATCAGACTCCTTTTATATTTTTTACATTTACTTTGTGAAATGGGAGTTGCCAGATTGTATGGGAGTTTCTCAGTAATCACACAAAGAGGATACACCTCCTTAGTCAATTAGAGTGTTTATTATGAAGGTAAATGACCTAAGTTAAGCATCAATCACTTCCAAGTTCATCCAGGTGTGCCTTGTTTGCTGGCCTACTTTAATCTTATTTATATAATCGGAGTCAAGATAACAGGATTATATAAATACTGTTTAGCTTCATAAAACTAAATTCTGTTAGTTCCAAATTACTGAATTATTGCCCGCACCTTTCGTGAAAATGTCATCTAGTCATCCCAATATAGGATGAAGTGAATGCACTTTTCAAGAACACTGTCCCCTCAGTTAAAAATTATTCTTTTTGTGTTTGCAGTTTATTTTGGCTCAGTTTCACATACTAGCTTACATGAGAGAGACCTAACAAGTCCAGGGTCATGACATGAAAATGGCAGTTTCAACCAAAGAAGTTTTTTCTAGGACGGCTACACAGAAGCTCCTATTAAAACTCGGATAATCCATGTTTTGTAATCTGTATTTCTGTTCATATTCTGTGCATTTGATATAGGTTTGTGTATAATAAATACTGTCATTTGTATAAGTAGTAGCAAAATAAAATCCAGTACAACATCAGTCAATTCAGGAATATTTTTTGCTTTGATTTGGATGACTTAATCTGAAACATTCCTTGGATGACAAAACCAAAAAAAACCCCACTAAATTTAGGGAATGAAATGAAAGAGTTGAAGAACAGGCTTTGCTTTGACATATCTGTATTCCCATAAATTTCTTGCAAAGAAAAGGAAAAGTTTACTCCCAAATGCTTGTAACAGTAACAGAAGACAATAATTTATCAGGTGATGTCCAGAAATTTAATAAAATTTACATTTTATTTTATTATAATAGTCTTCTTCAAGAGCTCACGTGCCTGTCTCAGTCTTTCCATTTCTGTAATATCCTGAGCTACGTTGAGCACTTTGTAATAAATCTATATTAAAGTCTGACCATTTTTTTATCATTTTTATTGATTTAAGCACCTTTTCTGAATGATGGGTGATTTACAGAAGAACATCTCCCTCTTGTCAGACAAGTGTTTAGCGTTTGGATTCAACACCTTCAGAGTAAATACCAATTTGCATTGTTAGTTTACAGACAAGCATGTTCAGTCTGGGATAAAATACTAGAAAAAGATCTTTTATTAATCATATGGCCCTCTGAGCTGGTAAAGAAATATTTCTGTATTAATTTATGTACAGGTGTGTGGTTTTACATGGTAAGATTTTGGTAGCAAGGGAGCTACAGGGGGGCCTCTGTAGGAAAAGATTTGGACAGCCCTGTGCCAGACACAGCCACTGCCAGCTGGCTCCAGACCTACCACAGCAGACAGCTGAGCCCATCAGCCACACTGGTGGCTTGGAAATATATTTATGTATTTGGAATTATGTTTAAAAAAGGATAAAATGCTGTGTAGCACTTAGAGAGAGGAGGGAGAAACATCTTGTTAAGGAGGGGGAGTGAGAGCTGCTGGCTGAGGGTTTGCAGTCAGCCAAGCTGAACCCATCACAGCGGGAAAAATAAAGATTCTTTCTGTCTAATTACAGGTTTGCCAGACTACAGCAACACTTAATGCAACATTGGTGAAGTACTGTTCTGAACTGGGAACTTTAGTCTGGTCTCTGTCTTGGGAAAGTACAGAGAAGATATTATCACTTATCTGCTGAATCTGCTTTTGATTTAACATTTTTATTAAGGTATTTGTCTACAGCAAACATCTCTTACAGAGTTGTTATGAAATACTTTTTCCTCTATAATGTTTCTAACCTATGTAAGCATTGCCAGAAAAATAACTGTTCTTCAGACTGGGTAAAGAAAGGGGATTGTACTCTGTTATCCATGTTCTTCATGCTCATTCACAGCAGTGTTCTGTTGTGGTATGTTCAGCTAAGTCTTCCTTTCTAGGAAATGATAAGAACTCAGCTTTTTTCTTTTTATAATTTTTCTCTTTGCATAATATGAGAAACAAAATTGTAAGTAACCTTAAAAATTTGGGCTTACATCCATACCAAAGTTTCTATTCCCATGAGCTATATTTTCTATCAAATGTTTGGATTAAATGAGATCATGTCTCTCCTCCCTTTTCTCATCAGTAATTGCCTCTAATTTCTGCATTGTAGAGTCATGCTTACCCCTGCTTTCCTGGTCTTTAGAAAAGTGAAAAAAGAAAGTATTCTGTGCAAAACTGAAGTGTTTCAAAATGAGGAGAGAGCCTTGGAACTCAGGGATTCAGGTATTAAAACAGAATTGAGCAGTTATAAGGGACCTACAATAAACATCTAGTCTAACTGAATTCTCACAGGAAATTATAGAATCATAGAATGGTTTGGGTTGGAAGGGACCTTAGATATCGTTTACTTACAACCCCCTACCTTGCGCAGGGACAATTCCCACTAGACCAGGTTGCTCAAAGGTTGCCATTTAACCTGGGTTGGAACATGTTCAGAGATGGGGAATCCACAGCTTACCTGGGCAACCTGCCCCAGTTTCTCACCCAGTTTCTCACCCCCCTCAAAATAATGAATTTCTTTCTAATATCTAATCTAAATCTACCCTCCTTCAGCTTAAAGTCATTCATTCTTGTCCTATCACTATATGCCCTTGTAAAAAGTCACTCTCCAGCTTTCTTGTAGGTTCCCTTTCAGTACTGGAAGGTGCTTTAAGGTCTCTCCAGAGTTTTCTCTTCTCCAGGCTGACTTTTTTTTAAAGATTTTCCTTTTGCCTGGTGCAGGCATCTCCTTGCTCAGAATACTGGATGTGCTATACATATTGGGACAGGAGTTTTGTGGAGGTGCATATATCAAAACTCAGATACTCTGGTGCTCTGGGTAACAGTTCTTTTGAACATTAATTACCCACAATTTGAAGTTGTAATCAGATTTTTTTTCCAAACATTTTTTACCCAGCCCTTAAAAAATTTGAATGTAGGTAGGCCTAGTAGATGTAATGGAGTGGATGGCATGGACTATCAATCTCACTATTGGCATTTTATAGTGCAGATGATTGACTTCTGAGAGCTGACATTTGAAAAAGCAGCAACTGAAAAGGAGAAGCATGAAGGAATGCTCCAAAGTATTTTTTAGTTTTGATTTCCTTTTCTCCCCTTTCAAAAGACATCTTGAGAGTAATCTGATTCGAATTTTGAAAGTGCATAGAAAACAAACACAAACAGTGCAAAATATCATGGAAGTGTGTAAAGGAAAATTTTTCTCAGGTTGTCTAATTCATCAGCTCTCAGAGTGTTCTTCAATATTCATTGTTATATTCACAATGTTGCTGTGATAAAGTGCTGTATTGACTATATTGTCTTTTTGATTATTCAAGTGTCAGTTATAAAGTAATGTTAGGAAATGTGCTTGGCAGCTGGAAGACTTGGATACAAGTCAGACATATTCTCGCGTTTGACGTAGTTATTCCCTCACCTACAATACAGAAGGCACTATTAACTACGTAACTGCTGACTTACATAACAGAAAAAAAGTTAAACTTTACCATAACTGTTGCAAGTTTGCTATACTTTTGCAAGCACAGCAAATTATACCAGCAGGCTTGTAATATTTGTGCTAAGAAGAGGAAGACTAAAGATTCTTAGCAATTTTTACTTCAAGTGAACTTAACTTTTCATAATGTCCTGTGGAACCATCACCATAGCTTTACCACGGCTCAGAATATTGTTTATCTCAGCTATTTGATATTAAATCTTAAACTTATGAAAATCTGTTACTTCAGTAGAGCTATTGACCATGTGCCATAAACAAAGCCATTCCATTAAGAGTTGGGAAAAATGGGAAAAGTTTAATCTATCAGCCAAGTGACTAGGCTGGCCATGCTGAAAAATACAAGAATATACTGTGTTGAGCAGTAATATTTAGAGTGTCTTTCAAAAATTCTTGTTTTGAAAGCTAAAAGATAACTCATAGCAAATGTTGACTTGGAGGCAATATCAATATGCTGCTGCAAAAAGGAAAGAGAGAGTGAAGGGTTTGCTCTCCAATTTTTTGTGACAGTGAGTCTGATTTCCTGTATAAAAATATTAAGTAAATGCAAATTTACTTCAGTTCCACCTTCAGTGTCAATAGGAATTCTGAGACAAGAAGGTGGTAGAAAATATTAGTAGAGGAAATCTGCAATTAAAATAAGTATGCTCACTTTGTTTCTTGTTCAAATTCTCTCTAATCTCTCCTACATATGTGAGCTTCATTGAGAGAGTACACGTTTAGGTACTCAAGTTTTGTCTGGAATATTTTCTAGCATCTTAGTGAGCTGTATTTTCAGAAAAAAGTCCTCTCCAGAGGTCAGAGGAAAAAAAGCGCATTTTGCCAATATTTCTTTTCCCAGTTTTTCCTACAGAGAAAATAAAAGATTTGAAAAATCCCACTTCCCTGGGGTAAAATTACCAGAGCATGGTATGTGTATTACCAGAGTAAGGTGTGTGAAGTGTAATTCTCTTGATGCCTTTTCCATGCCATTTCTTCTTGGCTCAGTCCATTTCCCTGTAGTAAATCCCACAGATGCTTGAGCAAAGGAGAACTATTCTAATATTATTTTAAATCATCAAGTATTTTTCCTTGTGTATTGATACAGAGGCTGCTGTCCTGAGGCTTTTTGCAGACTAAAATTTTCTAGAAGCGAAGTGTCAGTAGGAAAGCTTACTAGTCGAAGTTATTATTTCCTACATCCCTTCCTAATCTTCAGTAATTGTGTGTCACATGTTTATCCCCACTTGCACCTGACTGGAAGAGAAGGAAATGTTTTGTAACTTTAGTTTCAGAGGACAAGCTGCTGTCTTCCACAGAAGGAAGTACCATGAGTGGAAAATGGAGGCTATTCTTAAAATTTCTATGCCGAACTACTTAAAGAAGGTGTGAGAACGTTATACTCCAGCCAGCACCAGCAGATAACTTACACTATTGTATTTGTTGGAATGAAAAGTAATGCCCATAACCCAAAGGCTGCTCAAGGTCACAGTGATGAAATTAGAAATAGAGCTGAGATTAGTGCAATCAGATACCAAATCCCTTAGGGTAAAATGATAGGATAGTTAATTGCATGATACTAGCCTGATTCCAGAAGGGACCCAGGCTCAATCAAAATTATGTGGTTTTTTGTAACACTACCTTAAATAAAACCTTGACTGTTGAATACATTTAAGTGGACATTCTGTGTGTTAAAGTTCTTTCCATAAAAATAATAAGTAGTGGCTCCCCATTAGGAAGTTTGAGAGAGCAATGGATTAGATATAGGCATGCTTTTTGCCACTTTTTTCTAATTCTTTAATTATATAAAAATAATTAATAATTTCAGTAATTCTGTATCAGTTTTACACTCATCTAAATATTGGCTCCTTTTGTGTTGATAATTTTGGATTAATCTCTTAACAGCATGCACATCAAAATGAAATTCGTCCTCATTACTTTTATGTCAATGCTTTAACACTCTTTCATGCACTTGTCAGCCTTCTGCTGCCTGTCTCTGTTGCTTAAGTTTTTGTCAATGTGTGCTATAGAGGGCTTAAATGTCTCAGTCAAAGAAGTAAAGTGATTGTGTATGATACATCTCTGAATTCATAATCTGACTAGTTTTTACCAAAGCTATTTTAGAATGGCTGCCAAAGGAGTTCTGAGAACCCATCTCTGTGCTGGAAACAAAAGGAGTGATGTGTATATTGTGCAGTTGTATGGTCATGTGTAAGGCTTTGTGTCCTCTGGTGAAATTCTGGCAGGCAGAAGAGTAGCAGAACAAACTCCTATGGCCACTTCTCCAGAACAACATTACTGATAGAACATTGCTTCTTGGTTTGGCAGCCTGTGATCAACAAGTCAGGACTACAAAAGCAGATATGGTGAAGAACTCAGTCCCCAAGTGTAATTGTACTTTTTGAGGTTCTTGTCCTGTGATTGCTGTGGTAAGACTGCAATTAGATTTCCTCTTGGTGTGCTAACTGATAGAAACAGACCCCACATTCTTGGAAAATTGTTTATTCTTCCTAAAACAATAAACCCAGTCAGGTCTCTGCTGAATTTTATCTTAATGTTATATAAATTATATATAGGCCCTTTTCTTCTGCAGTGCGATTCAGAATGAAGGTAATCTTCCATGTAGATTGTCTTGTTAACAACAAATATATTGCAAAATAAATTTACATTGCAAGTAAATTAACATTAAAGGTTAGCTATGCTGATGGAACGATTGGAAATAGTCTCGTAAAAGTTTCAGCATAGGGAAACAATGCATTGACATAACTATGACTCAAAACACATCTTTTATCTCTCTTTCTGCGTCTGCTGCTGTAACAAACACAGCTGCCATGCAACCAACTTTCCTTTTTTACATTTTGGATTTTAGCAATGACTTTTGTAGCACTGATGTTGGGGCTCCTAGGTCAGACACATAGTGAAAGCTTATGGGAAGCTGTATTGCTACTCGTGGCTTCAGGAACTTTTAAAAAAACTTCTCTGTTAAAACTCAGCTGTGGAACCTAAGTATGAAAATCCTTCTTCTCGTCACTAGTTCTGGTGCCACTTGCACAGTGATACCATGCAGAATTATAAGTAATATCTTTGGTAATAAAAGCACCTAACACCTGATATTGGAAATACAAAGGTGAATTCTGATTAAGGTGACTAGAAGGAAGGAATGGCATGAAGTTCTACAGAAAGGTCAGCTCAGATCAAGATAACTTATGTAAGCTTAGGGCAAAAATGATAATAATAAATAATAAATAATAATAATAATAAATAATAATAAATAATAAAGTGGAATTACCTTTATTACAAAATGATAGATTACTTCAGGTTGTCAAACAATTTATGGTAGATAAATTAATGCATACATATGGATGTTATCTGTGCATTACCAGTAAGGTTCTTCTGGATTAAAATGTGTAGTGCAAAAAGTTCTAAGGTAGCTGAGCAAGAAATAAACCAGGCTATGATGTCTACCTGAAAGACTGATTATTTCTGAAAGACATATAAAGCAGCTGGTAGACAGGATCATTACCCTTCTGGCAATAAGGAAACAGAGACAGTATAGTTTAGGAGACCTTCTAATGCTAGCAAAAGTACAAATCACTAGGAATACTTTGGAAGATAAGGATCTGTATTTACTTCTCTTCAGATCATCACAGCCGTGTAAGCTCAAGTGCAAATTCTGTAAGAGTGGTCTCAGTGCTTAAAGACATGTTGATGTCCCTTATTCTGCAGTTTGGGATGTCACAGCAAGCCACATATATGTCAGAAGAAGGGACAATGGGAAGTTGTTGGTCACTCTGAGAAGCAAAGACCACAGAAGGAAAGTAGTCCTGTGTAACTTCATAGCTCAAGAAGGAATCATGCTCCCTGTACAGGCAGGACAAAGCTGGAGCAGAGTAAATCAATCACTAAAATTTAGAGGTGCTTGGCTAAAAATAGCTCTTCTCCTGCACTGAAGATATTAAAATTGTAAAAATACCAGCATATTGAACTGAGGAATGGTGCAACTTCAGCTGAAGGATGATTATCTTTCCCAGTCCCAAGAAATGGATGAGACTGGTTCCAGATCTAGAAGTTTTGTGGCAAAGAAACCTGAATGGAAAATATGCAGGTTTCCAACTTACACCTGTCAGCATACACATCCAATTTAATCTAAAAAGGGGTCAGGTTTGCTGTGTACATGGAGTTGCTGTTACAGTTTGCAAAGACTGTATAGGAATTAAGCCATGGAAACTCTTTTTTACTGAGGCAATAGTAGGTCTAGACAGGAGACTACCTAGAAAAACACAGGGAGGAAAAGAAAAGCACAAAATACTGTCCTTTGGGAATCTCATAAGTATTTTTTTTTAAAAATTCCAAACTAAGAGTTTTGGTGGCATAAAAAGCAGAAAATGCCAAGTTGGGAGATGTCTCTGAAGTATCATAAGAAGTTAGGTCTGCTAAAATAGCCACTGAGGAAAGATCTGTGTAGACTGTGTTTCTTTGTTTTTTATGAATGGTTGGTTCTAACTGATTATTACTCGGTTTATTTTTATTTTCCAAGAAGGAAAATAAAATTATATTCTTCCAATGATAGATTCATAAGGGAGAAAAAGGCTACTACTCAATTTCAGTCAGGATTGTTGTGTGATACACTATGTAAGGGTAAGAAAAGTACAAATTTGTATTCTCAAATAAAGAAAGGAGAAAATCTAAAACCTTTTGAGATGTATGGAGGGAAAAAAAGAAGATGTTCAGATAGAATCTAGGCTATAGTTGAGATAAAATTATTAAATCAATGAAAATAGCAGCTAAAGAATATGCTTTTATGTTAAAAGGATGTTTCTAGTTGACTAGAGCAGTTGAAAGGGCTAAGTAAAAAGTCTCCTTGATGTTTAGAAAAACATAAAAGTTCTACTTGTAATATGATCAATGAAAGTAAGAAATACTCTAAACGATCAAGAGGATTAGAGATTTCTGGACTCTGCATTGAAAATCTTTTGATGAGGAGATCTAGAGCCTGGTATGGGAGCTTTAAGAAGTAAACCCTGCTACTGCTATGAAGCAGATGTGTTAAAAGATCTCCTTTGCCTAAAGGAGCCTGTGTTTTGTCTTCTGAAGAGAGTTGCAAAAACACCCTCTCAAAGGAACTTTTCACCACAAAATAAAGTGCATGTGGAAATCTTGTATTTCTGAAGCAGCATTCTGAACTGGTTCCTAGTTCTGTTTTCTGTTTTCTTTCTTCTTCTCCCAAGGACCCTCTCCATCTTTCTCTGCATGAAGCAAACCTGACCCTATAGCTTTTGTAGGATCTGATGTGGGACAGCAGACTGTAAATTTATCATTTAGGTAGAAAGTAAGCAAGAATGAGCAGGAATATTTAGGGGGATTAAGGACAGTAGTGTTTTCCCATTTTCCCTTTTTTAAAAACTTTTTCTCTAAGGCTTAATATGATGTGAGAATCTACAACTTTGATGGATTTTCTGTTGTGCCATGACAGTGTTTGAAAGAGCACCTCTTTTACTGTAAATTCCTTGAACTTACCTTGCAAACCTGTCTCAATTATGTTTTGGGCACAATATGCAGTATGGGCAGTATTTTGGTTTAGATGTTCCCAAGAGCTTTAGAAATTTAAGGAATTCAATAATTGCCTGCAAAATTATTTTACAACGCATGATGTGCCGTTTTTATTTGTAAGGGTTACTGTTAACTACAAGGAGCTTCACAAGCATCGCTTAATTTTTACAGAAATCATTCTATGTGTTGATGGAAAAATGAAAACTTCTCTGGTTTTGAAGCCTTTATTTTAGGGTCTTCCCTTAAAAGTTCTTCAAGGAATTTCTTTGTTCAGCCACCCCAAAAATTCATTATTTGTTTATAGGAGTTACTGAAGGTTAAACTTGGCGTGAGCATTTGAAGGATTTAAAAGCACAGCATCCTGTAGATGAAATAGAGCAATAAAAGTTTGCACGATTACTAAATCAATATTATACCGTTTCCTGTATGCTGAATTCCTTCATTTATGGTGAAAAATAATTGTCTGTTTACTTCTTATCTTCTGTAAATATTGTACCTGTTTTTTACCCCTCCTCTTGCCTCCTCCTTTTGAGTCTCCTCCCCTGTGATAGAATTAATTGCCTCAGTGGGTAGTATAAAAAGCTGAGCTTTCAGTGGAGCTCCCATTCACCCACCTTAGCCACCATGGGGCTAAGAGCGGCCAGCCTCCTTCTACTCTGGCTGGCTCTTTCTTCAGCTAGTGAAATAAAAAAAGGTAAGCTCTAGAGATGAAAAGGTAGCAGATTGCCTCCTGGACAAGAGGGAAAGAATTAAAATAGCGCTGGGGAGCTAGAATGAGGCAGTGCATTTAGATAATGCTCTAGAGTTTTAGGATGCCTTAAATTGCTTAAGCTTTCAAATATTGAGGCTGCATGGCTCAGACAAAATCGGTAGATACTACTTTCTTTGGAGAGATTAGTGCCTATATCTACTGCATTGATTTCTAGTTTGATGTGCTTGGAAAATATTTTCAATGTTACTTTTGTTTCCATGCATTGAGTCTTTACTAGGTATGGCAACTACTTGGCAGAAAGCAACTGTAGGAGTTAGAGAGGTTCATTGTTAAAGCAATGAAGGAAGGGGATGATTGTGTCTACTGTTACTTTGGAAAAACATAAATTGTTCTTCGAAAATAAATGTAATAACATTGAAAAAAGCTAATTTTGTCATTTAGGACATTATTAATCTAAGAGCTCTAACTTACTGTATTTACTATCAACTTTGAAGTGATGGAATGGAGCACTCTTACTGAAAACTGCTTTTTAGGGCAATAGGTGATGAATTTTATCCAGCAATCAGGTTTGGGCTATTGAGCTTGGTCTGCTGCATCTTGAATTCAGCACTGGGTGGAAAGCATTACCTTGCATTTGGTCTCCCAGTTGTGAGCTCTGGGAGGATCTCTGTGCAGCCTTCCTTCTGGGGAGGAAAGTGTTCCAGCTTGCCTGGATGTATCTGGTATGATTGGTACCATCAAAGTACAGTAACCTAAAGGTTTCCTTAGCAGTTTTGCTTTCTCATGTTAAATGCTCCAAGAAAACCTTGTGAAGATGAGAGACATACCAAGATTCCCAAGGATGCTCATCCTAATCTACAGTATCTGGACATTTACCAGATATTGTGTTAATTTGTATTATTTGTTGGTATAGATGGCAGGAAAAGGAAAAAATCATTTTCATATTTTGCTATTGCAAAGACTTCTTTTCCCTCGTACCATGGTTATTTTCTGACCTGTCTTCTGAAAAATTTCTGTCTTGCAGAAAATTTCTGTCTTGCAGTAGAAATCACTACTGCTTTTAGGAAAACAAATAATTCCGTGAAATCTCCTGTTGTGCACAAGCACTTTCATAACCTTTAAGCTATTTGCCTTCCAGAGTAGGTAGTACTTTCTTGGTTTCCTACCTGTTTTGTTTCTAGTACATGTTTCATCAGAGAAGGTGATAGTTCTTGGAAATAATTAATATTGATACAAATAATAATGTGATTCAGAATAAAATCATGTGCTTGGCACAGAAGCTCCATTCACTGATGTACCAACTTGTTAGTGGTCAGTATTAAGTTTCCCCACCTCATGCAGGTAAGTTCCTTCACCTCAGTGAGGATTATAAGATATACCCTGATCTCAGAATTATTTATTAATTTCTTTTTTTCCATTAGAGATTTGCATATTTTCTGCTGAACTGGGAGATACTTGATCAGGCTTCGAATCTATGGAATCACTGTGCACATAATTGCAAGTGGTTTCTACTGTAAAATGGAACACTTACCTTTTATCACACTAGATTGTTTATTGCACTTCTTTTCATCTCTATTTCTTTTTCATCATTTAACAGGAAGGACAAGAAACCATGGCCACTATGTCTGCAGCACTTGGGGAAACAACCATTTCAAAACTTTTGATGGAGACGTCTACCAATTCCCTGGCATTTGCGAGTATAATTTTGTTTCTGACTGCCGAGAAGCTTACAGGGAATTCTCTGTCCACATCCAGCGTGCTCTCAACAGCAATGGCCACCCTGAGATCCAGTATATTCTGATGAAAATCAAGGATATTATGGTCTACCTCAAACCAAACCTGGTTGTGGTGGATGGGCGGATGTAAGTTCCTTTAGTATAAGGGTATTTCAGAGAAATGTGCTGGAAGATAAAAGCAGGATCAATTGATTATTTACACAACTGTCTGTATACCATTGTGGAAACTGCTGCAAAGCATTTCCACAAACAAACAAACAAAAAGCCTTTTGAAATTCAGCATTAAAATTGCTTTGGCGAGGGGCTTTAGTATTAATTGTCATTTCTACACTGGCATAAGGGATTATTTAAATGCAAGTCAGGAATAGGTTTGAGTGAATTGTTCTTCCAGTTGTGCAGGAAACAGTGCAGCTCATGAGCCAGATCTTTTACTGGCTTAAAATGACATATCTTCATTTGTTTCATGGTATCACCTTGGGTTTACCTGAGCAGATGGTCTAGCAAATCCTTGAAAAGGAAATGCATTTCTCTGGGGTCTTTTCCTCTTATTTTGTGACAGAAGACAGGTGGATTTTTTCTGGTCTTCGTAAATAACTCTTTAAGATCTGAGACTTAAGATCTTAAGACTCTTTAAGGCTATTCCTCAAGGGAGTTTAACAGATACAAGACAGGTCAAAATTTACACTAATTTATCTGTGGCAATATGTACTTTTTCACACTAAGCAGTGTTATTTTTCTCCTCCTGTAACATGGTTACACAAGAGACAAGTCTGACACTATTACTGATGCTAAGTATATGTCTTAACCTAGTCTTTCCTATCATTAGCATATCCTTTTAGTGTGTGCATTTATACTCTGAAGCAAGTGAAGCAACTCATGAGTTAATTACTATGTTTTAGCATAATTGAAAAAAAAGGAGAACTTTAAATTGTCATTGTAGGCCACAGTTGTGCCCAGAATTCAGCTTTTGCTCTAAAGTTTGGAAGCTGCTGTAATGAAAATATGTTCAAAGGTTGAAAGCAACATTTAATTTGCAAAGGTCATACCGGAATGCATAACAAAATGACAGAAAGTTATAAAAAATGCATTCTTGCCTCAAATTGAAAAAACTCTTTATTGTGTACTCAAGTCTTAAAAAGAACTCCATGAAAAACAAGTTAGAAATCCTTTTAAAACTGTTTCTCTTAAACCAAGCCTTTTTTTGTCTTAGATAGTGTTGATAAAACCACAGATCCCTTCTGAACAGGTTTTTGCTACATGGGGATTTTATTTTTTTGTAGAACTTTTTAAGTTTCCATATTGATCTTGAAATGATAAATGGTCAGTTGTCATATAAAATAGCATTTCACAGTACCCAAGTGAAAACTGTAAAGTAGAAAAGTGTATGGATTAACCTTCAGGTACCTGATGCACAGATTGATTGAATGTCCTACTATTAGAAAAAGAGATAAATATTCCATGCCATGATAGCGGAAAGCTGAAAAGACATCCAACATTTTATGGTCCCTCTCAAGAAACATGATTTCTCAAGACTTCATTGTTTATTGATGAAGGATGCAGTCAAAAGTAGAAATAATAATCTGTGAGTTTGCAGCTGGTATTTAGATGTGTAAGTCATTTGGCCATGTTAAAAATGCCTGGAGGTAAATAATTGAAAAAAACCCCAGTGACAGGAAATTAGGAGATAAAGTCAAGAGACTAGTTAAGAGATGTGCATACACATGCATGAATCCTGATGGATAGCAATTACATTGACAAATCTGTAGAAAATTAACCAGTTATTTTGACTGGATTCCAGTTTACATTACTTCTGTTTGAACAGACTCTAGTTCTCTAGATTTTATAGGATGAGGCTGCCTGCCACAATCCCTTTATTGCTGAATGAAATTCAGCCATTCAGTTTGACTTGTAAGACAGACCTAAAAAAACTGGGAAGAGATCTGATGAATTGAATTGTTATCACACAAAAATATCTATGCTCAGCCCTCTGCAGTGTCTTCTGTCACCATTAACAAGCTCAGTCCTGTCCACTGTAAACTAAGTAACTAACTACTGACAGAACTACTGAATTCCTCTTAACATGCTCCTTTCTTTTCAAAATTTTGTTGACAGTCCCTATATCTGCCTGTGCTTTCTGAACTCTCTCTTAAGGAGGCAGTTCCTAGCAATGGAACATTCATTCTCTCTGAAATGGCTATGAGATATTTTGGTAAAGAAAAGCTTTCATTTATGTTGTAGCTTCTTTCATTGACATAAATTATTAGTGAGTGCATATCCTCTGTTAATACCACAATGATGATGGATTTTCCTTTGATTAATTTGAAGACATATGACATTTTGATTTTTTAAAATTAAAGAGCCTGAAGTGTTAGGTAGGCTTTTCCTCCAAAATTGCTTTGCCTTTTAAATGAGTTTTTGCAATGAGTTATTGTCCCAAGTGTCAGAGACAGAGGACTTTATGCCTCATTAAAACAAGGCACCCTGTGCAGTTAGGATGAGGTAGTCAGACTAGTTTCTCTGTTCCTTGGGGTACTTGGCTTATTACAGACATTCATGTCAGCCCTTGTGTTTCCTAACTAATGCAAAGTCTGTGATTTTCTTCCTAGTGTGAAGACACCTTACTACAGCTCTGGTGTCCTCATTGAGAGTGGTGAGATTTACACCAAGATTTATGCCAAATTAGGCATGGTTCTGATGTGGAACCAGCAGGATGCCCTGATGGTATGTATGTTCAAAGTATTTTTAATTGGTATTTCCTGGGTTTCCTGGGATATTTCTCTATCTCAGTAGGAAAAAGAAAAAAAAAAAGAGGGGGAAAAAAGGAAGAAAAAAATAATTCTTTTGTGCTTTTTCTTTTCATTATTTAGGTGGAGCTGGACAACAAATTTAATAACCATACCTGTGGTCTCTGTGGGGATTACAATGGAATTCCAATCTACAATGAGTTCATCGATGGAGGTGAGTCCTCCCACCATACTGACAGTTGTCACAGAAGATAGGCTGACAAACACTGTGCATAGAAACATCACAGGAGAGCAAATTTCACTTGAGAGGTTTCTTTGATTGCCTCAGACTAAACATTACATTCCTGCATTCCTGGTCTAAGTTTATTCTACTCCAGATTAATCTTTTTGTTCTTTACTAGCCTTCTTTTCCTATTTCCCCTTTGCAGTTTTAAGCACAGTTAGACATCATTCAGAGCAGATACCTGTGTCTAACAGGCCTATTTGATGCCATGGTAACTGTTTCCCTTGATCAGTAGATGTCCAGGAATCAGATGCTCCTTGTCAATTTTTGGGGCTCAGCAAGTTCTCTTTTTTTTTCTCATAGATGTAAGCTACAACTCAATTACATATGGGAATTTGCAGAAGATCAGCAAACCCAATGCCAAATGTGAAGATCCAGATGAAACTCAGGCTCTTCCAAGCTGTAATAAGCATGTAAGTATTTCTTGTGGTGAACTTCATTTGCATGGGCACATGGAGACACCCTTGTGCCATGGGGAGTTAGTTGCCAGGAGCTGGGAGGACTGTCCCTTCCAGGATAAATGGTTACTTTTTCCTTTCTTGAATAGCTGTTCGGAAGAAAACAGGTTTTTTTGCAAGATAGGAAATGTCCAGAAGCTCACATGCTTGCAAATTTCTTAAACGTTATTCCTCTTCCTCCTCAGCGTGATGAGTGTCAGAGGTTGCTGACTTCCCCCGCATTTGCTGATTGTCGGCTACGTCTTAATTTGGAAATGTACATCCAAGCCTGCATGCAGGACATGTGTGCCTGTAATGGGAAGGAGGACTCCTTCTGCCTCTGCAGCACCATCTCCGAGTATTCCCGCCAGTGTTCGCACGCAGGCGGCCGCCCGGGAGAATGGAGAACACAGAACTTTTGCCGTAAGCAGCTACACAAATTTTACAAAGATCCAAATGTTTCATGGATGTAGCACTATGAAATTTAAATTCATTGCTTCTTTACAAAACTGTTGGCATGTATCATAAATTTCATACCAGTAGTGCAAAAAAATATTAAATTTTCCCTGTTCTTCTATTATTCTTGCTATTAAGAAATCTTTTTCAGCAAATTCTGTTCCCATTAAAAAACTGAGATCTGATGCTGCAGGAGATGGGAATAATTTGATCTATTTGAAACCAAAAGAAGTAAATGTAAAAACCAGGGAAAACAGTTCAGAAACAGATGGACATGCTTTGCCATGTGGAGTCTGGCTTGAGACACCACTGACTTGAAGGGAGTAGGGTGTATGATCTGTGGTTTCTGAGAAATGGTGGACTTAACACTGAAGTAACTCCTGGTGTCTTTCTTATTCTTTCAGCCAAGACCTGTCCTGCTACCATGGTCTATAGAGAAAGCAGCTCACCCTGCATGGATACTTGCTCACACTTGGAGATCAGCAGCCTTTGTGAGGAGCACTACATGGATGGCTGTTTCTGCCCTGAAGGCAAGTGTTATTCCAGCTGTTGCAAGTGGGACAAAACTAAGAGCCCTGGCTAAGGAAGTCATACTAAAATAGTACATGCAGTCAAATTATATGTTGGAAATGACTAGTGCTACTCATTGTTTTCCCCCCTGGAGGAACATAATTGTAAAATTTTCTAAGGAGGTAATAACTGATGAATTAATTATTTTATAGTTCAAACATATTAGCACAATGACAGGTAATAAACCTGTTTTTTAATTCTCAGCAAGTGGGCTTCTGATACTATAAAGTAAATCATGCTTTTTAGGTCGAATAGTTCTGAGGCAATGGCCATCATTTGCCCAGAGAGTGGCAGTGAGGGAGAGTGAGTGAAATTCTCAGGCTTGCTTTCAACCTTAGGAAAGAAGATTATAGTGATAGTCTTCACAGTATGCCAAAAAGGACTAAAAATCTAAATATGTGACATTTTGAGATTGTTCCTATCTGCTTGCAATAACCTTTTTATCTGTGTATAGTTATATAAATGAACAGACTTGGATTTTCAAAGCTGAATAAAAGTGCTTTCCATGTGTCTTTTATTACAAAAAGCAGAAGTAGTATTCTTCATAATTTTGATAAACTCAGCCTGTGTGACAAATTAGAGTTTTTCCTCTGTGGAAATTGATTATTTGGAAAAGAGCTGGAGTAGTTAATGCTGTATTTTATAGGAACTGTGTATGATGATATCAGTGAAAAAGGCTGCATCCCTGTTAGCCAGTGCCACTGCAAACTTGGTGGAAAGACATATGCACCTGGAGAAAGCATTTCCAAAGAATGTGAAGAATGGTAAGGATCCTGGTTGTTATAGAACCTTTCTTTGAGTGATTGTAAATGGGTCTGCATTTTTCAAATTCCCACTTGGTCTTTGGAGATGTACTGAAAACACTCTGAATTTAATGTTTATGTTGCATGTCTATAGAACAAAATTTCTGAAAAGTTTTCTTGATTCTATGGCATATGTCAGAGGGAAAATCTCAAGGAAATGATCAAGCATACAGTTTTAAAACACCTGGGGATATCTTGATGTTTGCTAGGTATACAGATACTTTCAGTGCTCTCAGCTCCTGTAATAACTACAAGCATTTTTTGTATTATTTGTCTTTTATAGCACCTGTAATTCAGGCAGATGGACCTGCAAAGATTTACCCTGTCCAGGCATATGCTCAGTGGAAGGAGGTTCCCATATTACCACCTTTGATGGGAAGAAATACACCTTCCATGGAGACTGCTATTATGTGTTGGCCAAGGTACTGTGTGCTGTGGGACTGTTCTCTTGTAGAGTAAAACAAGTGTCCGTGGGCTGATATGTATCAGCTGGGAGTTACTGTTCTATTCCACTTCCATAGGGTGAGGGAAGCAGAAATGCTGAAAGTTGTACTAGAAAATTCAGGATTAGCTATAATAGCCTTAGGGGGAAGCCTGGGACTTACTGCAATGGGTGATTAAAGCAGTGAGATAGAAGACTACCTATGCTGTCATTATCCAGTGGAGTCCTTTGTATATAAGAAATCAAAAGGTCTCAGGATTAGAAGTTCTTGGCCACTTCTGTAATAGCAATTTCTGAGTGTCAAAGTCAGGTAGGGAAAAAAGGTAGGCAGCTGCTTCATTCATGTGTCCCTAAAATACCTGGTGTCTGTTCTAGAGAATGACGAAAATCTTGTTGAGCTAGGAAAGCTGTTGTAACTGATGAATTTAGTCTTTGTTGTGGAAATCATCTCATGAGATTTTTAATTTGACTAAGTGACATTTATTTCCATGTGATTATAGGGTACTGCAAAGGAGAGTTATGGTCTTCTGGCAGAACTGGCTCCCTGTGGCTCCACAGACAAACAGACCTGCTTGAAGACTGTTGTGCTGTTAGTGGATAACAAAAAAAATGTAAGTGTTGTTCTGTGGATTCTGCTACATATTTTGAAAATTAGCATATTTCCCTTACTGTGGGTAAATACTTATTTCTTCTGGAGTCATCATTTTGGACAGATAAGGCACCTCAGACAAGCTGAA
This sequence comes from Corvus brachyrhynchos, assembly GCF_000691975.1. Taxonomy (NCBI): domain Eukaryota; kingdom Metazoa; phylum Chordata; class Aves; order Passeriformes; family Corvidae; genus Corvus; species Corvus brachyrhynchos. Next base: position 192,291 of record NW_008237271.1, read on the forward strand.
GAACAACTCAGGTTTCTGCCTCAAAAATTCAAAACAGACCAAAACTTAAGAAAAGATGAGATTCAAAATAGCTGGCATTACCCCCTCTTCCTTCCTCTGCTTTGATATGATTATTCTCACAGGATTCCACATGTCTCGAAGCAAGAGTACCATTCTTCTTCCCCTCATAGTATTTTACTTTATTCAGATATAATTTTATAGATCTAATTGAGTCTTTTTCAGAAGAAATCCTGTTTTTGAATGCTGGTACAATCCAACCTTCTCAAATATTCATTTTAGTATTCTCTTTGTTTATGAAAATACATAGACTGTATCTATACATAATTTACCTACATATACACATGATTTCCCTCACATATTTATGGGCTTCCATGTCCTTGCCAGTATAACTAGAACATAAGAAAACCAAATCAAAATCCAGTAATTTTATGTTTCTATATGTACAGACTAACATTTTATGAGGAAATTTAATAAACTGCTTTCTTACCATTTCTTACCAGAATCATGCTAAACCATTTTACAGAAGCTATGGCATGTGCTTTAATAAGGAATAACAACTTGCTACAGATCCTGAAGAGCTAATATTTTCTTTTATTTGCTGAAACCAAAGTGTCCAATATAAATGAATTTTGCATTTCTTTACTGCTATGAATTCTTGAAGGCAGCTGTAAGAGAAACAGTAGATAGCAGTACAAAACCTTACTTGTACCCTATAGGGCTGCTGCCACATTCAATTTTCAGACAGATTCTTCCTTTCGAAAGTTTGGAGTTCTAGACACAGTCTAAACATGTAAAATGTCCTTCCTGATAATTTTCTTCATATTAGTTTATTTTCCTCAGTCCCTGGAAGCTCATTGATTCCATTTGCCATTACACAGGTGGTGGTTTTCAGATCAGATGGCAGTGTGCTACTGAATGAGATGACAGTGAATGTGCCTCATGTGTCAGGTAAGGGACACAGCCTGGAATATCAAGTGTCACACACCTGACTTCTCATGTAGGGGTGTATTTTTTTAGAGGCAAAAGTGGAAGAGAGGTATTTAGCACTTTCCAAATCTGGCTACATGTTGTGGGCATGCCCATTTGGTTTTGATCCCAGAGATCAGTCATTTCAGATAATCAGCTTGTTAAGTTAGTGAGGATCAGCATCTTATCTAGTTGGCCAGTGGCTTTTAATGGGAAAAACTATTAATTTGATCCTGGTCTCAGAGTTTTCATGACAGGTGATACATTAGAATCTGGTAAGAAGTGTTTCTTTTGGCAGCCTGTGTGTCTGTGTTTACTACAACAGTTCATGTTTTGTTTTTCAGCCAGCTTCTCGATATTCAAGCCGTCTTCCAACTACTTTGTTGTACAAACTTCTTTTGGGCTTCAGATGCAGATCCAGCTATTTCGAGTTATGCAGCTGTTTGTGACTGTGGATCAATCAGTTAAAGGAAAACTTCAAGGCAAGTGGGAAAGGGGAAGCAAAGCCATGCTGTTTCACAGCTGAATAGTCATGTATTCTTTATATGAGTGATGATTCATGCTACTTGTTGATTCAAGAGGAGAAAACTGAAAGAAAGTCGACTCAAGCAAACTAGAAATGTGTTTTTATTTTTTGATATTGAAATGACCTGTCACTCTGGTGCCAGTACACAGGTGTTTCTTAGAATATTCCTTATTTTTGTACTCAGTTCGATTTTTAACTATCCACAAAGCCTGGTTTTTGGTGCCTTTTGTGGTTTCAATATCATCAGAAAGCATAAAAAATACAGGTTAGGGTAGTAATCTCCTGAAGCATAGATATCTTCATGATGACTGTTCTTGAAGATGTTAAAGATTAAAAGCAAGGCTTCCAAAACTTCAGTATTTATAGTATGCATTAATATTGATGTGGAATAATCAGCTGTTTCTAGTGTTTGTGATCAGTTGTCCCTTTCCTTTGACCTTTTAGTATGAGAATAAGTACTGATTGTATAAAATTTTTACCTTATTTTTGAATAGGTCTTTGTGGAAACTTCAATGGAATGGAAGGTGATGACTTTAGAACAACCAGCGGGCTGATTGAGGCTACAGGATCTGCTTTTGCTAACACGTGGAAAGCCCAGTCCACCTGCACAGACCAGGCAGAAAAGCTGGAAGACCCCTGCAGTCTCAGCATTGAAAGTGGTAAGCACATTAATAAGTCAGATGGTTGGCTTCTGCCAGGATGAGAAGTGTCTGCTGTGCATTACTGCAACAGTCATGTAAGAGTTGTAGTGGGGTATTGAAGACTTTTTATAGGACTGTCAAATTAATTAGTATCCGCAAGTATGCATACATACAAGCATTGATATCCCATCAAATTGAAGTTTAAGGGGTGATTGTAAAAGAATCGTAAGGTGGAAGATTGGGAAAAACAGTCATTAACTTGTATTATCTGCAAAGACAGCTTGTATGTCCTAGTTAGTTATCTTTATGTTTAACTTAGCTTTATGGTCCCCAAATGGAAAGAGCTGTCACAATTTCATGTAAACATGTTGCAAAAGTACAGTGCAAATTTTGATTTTATGATTGCATGTCTGTGAATCAAGGAATAGAAATACATGTATGGTGATTGCATGTAGTTTCTCTGCTCCCCAAAATGCACACAGTTCTCTCATTTGTATTGCTGCACTGCATTTATGTATCAGCATAACTAGACATGGCACAAGAAAGATAAGGAAATGTGATGAATTTCTTTTTCTTTTTGCAGCAAATTACGCTGAGCATTGGTGTTCGTTACTGAGAAACCCAAAGGGTCCTTTTGCAAGATGTCACTTAGTCATTGATCCTACAGAATACTATAAGGTATTGTAATTTTGCACTCTTTTAGTACTGCATTATTTCAGATGGTTAACTGTAGACATTTATTGTTGTTTGAACATTTGAGACATCTCTGAGTAGCTTGTCCATAAGAGCTGCTGAAGTTTTTGTACTGACTGATTCAAGCAGCATAGCATCCAAAGTACCTCCCATGATGAGATCCTTATGGGCTGCTGCTGAAGAAAAATGTACATTTGTGTTTTTTCTTTCTTGCGTTTTTTGTTTAATGTATTTTTTTATTGGCTTGGATATTTGGATTGAAAAGAAGATTCAAGAGATGCAGATGTGCACAGTTTAAGCGTACCCTTAAACATCAGTGTCTATAAAGTTGGGGGAAAAATGTTTCCATGTATTTGTTAGAATGTAACACCAAATCATTTTCATGCCAGAGTCTCCATGAATTTTTTTCCCCCATGCTCACCACTGTTGAGCGGTAAGTGAGGCTTACCTGAGGAAAAGGAATTCCAAAATCATTGCTTATACTTGGAAGTCAGTGTGAACTCAAATGATGTGAAGGTCGTCATAGACTTGGTTAATATTTTGCCTTTATGATTTATAGTTTTTGTGGATCTCTGCATTTCTAATTAGTAACTGAGAACGAATGGTATCAGTATCCTTTGAAAAAGCTGTTCTTGGGAAGCTGGCTACTTTTTAAAGGTTCTAGAGGCTTGGCTTAGGTTAGAATAAGCATCCAAATATTTTCATTGTGTATGACATGAAGCAGCACTTCAAGTCTCTGGTCTTTGTCCGTTCCTTCCATTGTTCTCTGGTCATGGGAATTAGTACAAACAACATCAGGAAAAGCAGACAGGACGTTTTGTAGCAACCAAGTTGCAATTGCCCATTGATTTCCTGTGGACTAATTGACCCTTTTGTTCTTTTTTTCAGAAATGTAAATATGACACCTGCCTCTGTGAAGACAATGAGGAATGTTTGTGTGCTGCCCTGTCCTCTTACTCAAGAGCCTGTGCTTTCAAAGGGATTATACTG
>NW_008237271.1:196117-209301 GCF_000691975.1 Corvus brachyrhynchos
AAGAGTGTCTGCAGTAAGTAGTGGATCAGTAATCCCTGTGGAAAAAATTAACCATGAGAAAGCAGGCTCTCTCTGGATTTGGTTGTCAGTGATCTCAATGTTATGGGATTTGGAGTACCTTAGAAATGTCTAATGGACCTAAAAGAGACAATGCTTATAATGTTTATTAATTCATGTTATATTCTTCAGATATAATTTGACCATGACAAACTTAAAAGTAGAAGGCAATATTTTTAACTTTCACCTTCTTTCCTCAGTTTAGCTAATATCATTCCATTTACTAATGGAATCCCAGCCATCAAGGCTTTTACCATTCATTTGTTTATCAATGTCTTTGTTTCTCATTATTCTTGCTTTTCATCAACAGTTCAGTATGTTTGAGACTAGGAGTTTATTGTCTTGTGCTCTCTATCTGATTATCAGTATGTGAAACAAGTAGGGGTATGAAAGTAGAAACTATTAGTAGCAGTTAAAAATAAGTCTTCAACTTAAAGTTGAACTTAAAGGTAAAGTTAGGTCAGTGTTACTTGTGACTTCTGATATTTTTGTACTTTAATCAGACCTAAGGGAATGTTTTTATCCTTACATTTGGCACAGCCAAAGAAATCAAAATGGAAATGTCAAGGCCAAATTGTCCATCCTGCATCCCTTATTTATCAGTTTGGGTTTTTTCCCTCCAGGTAGCGAAGCATCTTCTTGCCCAGGAAATCAAGTCTTCCTTTACAATCTTACAAAGTGCCAGCAAACCTGTCGTTCCCTTGCTGATGGCGAAAAGTATTGCTTGCAAGACTTTGCTCCTGTGGATGGCTGTGGCTGCCCACCCAATACATACTTGGATAACCAGGATGAGTGTGTGCCCATCTCCCAGTGCCCATGTTATTACAAGGGATCATACCTGGAACCTGGCCAGTATTTCACAAAAGATGGAGAACGCTGGTATGTTTTATTTTGGCTTTTTGTTTCTGGGGAAAAAGCCCTTAAAAAAATTGCTTATTAGGTGTAAGGTGCTTAGCTTTTTTTGTACTTTAATAAGTATTTGTAATGCATTTCACAACATCTCCGTGCTGAGCAAAGCATAATCCTGTTGCAATGCAATTTATCAAAAAAAAAGGCTTGCTTTGGAGGTGTGAGTACTGGCCTTCACAGATAAATATTATTCTGAAGCTTCACTGTTAATAAGGCTTTGTTAAACAGAAGGGTGAAAGGAAGATAAAAGGCCAGCTAGACATCCTGTTTCCTTTTCTAGTGGACACAGATTGTTTGTGTTTTCCACTGGAGGAAGGTCCCCTTGATATATATTTACTGTGTCATAGGCTTTATGAAAACAACATTCATGATTCTGTTATATTTTGCCATAAACAGTGAAATGCCTTCTCTCATCCAGCAGAAGAAGCATATAAGTCAACAAATTTGCAGCATATGAGTTGAATAGGCATGAAAATACACTGTGTATCCAAATGGAGGCTTTGACTTAAATTATCATTATTTGTTTCATTATTATCTATTTCCTGAGTTGTCATAAAACATAGTATTAAGGATTTATAGAATAGCTGTCATTCCTTAAAACATAACCTTTTCTGTGTGTTATGCCTAAAATCTTGCTACACTTTTTCTCCAACGAAAAATTCATGAGTGTGATTCAATAGAATTGACCTTGAAATTTCAGTAGAAATTATGCAGGACATCTTTGATAAATACTCTCAAATTTATATAAACAAATCATTAGACTTAAATTGCAGATATTGAGCTTGCTTTTTTTTTTTTTAATTTCTACTTACTTCACTTTTCTAGTGTTTGCCGAAATGCAAAGATCCAGTGCACTTCAGTGAAAATAAGAATGAGAAGTAAGTGACATTCTATAAACAAAACTAGAATAAAACCCATAACCAACCTCTCAACCCAAACCTACTTCCCTTTTGAATTTTCCACTTACTTATTTTGTGTGGATTTTTTCAGTAGCACATTTTCACTTTGTTCTCTCTTCACTGAGCCTATTTTTTTCATAAGGATAGACTGAGATTTCTCTCTCAGAAACTACCACCTTGCACTCACATTTCTTTTACCTTTTCTTGATTGATCTAAAGCAACAATGTACCTTTCAGGTGAAAAAGAATGTTCTTCTAACAAGACATACTTTGACTGCAATGCATCCTCAAAGTGGACTTCACAAACACCTGTACAACTTAGCTGTCATACTCCTCAAATTGATCATGTATGTATTCAGCTTCTCTTTGTGTCATGCTTTCTTTATTCTGTTTTCTTTATATGACATGGTGCTACACAGCAAATACAGTTGTAACTAACAGTTTATTTCTCTTTGGTTTAAGCTACCCTTTTTTTCCCCTCAATGATACTAATCTGTTGCCATTTTCATTATGATTCCCCTTATGGTTTCCCTCTCCTCTTTCCTTTTACTGTGTCTTCAGTAGAGTCATAATTTCCAAGTGAAAAAGAAAAGAAAAATATTAGAAACCTATTAAAAAAGAGCCTTATAAAACTAATCAATATTAGGCTGTGTGGTTGCAAATGCAGTTTTTAAAGAGTGCTTGTGAAGAAGTGGAATTAAGATGCAGTGCTTTATCCTAAGGTAACCATTTCTCCTTATATTCCTTAGTTCCAGACAGAGTGTGTCTCAGGCTGTGTGTGTCCTCAAGGTCTATTTGATGATGGCAGAGGAGGCTGTGTTGAACAAAAGGACTGCCCATGCAGTCATAATAATGACTGGTATTCTTCTGGAGAGAAGATAAAAGTGGACTGCAACACCTGGTGAGTTATAATTTTATATTATCTTCTAGAATATATTCCATGCAGCATATTAATAGTTCCTGTCTAGGGTTATGTACTACAGTGGCTGCAAAAACTGGAAGTAGCATAAATTTTTAGGAATACTTATTGCTATCTGAGAAAATACGGATTCTGCTGAAAATATGGGGGTAGTAGTTACCTCTGTTTTCAGTGGGCACCTCTTGTTGGGAAAACTCACTCATTTTTTAAACACAAATACTATCAGATCTAAAGATTGTAGCTGAACGGAGTAAAAACATTACAGGCTTAAAAACAGGATAAACAATTGAAGTTGAGGCTTGGATATTTTGCACATTATCACATGATATCATATTATATTGGTTTGTTATGCAGTTTTTCAAGCTGCACACTCTTGATGAAATCCAAAAATTCAACTTTTCTGCTCTTTTCTAGTACCTGCCAGAAAGGGACTTGGAAATGCACTGATAACGTGTGCTATGGGACTTGTATGATATATGGAAGTGGCCATTACAACACTTTCGATGGGAAATTCTATGACTTTGATGGGAGCTGTGAATATGTGGCTACTCAGGTAATGCTCATCAGGAGGGATGAAATGGAATTTGATTGCCTTGAAAATCTACTTTCCTCTTTGGTTTTGTCGTTCCTTATTGCCTGCCATCACTGTTCCTGAGGTGTTCACACATTCTGCCAGGATAAGTTGTGTGATAAATTTTCAGTGCAGGCAAGCTGTGGCTTTTTTTTTTTCAGATATAGATATCATAAATTATATGCAACAGAACTATGTTATAGTGAGAGCTAACTATCATTTGTGAAATAAATCCAAATTCTAAGCCTAGAAACTTCAAACATATTTAAAGATATGTTCCTCATTTTGTTTTATTGTCCCACTCTTTTTCCCAGGCTGAGACTGTATTTACTGTTTATATGTGTGAATAGAAGTATGTGTATATGACTCTGTAAAAATATATTTATGTAGGGTCTCACATTTGAAGAAGCAGTAACTATTTATACATTGTGAAGATTTAAATTATTGCAATTATTATGAGATTTAACTAAAATGAAATATTCTACCTAATTTTGTCATGTTCCTTTTTTTCTCTTTTTCAATAGGACTTTTGTGGTGACAAAAATTCCAGCGGCTCATTCAGTATCATCACAGAGAATGTCCCTTGTGGAACTACAGGAGTCACCTGCTCAAAGGCTATCAAAATGTTCCTAGGGGTGAGTAATGATAGTCAGTACATTTCAGTAATCAAGTATTACCAAAAAAATAATGCTCCAAAGTCACTCCCCTAAAAGCACCTGTAACAAACATCAGAGGCCCTATCAAATTATTCTGTAAAGCTGTAGGTTCTCAGGTGATGAAAGCTCTCTCAAACAGAAGTGCTACACCACTCTCTGCCATCTTGGAAGTTGTCCCAGAGTTTGAGCTATTGGTTTCAGAATGAGTTGCATTGTTACAAGTGTCTAATATTTTGTCTCATCATAGAAGTTAGTGTTACAATACTTCCCTTTTTATCTTTCAGAAAACTGAACTGAAATTGGAGAACAAAGACTACAAAGAAATTCAGCGAGATGTTGGTGATGATGTACAGTATTGGAACAGGACAGTCGGCCTGTACCTGGTGATTGAGGCTAGCAATGGTGTGATGCTGATCTGGGACAAGAAGACTACTGTTTTCATCAAGCTGAGCCCTGATTACAAAGTTAGTGCCTGTCTGTCTTTTTCTGAAGTAGTATTATGAATAGACAAGGAAACATAAATGTTCTTTTATTCTGACTCCATGTCTAATTCCTATATCCTCTGTGCACTGATGATTAACTTGCATTATTACTATCACAGCTTGCAGAAGTGCTTCTGGGGTTTCTTGCAGTCTATCATAATGCATTGCACAGAATGCATAGGATGTTATTGCAATAGAGATAAACATCTCAGGCACTCTTGGGTTTGTGAGTATTGATAGTCAATCATCCAGAGTAATTTAGGAAATAGGGACTGACCGCATATGTGCTTGGAAACCCCCATGCAATCTCAGCCCTCTGTTAAAACCAAACTCCCTATGCAATGTATGGCCATGGTACTGCTTGAGGCATTGTACAAACAGTGACATACCATTTTGTGAGGGGACTGGTGGACCTTAAATAACACTACCAAAAATTCACTGTTGAGGGCAGATTGATACATTTTCTTTCAAGAAAAATGGGTCCCTGACATTTCTTTTCTGTGAATGAAGAAACGGTGCTCATTATGTTAAAAACTTTTAATAAAAAAAGCTTTGAGCAAAAATGAATTACCTCAGGCTTATATTAATAGGTGAGTTATGATAAATTGAGAAGAATGGAGAATTAATTGAATCTTCTCAGCTGTAAGAGGCTTGGGCACCCTTTAATGTTTTAAGTTAGATATGATGACAGAGATATGGAAATACACTAGATATAATTGACTTCAGGGAGGGAAGATATGGCAGCTGAATAGTTTTCTGAAGATGGAGAAATAAAGATTTATTTTCTGTACAAGTGATTTGACAGTAAAGAGGAAAGTCATCATTTACACAGACAGTCATTTGTCATTTTTCATGTCAATGTTTTGCTCTTACTTTACCAGAGCCTGTTTCTCACTTCCATGGTATATTTAAAAACTCAATTTTATTTTCCAGGGCAAAGTGTGTGGTCTGTGTGGCAACTTTGATGACAAGGCAAACAATGACTTTACAACAAGGAGTGGACTGCAGGAGTCTAATCCTCTGGATTTTGGAAATTCCTGGAAACAGTCTCCCATGTGCCCAGATGTCACGGAAGAGATTAAGCCCTGTGATCTGAAACCACACCGGAAGTCCTGGGCAGAGAAAGAATGCAGCATCATCCAGAGCGAAGTCTTCAAAATTTGTCACTCCAAGGTTTGTAGAAGACAGTAGGTGATGGGACAGCACAATGAATTTCTGGTAATATAAGTACTTAATCATCAGACCCATCTCCTGATGGAAATTCATACTAAACTTGAAAGGTGGCTGTTGAAGAGGCTACTACTTCTTGTAACATTCAACCCGTGAAAGGATCTTTTTGGAGACCACTGACATCACATAGTTTAGACAGACAGCTGCTGGTACTGTGCCTCCAAATTGCCGCAGCAAACACTGTGACAGCCCACAGCTTCCAGAGTACAGCACACAGAGAGCACTCCTCTTCATTTCTCGTCTCTTTTCTGAAGTACAGTAATATTAACAACAGTTCTTTCTTAACTCATGGTGGAAAAGTCACAAACAAGTATTAATTTAATTTATTATATGTTTCCATGTGGTTTACTTCAGCAGCAAAAATCCAGTCTAAGTTTCTCCTCTTGCAGTCTCAAACAAAACAAAAAAAAAAAAGCTTTTTTTAATATGTCATTGGATAAACTCCAAAAACTGACAGGCACAAAATTATATGCTTCCTATTTGCTATGAATGTAGTCTTTCTAACATTGTTCACCATTTGGTTGGCAGAGCTTACTGAAAGATAAGATTTCACTGGCATCAATTCAACTTGGTTTTGAGAGCACTAAAATGGAACTCTGTTAGAAAATGTGGGCACTGCCAAGGACTCTAACTTTTTTTTTCAGTCATAACAACTTTTGAAGGAGCTGTATTATTTTAAGTCTATTATTCCCTAAAATATATTGAGCAGCTTCAAGCCTGCAAATGTTTGTTTGTGATTTGGTAACTCTTAGACACTCTTAGGCTCATTCCTGCCCAGCTTAATTCCCATATATCAAGAGCCCTCAAATGTATTAGTTTGAAAACTAATTTGGAGATGAACTGAGGCATCACTTCTTCCCCTGACAGGTGAACCCACTTCCTTTCTATGAAGCTTGTGTTCATGATGCCTGCTCTTGTGACAGCGGTGGAGATTGCGAGTGCTTCTGCTCTGCAGTTGCTGCATATGCCCAGGAGTGTATCAAGGCTGAGGCCTGTGTTTTCTGGAGAACTCCTGATATCTGCCGTGAGTAACAGATAAACACAACTGTACCTTTCTAGCTGCTGTCAGAAAGCCAGTCAAATAAATCATTAGTAGAGTCACTGCAAGGTCATGCTGGCTACTCAGTGAAATCTATTTTCTCAGCATATCAGGGAGAAAACAGGGCTAGTAAATTTGTATATTTCAGTTGTCTTTTATTCAGCCTGGCTCTTCTCTTCTCTTCTCTTTTCTCTTCTCTTCTCTTTTCTCTTCTCTTCTCTTTTCTCTTCTCTTCTCCTTTCTCTTCTCTTCTCTTCTCTTCTCTTCTCTTCTCTTCTCTTCTCTTCTCTTCTCTTCCTCTGCTATCTTTCTTCTCTCTCAGTTCTTCAAATTATTCAGAGTTTGATTTTAGCAAAAAGTATATAACCCTCCTGTGCTGTAGCACTGAACCTAATCAGTGTTGTGTATGTTAAGTAGTGTCTATTAGTGGTGCTAATACTCATACCAGTACGTCATAAATTAATGTAAATAACATTTAAATTAATATTGCCCAAAATTTGCTCAAGTCAAAATTTTGAGATTCTAAGTAGCAGAAATTAATAATTTTTTAATTTTAAAAATTCAGTCAGATTCAGAATTTGGACTAATTTGAGTTTTTAAGTGTAAGAAGCCAGTGGAAAAAAATTTTAAGTTTCATTCATCTCTGATATATTAGTTACAAAAGCTCCTTCCTCTCTCTGTAACTGTCTAAGCTGAATTTAAGTTGTATTCGTAATGTCTCATATGCTTCCTCTTGGACTCTCAGCTTATGTGATACAGCAAGATGGAACTATTTTGTATAAAATGGAAAAATATTTAGGAGTTTGCTAGTAGCTATGGAAGAAAAATACTCTCAGAAATATACCCTTAATTTTAAGCCAAAATAATTTTTTAAAATTTTTTTCTTTATGATTTGAAGCATTTTTACTCAGTGGCTGGAATATTTAGAATGAAAATTTTGGGCAACAGTGTTTTGATGTATCGTAAGTTTAAGCAGAGTAGGCAAAAGTCCAGGTCTTGTACCTCCAGAGAAATTTGGCTGGCTTAACTTGTAGACTCATGTAGCTTGTACCTTTAAAGGCCTGCTCAGAACTGCATTCTGGCAACCTTGTTTTTAACCAGCTTCTCTCTTTTCTCATCAGCGATATTCTGTGACTACTACAACCCTCGCAATGAGTGTGACTGGCACTATGAGCCTTGTGGCAGTAATATCACAACCTGCAGGATGATCAATAATGTCAGCACCAACTTTACAATACCATTACTGGAAGGTAATAAATTCCTTGCCATTTTATATTGTGCTTTGTATAACTTTGTTCAGGTATCTTTTAATAATTATGGACTAGTCAGTGAATTTGATGAGATGTTCCTAAATCCGATGTGTTGAATTTGCCTCCAGTCTTACATAAAGGTTTCCTATAATGTAATTTATTATTTATTAACGTCAATGGGTGATAGTTACATAAAACTAGGTCTCTGCTTGGATAATATCCCAAAACATGCAATATAATTACATCATGGTTATTTTGAATCCCATGCTAAAGTGTTTCAAAAGGAAAATCTTTGATATGGCAAAGAAGCAAGTCACTGATAGTTGGGGGTTTTTAAAGTTATCATTTTTTATGCATCAGATCATCTTGCCTTTACTAGATTAATGTGCAACATTCACGTACCTGGAAGATAAATATCTTTCATAGCAGACATACTGATGCTGCTATAGATCAGATTCTTAATGGAGATTCTATTTCATTTGTAGATGCGAAATTAGTAGGTGACAGTCCTTGTGGTTGATAATGGAACAGGAATTTCACATGAAAGGGACTGCAATGATCCAAGAATCTGAAAGACTTTACAAGTATTTTCTGGCTTACCACATGGTAAAGCTGGAGAAAAAAGCCATATTTTCAGCCATATAGCCTTTTTGGTCTGGACTGGAAGCACTTATCTCCAGTTTAGGGGTTGGCAAGAAATGCCTTGAGTTTGACTTTGCTTTGAACTTCTGGTAAAAAAATTAAAAGAAAAAACTCAAACAAACAGAAACTCAAGAGAAACAAAACAAAACAAAACACCACCAAAAACCCCTACTAAAAAATCAACAAAAATCCCGAACCAAAATATTTTTTAAAAACCCAATAAACCTCTGTGTTTTAAAATAAATTGCCTTATATTATTAGAAAGGCTTGGGAAGTGTCAAAAGGCAGATTATTGTATATCCAATTGTCTTTCTGAATTATTTTTGTTTAATTTCAATAGAAATACAGAGCACACCTATTTTTGTGAGGACATCTTAAGTACAGTCTGGTAGTATAAAGTGACTTTTAAGTACCAGTTAATTACGTGGTGCTTCAGTTTAAAGGCTATTTAGAACTCCAGTACAGTATAAACAGGACTTCATGTCATTAATAATTGGACTTAATAGGAGTTTATTTGGAGGAAGGAGATATAATAGTAATAACAGAATAATATTTTTAAGTGTATTTACATGAGAAGTGGAATGAGAATTGACAGTCGATTAATCCCTTGCAGTGAAGTTTGGATCACTGCCCGAGGGTAAGGAAAAGCACAGATAAATTATTTGTTTGAGATAGAGATACTTGGTGTATATAAGGTATATAAACAAGGTCTAATGTTCCAAGAAATGTAGTGAAAAACGTTTGTTAGTGAATCTGCTTCCATATTCCTCATGAAAGTTTTCTTGATATAGTGATCTGTACAAGAATTGGGGTGTTTCTTTGTCTTAAAATTACTAGCTGCCCATGGAAAGGAGTATAAATTAGGGATTTCTCCAAGGTATTGAACTAAGAAAAAAAAACATCACTAGTTTTCATAAAAAAACCTCTTACTTAATCCTCCTCACCCCAGTATTATCAATGAGAACTGTTTAAGTCTTTTGGAAAGACTAATTGTCCACAGATTGATTTGAGTGGGAAGTTTTAGATTTCTTTCACTATGCTTGATTCAGTGAGAATAATTTACCTTCAGAAGGTAACATATCACTGAGTTAACTTTTTATACTTTTTCTTCATCCTGTATTCTGTTCTACCTGTCATCAATAGGTTGCTACCCCAGATGCCCTATGGACAAGCCTATTTATAATGAAGAGACAAAGGAATGTGTGACTGAAGATGAATGTGGGTGTTACATTGAAGGTGGAATCCATATACCCCCTGGGCAAGAAGTACCCACAAAAGAGAACTGTACAATATGGTATATAAAAATTACTTGCATTAATTCAGGAAATAATTTGTGTATGCTGAGCCCCTCGTTTATTTTACTGGGCCTCAGATGCAACTTCAGCTGAAGAGCTGGTATATTCTTGCATTTCATAATTTTCCAAACCCATAATAATCCAGATTTCAGGTTGGTAGTGTTATTACAATAAGTGTATTAGCAAATTCACTAATTATACCTGTCAACTGTCATAAATTATATAATGGCATGAAACCTGGATTAACTTCTAAAACAACCTGTAGATTCTCACGACTCTTTGGGAAGAGAGGGGCTACTCTGCCTTGCATTCTCACTTAGAACTGGGACTTCAGAATCACTGTAATCTGAAATACTCTTGCCCCGAAAGAGATAGTTGAGCCCCAACTGTTCATGCTTAGAGTATTAGCAATGATAGCACTTATACCTCTGGCTCCACATGGTGACCAGAGAATAATCTGATCTAGCTGTAAGTTCACTCTGCAAAACAGTTGTTACTGCAGTATTGCAACTTGGCAACACAAAGTGTTTCATGGCAGTTTTAAGATGTTGTACTAAAAGTAGTGACTTAGTTTAAAAGAAAAATGGTGGGTAATACTAGAAAATATGCCCAGAAAACTATCCAGTAGTGTGAATGAAGATCAGATGATAAATATCTATGTTTCTGTGCTCTTGACTCTGCTAACTGGTGTCATAAAACATCAGCAACATTCTAATTTTTGAAAATTTTTCTTTTAGTATCTGTGTCCCCTCAGGATCCATAGAGTGTAAACCACTCCCAGGTAAATAACGTTTGGGTTTTTCTGGAAACAAAAAGAAAAAAATGCATAGAGCTGCTATGTCTGACTCTACAATAGACTTAGTATTGATTTAGAATAATTCTTTCCTGTGCTAGTGGAAGTTGTGACTGAAGAAAATTCGGCAGCACTTTTGTTGAACCTTGCTGTTAGTACTTCTGGCTCAACCTTTTTCTCATGTCCCTTCATTCTTTCTCCCCATGTCCCATATCCAAACGAATGGATTTTGCTACAAGAGGTTGCACTTCCTGAACATGTAGTTATTATATAAAAAGTGTCAGATAGTAAATTGCAATTATTATTTTTCTCAGAACATTTTAAAACCTACTTTCTAAGTCTGTACCACCAGGCATTTTATGCAGGACTTGATTAAATATGTTCTAACATTGCTTTAAATCTAAAGATAAATTAGCACAATATAGTAGATCTAAGTTCCAGGTACATCTCTGAAAAACATGCATGACTCATGTAAATGCTCTCTTGTCCATAAATATTTTGCCTCTGCCTCTTACATGGTAGTAGAAAAATTGCACAGTAAAGCTCTTTCTTGCAGGGTGTCCTTGTGTCATCAATGGAACGAGTTATGAAGTGGGTGCTATTGTGGGACAAGTACAGGATGGCGACATGTGTATAACGTACATTTGTGCAGAAAATGGTTCTGTAGTTCCTGGTGATGTCTATCCTTGTCCAACATCTTCACCTACAACCATTTCAACCTCCTTCCCTTCCAGTACTCTTACCACCACCACCACCATCACCACCACCACAGGTAAATCATTAATACAGATGTGATCTAAAAATTGCTTTCTTTAAGGAAAGTATTTTAAATACAGAATGTACAATCATATGGGATTATAGTTGACACAGATAGAGCAATATTTATGGATTGTTTTATCACACCACACTAAGAAAGGCTTTTAGCATTTTGAGTTGATTTATTTCTTATGAAAGAAATTTTAAATATAAATGTACAGGGTGCCTTCCTATTTCTGAAAAACCATGCTAGCTTTTCAATATCCTAATGGGATAGTAGAAGTATTGTCAAGAGTGTCAGAAAAAAATATACTATTTTATTTCTTTTGAAATTATAATCTCTTTTTTTTTCTATTTCAGTTACCACTACAAGCCATCCAGAAACTACAAGTAAGTTATAAATACAAACCAAAGTTGTTAAAAATGTCAAATGAATATTTAAAGAAGAGTAAATTAAAGACAATTACTACAAAAAAACATATTTTAAACAAAAATGAATAGTTTTTTATAATTTCAAAAGTGTCATTAGTATAGAGAGAAGGACCTTTAAAGGCTTCCACTTGGTGATTTTACTTTGATGCAAAACTTCCAGTATGAAGACCTGGTAATACAGAACTGATTTTAGAACTCTTTTCTTTGGAAAGATGACAAATTGCAATGCACTTCTCTAGTCCTGAATGGAAGAAAATAAAAAATGGATCTTCTCAGGATGTTCTCTGTAAACTCTGAAATCTCTGTCTTTTCTTGCAGCTCCATGTTTTGGACTAATCTGTGATTGGACTGAGTGGTTTGATGTTAGTAAACCTGAAGAAGGTGGTGGTGACTATGAAACATATGATGAAATAAGAAACCATGGAAACAAAATATGTACAGCTCCTGAACAAATAGAATGCAGGGCTAAGGATAAACCTGATGTGAGCTTAGATGACCTTGGTCAGAAAGTAGAGTGTAATGTTACATATGGATTAATCTGTAAAAATGATGAGCAAGATGTTACTATGTGGCAGCTTTGCTATAATTATGAAATCAGAGTAAACTGTTGTGAGTGGCAGGAAATTCCTTGTGGGCCTACAATTACACCTACTATACCACACACTCCAGCTTCAACCACCACCAAGACAACAGTACCCACCACCACTACAACCAGGACTTCAACAGAAATTACCACCCCGCCTGTACACATCCATTCCACAACAAGTGAGCATACACCATCGGTTCCCTCTCCAGTAACTTCAACATCTACAGGTATTTAACAGAAAAATACTCTGTCATCTTACTTTGTGATTGGAGAAATAAAGTGCTGGCTACTAAAGGCAGGTCACAGGCATAGAAAACGTTGATCTGGAAGGAAGTCTTACTTAGGAGGATTTGGAGTTTTAAGTTTCTGCTGGAGACAATACTCCCAGAAGGACCTGCTGTGTGAGAAAAGAGAGGCCATGCTTCAAACTCCTGTTGCTAGAGGCATTTTCGGGGCAGGGCTGTGCAGGCTTCCTTCTTCAGGCTGACATGATCTTTCTGATTTTGTCAGAGGCACCTTCCAGCACCATGCCTAATCTCTTCACTAGGAAAGGAGGGCCATGACTATCTCTGTGCATGGATGCCAAGGATTCTGCTTTCTGGGGCCAGAAAGGGAGGGCTGGTACTATGGACCTTTGCTGTGCTAAGGGTGGGCTGACCTGTCTATGT
>NW_008237272.1:0-793 GCF_000691975.1 Corvus brachyrhynchos
AGGGAGAAATGGCTGCGAAGGCGGAAGCAGAGCTGCCCGACTCAGGGGGCGGGGTGCAGGTGAGGGAAGGCGAAACGAGCGGTCTTAGTGCCCAGATGAAAGCGGCGGTGGAAACAAGCAATCCTAACTCCCGGCTGAAAGTGGCAGAGCATAACCCCCCTCTGCCGGACAGCAGAGCAAGGTCTGACGGTGAAGCAGCCTCTGCAGTTTCATCGCTCGCAGAGCCAGAGCCAGCCAGGGTTGCCAGGGGTCAGCCCCAAGAGGAGGAGAACCACAGAGAGATGATGCATGAAGAAATCAAAAGGCTTGCTGAATTATCTACACGGCAGGACGCACTGGAATCCAAGGCTTGTGATATTACACCATCAGCACCGTGGCGTCCCGTGGCCCCACCGGTCAAGTTAGCACGGAGAACTGGGCACAGGGCCTACGGCCCCTCCCTTCCCGCAAGAGGAGGTGCAGCCATAGCCTCCATCAGCCCCGACGGGGAGGACTGACCCATTGCGAAGGAGATGGAATGGAGTTGTCCGTAATGCAATTATTGAAGGAGATTGGCAAGCCATTGATGCATTAGCCTGCCCTGTACTGATACAGGGGGACACTGCAAGGTGGGAACACCATGACTGGAAGATCTTGCAGCAAGCCAAGCAAAGGGTCACCACGCACAGCCTCTGGTCCGAAACTACACGGAGCATCCTGCAGTTTATCTTTACAGCAGATGCCCTGTGTCCGAATGATTGCATCAGCATCCCACAGTTGCTATTAACCCCTTCACAGTTCCTGCTCTGGGAGC
>NW_008237273.1:0-11340 GCF_000691975.1 Corvus brachyrhynchos
ATGAGTATTTTGGACCAAACCACTACAGTGAGATAGATCCATCTAGTTAGTTCTTACTGAAAGCTAAATGAAATTAATTTGTAATGAGATTAGTATCAGAGTGGTTTCTATTTTAATAGATACTACTGAAAATCAAGTAAAATAATAAATTTGGAGACTTATGATTGAGAAATAATATGGTCTTTAATCACATTTGTATAACTAACAGGGAAGAAGAGTGCTCAGATACTCGTGAGAATTGATACTCATTGCGGCTTTAGGGTTAAAATAAAAGTGGAAATCATCATTATTCAAAACTTCTGCTGTCCAGGATCTTTGGAATGGAGTATATGCATTGAACTTCTGTTTACTTAATAGAACTTGAGCATGACAGCTGGTGATGGGGTGTGTGGCTCTGACCCAGGAAGAGGTGACCAGTCTGGGAAGATGGTCCCAAAAGGAATCACCTTCCCGAGGCCCGGTTGTCTTCCCTCAGCTGCTGGCAGGAGGGCCCTTGCAGAGGCTGTCAGCTCTTTAGTGATTATCAGCTCGTGATTCCAGCTCAGCTCTGCAGGGCGGGGGCCGGCCTCCAGCCAAAGCCAGACCAGAGAGAGAGTCGAGAGGTTCGTGTGGCTGGTTCCGCACGAAGGGAGCTTTATTGTGGGTCCCCTCCGGCTAAGGGGAAAGCCAGGGACGAGAACTCTCTCTCTGCACAGGGGCAGAGGGCTTGCTTTTATAGGGATACAGGGGTGGGTGAAGGCCAATGGGTTACAAAGGATCTGCATAGAGTCTCCTAAAGGATTGTGGGTCTGTCTTTTCTCGCCGTGACCAAAGAAGTGGTTGCCTTTCCAGGGAGTTCTGCTGGGCAATTGCGAAATCTCTTGTCTCAGCAGAGATCCCTCCAGGGCAGGGGCTGGGAATACCCCACACTTCAGGTTTTCACCTTTCCTAAATTACAGTGTTGTAATCTTCAGTTTTATGAATAAGACTTCTTTTTGGTCATGAACTTCATATTGTTTCAATGCATTAAAGTATGAATTAGTGTGCAACATTTAAAGATGTACCATTCAAAGTTTCAAATAAATTTGTTAAAGCACTTAAGATTAAGATTATTCTTGTCTATTATTCCACATAAATTCAGTACAGAATGTATTGTATTTGAGTTTTCCATTGTACTTTTACTTTTCCCCTTTTTTTTTTTTTTTCTTTTTTTTTTATTGGTTTATTGGTAACTATTGGTCCTGATAGTCACAGCTGGGCCTCATCTTGCATATAGATATGTTTCTTCTAAATGCTGTGTGGTAAAAATCTTACTCCTTTGAGATTAGTGTCTAGGTTATTTTTTACTGTTATTTTTGTTTTATGCAGTGTCTCAAAACTTTTTTTCAGCAGTTATGTATCCCTGACATACATGCATCACTTCTCTGTTTGTTTCAAGGAAAACAATTTCTAACTGCTATGTTTAAGTGGCTAGGACACTCTCTTAGAATTTTAATTCTTCTTCTTCTGAAGACTGATAGATAACTTACTGCAGAAATCTTTTAATTCTCTTTTTTATTTTTAACCTGTTGTATTTGATTTATAATAATTGTGTGTATCTCAAGTAGATCACTGATGCTGTTTTTTCCTTAAAAAGTAAGGTGAGGTTTTTGGAGGAATGTTTGAAATTTTCAAATTCAAACAATTAGTTTAGCAGATAATGTTGGAGCAGGGAATATTCTTCTGCCATTTACGCAATAGATAAATTAAAATATCTTAACCTGTTTTCTTTAGAAGATGACATTAAAGGCATGTAAAAATAGCAGTAAACCTTTTCTTATAACATTGTTAATTAATTAGGTTTCAATTTTGATCTGGAGGAACTAAAGCTAATCTTTTTGTCCTAGACCTTGTAACGTTTCAAAACCTTATCAACTGATTATACTCTAGAGGGGTTAAAATAGTACTAGCTTGCCTCATTATCTGCTCTTGAAAATCTTCAGCTTGCTGTGCAAATCTGTATTAAAGCTGCTTTAATGGGTCCAATTGGAAGAAGCATAATTCTACCTTCAGGCATTAATTAACACTGATAAATTTTTCTTGACTTTTGTACCTTCACCTGATTATATTTTTCTTTGTAATAAAATACTTTTATTAAATTAAGACAAATGTATGCAGACATTATTACCATCTAAATACTTTATTTTCAGTAGCATGTAAGCTTGATTATTCTTGTGTAATGAGGGACATGACGATAATTTTGGTAATAAGAAGTTCAGGTGAATGTGTCAGCAGTGTTGAGATGTGAATTTTATAAACGTTTCGCAAAAAAAGTTTGGTAAATAAGATTTATGGATCCTGCAGACAAAGTGTGTTGAAGGGGACACTAACACAAATTTTTTTTCTTTAAAAAACAGTGACTCAAGTGTGTACGTTGGAAAAGGGATCAGCCTTCAGTGGTGAAACGTGTTCTATGTAGCACCTTTGAACTGCATCAGTGAATTATCATATGTCTTTTTACCTTTCTGCTTGACATCTTCTAGTTAGTTTTCTCATAAAATTAAGGAAGGAAACCTTGTTAAGGAGCTGATCTCAGTGAGAAAGATGGGAAGAAAAATACACAAACAGTTGAAAATTGCTGATTTTGGTTTACTGATAGAACGCTACCTGAGGTAGGTAGTATGATGACTATGGCTAATACCTGTGGGCTTTTTTGACTGCAGCAATTAATAAGCTCTAAGTTACAGTGTACCTTTACAGCTCATTAGTATTTTTGTAAGAATTCCCAGTAGGAATGCTTTTTCTACCAGTTGAAAATATGTTTCTGTGAGGTAGCTTACTTCATTTTGAGTAAATAGTTTTTAAACTTAACTTCTTCCTACTTAACTCTGCAGAAAAGAAGCTATATTGGGTACTTATACAGCTGTGTTGTAAATCTATGCTTTACCTCTTTAATAACTCACATGAGCGGCCGTTCTTGAAGTTGGCTAAAGCTTCTGGGTCTTAGGCTTACTCAGCCTTCATATTCTTAGTGGTGTTTCTACAGAGACAGCCTGAAATGGTACCTGCACTTGGATTAGACAGAAAAATGTACAGTAAGTAAAGGAATGTGGTATCTCTTGTCCTCTGCCAAGTACACTAGTTTGAAATGCATGATTTCTTGAATATTGAGCAGAACTCAGTAGTCAAGCCTAGAAAGAAGAGAGAGATGTGGTCTTTATGATCTCATTCATCCTCCTGTGTTAGTGTCTAGTCGGGAAATTTCTTTGCAGCCTGGTAAGAACAGTTATCATGTAGCCAGTGAGAGTTACAACAGAGTAGCTTTTTATTTGAGCTGAAAATGGTTTCTGTAGCCATTGGAATCTACTTTTACTGTGTAAGATATTAACTTCTTCACTGTTTTTAGTATATTAGTTGGTCATTGTAGTGATGCTTTTTTTGTTTTGTTTTGTTTTTTTCTTTCAGTTCTAAGGTCAGTAGGCTTTTAAGGGGTTGGATTTTATTCCCTGTTTAAGGACGTTTGATGAGGAGGCTTTTCATATATCATGGCTTCTTGAATACAGGCAGATTTCCTGAAATTCAAGAAAATGGTTATGCTTTAAGGATCAAGTACCAGAAAGAAGCAGGTAGAGCCCTGTGAGATTAGATTGTGGCCTTATGAATCTGCTGACAACACTTCAGAAGGAGCTTGTCAGAAGAGTTGATCACAGCAACAGCTGTTCTTTATTTACTACACCTGATCTGGCAGCATTGATGTATATGAGTGTAATGAAATACTGCTGTGTCAGGCATAGATGCTAGTAGGTATTGATTCCTGCAGATCTCAGATCGTCCTGCTCTCTTCCAGAGGCAGAGGCTAACTCACTCTGAGCACCTTGTTTAAGCCTTGCTGGAAAGGAAAGCGTAGAAAAAATAATCTAAACCTAGTTCCGTTAAGATTGTGCTCTTCAATGAAAATAAGAGAAAAGCTCATTTAGCAGGGTATTGGATTTGATTGGAAATTAGTAGAGAGAATAGAGGATAGAAAGATCCTTTGGATTTTTTGTTTTCTGACCTAGAAGGCTGTGCTGCTGCTGTTTCAAAGTAGAGCTGCTGAGAGGAAAGAACAGAGAATAAATTTATTAGGGAGTGTTGCTGTACAGCACTGTGTTATGGGTTGTATAGAAAATCTGGTCTGTCCTGGTGTAGAGAATCACTAGCTGTGGCAAGACTGTCAGATTATGTTGTCGGTATTTGCTGCAGTTTTCCTGAGAGCTCAGTAGAGTAAAATGGACAGTAAATTCCTAAGTGTAGCAGATGCATTGCTGCAATACACACTACACTGCTTGGTATTGATGCTGAATTTATTATGGAGCTGCAGGTTTTCTATTTTGACGAAATGCTGTCTCATTTCCAAATTAGAGGTGTGTTTTTGCGAAAAACTGTCCCTAAATTTTTTGCCTTTGCAGGGCAAGGAGCTTCTGTGTTCCTTGTTTCAGAGATGGAAAGCCTGTTGTGGAAAACTACATGTGCCAGAAGCAGTATTTGGCTTCCTTGTCAATGCAAAAATGCAGTTGCTGGCAGTGCTTGCTTGCAGCAGAAGGAACTGAGAGAAAGGGATACAAAGGATTGTATGATATTGTGGAAAATATCAGTAAAGCTTTGTTTTAGTGAACAAGAAGGAATGTGCTGCAGTGGAGTTGTAAGGAGCAGCATGAGGGGAAAGGAGGTGGTGCACATCATAAAAAAGTTCTTTCCAGGCTGTGACTTACTCAGTAGGTTGCTGGTGAGAGATGGTTCCATTGCTGCTGGTGAAAGTGTGGTGCTAGAGTTGCATAAAGCCACAGTTTATTTCCACCACATGTTCAGGTAATGAAAAATTCTATCAGGTGTTTCGATTAAGATAGCAAACTTTGCTGAAAATAGCAAATTAATCACGCCAGACAAGTCCAAAGAGGGCGATAGGGAACATGGTGTTTATAATAGATTATGCTGTTTGACCCATCCTTAATCTATGGGTCAGGTGAGAATTCAGGAGCAAGGCTGACTAATAGTAGAGAAGTAAATACATATTCACGACCTGCAGGATGAGCAGGATGAAGTCAGCTGCTCATATTTCTGGTCTGCTTCTCTGTAGAACCATTTTAGTTGATCCTCTTAAAAAAACTTTAAAGAATCTTGATTTTCTTTTCTACTGCCTGCAAAACAGACCTGTCCTTTTCCAACAGCACGTATATGGTAAGAAAGCACATTTGAATGGACAATGTTTTAAGAATGTTTTTCCTTGTATACATCTCTAAGTTACCATGTTGTATTTCATGTCTTAAATTGATAGAAATAGGCTTTCAAAAATTCTCATTCATTTTGGGAACAGATTTATATATACCTGCTTGCAGGTTAATAATTTTTCTCAGAAACCATTTTTAAAATTGCTTTATCTCAGGGAATCCTGGAGAACATGGGATTGGATGAGGAAGAACAAACTTTGGTGTTACGAAAATCAAGTGAACTCCCCCACTTAAATTACTCTATATTTGTGGTTGCTTTTTTAATTTGTTTAAGATTGTTCTGGCAGAAGATTAGGAATGAAAAGTAAGAATTAAAAATGGGACATGCATTCAAAATACTGTTATATGTGTTACATTTTAATCCATTATATGTCAGCTGCTATTTTTCATTGTTTTTTCATCCTTGTTAGGAGACAAGTTTCAAGTTGAATACTTAGCTGTGAATACAGGTATGCTCTGGAACCTATGGTAGAATCAGGTAGCACTGTTGGCATTTTACTTCTAGAGCAGTATGGATTTAAAAATAACTGATATTTTATATCATAACTAGCTACTGTCATTCAGACTCTGAAAGGACACTGTACAGACTGTAGAATGCAGCTGATGACTCTCACAGCACATGGTTACCTTTTCATGAACTATTTGCATTGAACTTCTGTTTGTCCTACATCTGAAAATAATTTAAGAATCTAATGAATAGTCATGAGATGAAAGAAAGGGAACTTCTTTTATTAGTTTTTTGTTTTGTTTTGTTTTTTTCCCTTTGTTTTGGAGGACTGTATGAGAATATGACTAGCAATGCTTTTTGTTAAATGTGCATATGAGTGCTCAAGAACCATGAGGATTAATAAAGTTGAAAAAATATAGAGAGAAATTTAAGAAAGCTTAATCAAGGGAAGATACAAAATGTCACTGGCACATTTCTAATGGTGTATACTTACTGATAAATTCCTGCTAGAAATTGAAAACAGGAAGGAGAGGAGGGGTTAAAAGTGTGGTAAGTCAACCTCAACTACTTGGCGAGGAAAAAGAGATGATGAAAGGGAGAAAATATGTCGTAAAATGTTGAAGTAGAAATTCTGAGGAGAACTTTAAAAGAAATGGTATTTCCACATTTAAATTTAATAAAATAATTTCATTACTAAATTAATTTTTTTTCTGCATAAGATGTCAGGATTTTAATTTTATTAATATTTTTCCCTCTGCTGTATTAGAAGTGGACTACTGCACACTAAAAGCTTCTGATAAAGAATGCAATGAAGAAAGTACAGAATTTAATATTTGTTACCCTGATCCTTTTGGTAGTAAAAATCAAATGCATGCCCTTTTGTTGCATTCATAGATGGACTCCATTAATATTGTGGTGCACAGAATTTTTTCATGAAGTGCTTCAACACCCAGTGTGTTGGTGCATTTCTGTATTAGCAGCAACATTGAAGGATATGTCAGTTTTGCATTTCTGCTAGATAGTTTTTACTCCAGTTTTGGTTAACTGCTTCAGATGAAATAAAATCCACTCTTACTTACATTTTATGAACCTGTATAGAGGTAGCTATGCAATACTGATTTAGTAGTGGAGTCTGATCTGATTTCAAAATGCAGAGTTAGGAGCTGGTTTCCCAACATTTTTGCCTCAACCGCCAAAATAAGAAAATTTGGAAAGCACTTAATGTACTAATAACATGTACAGCTGTTGTTTCATAGTTCTTTCTACACGCTTTTTATGTAGTAGATTAAAAAATATTTCGCTAAAGACTGGAATTTCAGTGATGATATCTGCAATATCAAACAGTATGTAACTTCTGGTAATTGTGTCCTAACTCACTTTTTTTTTTGAATCAGACTCCTGGAATTAAAGGTTTGATTTTGTCACCCCTTTCACTGTCTCCACAGTGAAAATTCACAAATGGGTAAAAATGAGGTTTTAATTTAAAACCTTTTTTTTTTTTTTTTTTGGCTATTCACATGAAGTATGGACAGATAATTTTGACATCCTACTGCTGTGAAAAGACTTATGTGTTCAGATTTAGGACAAAAAAAGGCTATTGTGTCCTTTTGGTTTTGATCTGTTGTTTTCATAGCAGATTTTCTCAGTTCGACTTAGTATGTGATTTTGCTTCCTCTTCAGATTAATATGAAGGTATTTAAAAAAGAAATAGTATTTGGTAGTAAACAGTGTAGCTGTATTATGGAAACAAAAAAATTGTATTGTACTGTAGGTAAAGAGATGCCATGGGAAAGGATGAAAATGAATTCTGGAATGACAGTCCTCTGAGCGTCAAAAGGTCTGTTCCACCAGGTCACAGTGTTTCTTTCTGTGTACTGTTGCCTGGAGCACTCTGGGCTTCAGCAGTATACAGGGGATACTCTTTGATTCTTCCCACCTAAACAGAAGGGTAAAATCAGATTCTTTTGGTTTTGATTAGAACAAATTCATTTTAGAATAGGTTTCTTTCTTGGAAGTTTGTCAAAGTGTACTTTAAATGTCTTAGTTACATTAGGGTTTTTTATGGTTCTTGACCTCCAAGCTGTCAAACACTGCTTTTGCCCTATTGTATTCAAACAAGGATGACTGAGTCAACTCAAAGTGCAAGTTGAGATTGTTCTTGTGTAGTGTCAGACTGTCTATATAGTATCTAGACAAAAATCAGTAGATACTATGGGAATAGATTAATTCCTGATGGGTGTTTTACCTGGTGAAATCTGTCAAAATAACCTCATGTCAGAAGTTGCCCCATGTGTTGATTTGGTATCTTTTTTTCTCTGCTGTTTCCCTTGCCTACCAGAATAGGGTAGTCTTTTAGGAACACTGCTTGTGTTCTCTGCTGTAAGAAATCAATCTTTACTCTCCTATTATATGAAGTAATGTATAGGTTGAGGAAGCAAAGTACAAAAACAGCTGCACAGGAAAAGGCAGATGATAGTTTACTTAATTGTCTGTATCTCAGAAATTCCTTTTTATGACCCTTATTTCTACCCAGTTATGGCTCCTGTGTAATACTTCTGGTTTTTTCTCCTCTTTATAAGTGCATGAAATAAGCAGATATGTGAGTAAAAGTTCAATTCATTTAGAGGAAAAGATAAGAGCATGCAAAGTGATGCCCCAAAAAAATGCTTTGAAACATAACATTTTTTTTTCCATGCAAGTGTAACTCACCTAGGTAATGTTTCACTACTGCTGCAGTAGATGACTTTGTAGACTACTCAGGTGAGTTTGCTGCTTAGTGATCGATGTGGTATATTTGCCTTTTGATTGATTCAAAGTGCTAAGTCAGTCAGTTGTGGAGATAAGTAATTAGTGTGCAAGTCTGATTCAGGATAACCCGTCTGACTATTCTGCAAGGTATTCACAGTAAGTAGTTTATTTCAGTTGAAAATTAATCCTGAGCAATACAGAACAAACATTTGAAATATCTAGTTGCACTTTTGTACCATCGTGTCTCCGTTCATTCTCTAAATTGCTGGAAAACATCCCATTCAAAACAGAACCCAAATATATCTGATTTTGCTTCACAAATACACATATGCTTACCAGTTTCTGCACAGTGTATAATGAAACTAGGTACTAATATGATGTACCTGTGTTCTCAGGAATTAGATGCCTTAAAGAGCTGGAGCTTTTATGAAAATGTGTGTTTGTGAATTTTTAGGTCAGAGCCAATAGTCTCTTTCAGACAGGTGAGATTTTTAATGATGTTTTAAGGATGTCTCCAAGTACAGACTTTGGATAAATGTTAAGTAGTAATGAGCTAGAAGGAAGACTCAAAGGAGCCGCTTACTCTAATTCCATGAGGACCAGGGAGTGGGAGGGTAACAAACAAAATTACTGATGCTTTCCGTAGTAATGTGGATACATACCTTTTTAAAGATTCAACTAAATCATCTCTGCCAGCAGTAGATTATTTCTGCAAGTGTAATAATATATCCAAAGAGCAAATGTTTTGTCTTTTGAATGGTGAAAATGCGACTTCAAATGTACTGTTTTGCGTGTTTTTTACTCAGCACATTTTCCTTCTTTTTTATGTCTGACATACTTATGAACCAGATGTAAGCTTTAGACAGTGAAAACTCTTACATGTATTATCAGATGTATTGTAGAATAATCTAGAGGATTATTGTTTTGTTGTTAATTTTTCATATTTCTGTACACATTTCATTTTAGCTTGTGTATTAAAAGTGAAGCAGATAGACTTCAGTACTGACGTGAAAGTTTCATCAATTTTGTACCACAGTTATGGTGTCACTGCTAGGAAAATATTACAGATTAATGCCCTTTTGATTTAGAAAGAGATGAGACAAAATAGACTGTGGAATTAAAGCAGACTCCTTCAGAAAAACACAGTTCTAATGGCATTGCAAGTATCATGAGAATCAAATGAAATTATCACAGAAACTTGAAGTTCTTGTTTTATGGCGGTGGGATTTTTCTGTTTGTGGGTGAACTGACCCATAATATGTGTTGAGCAATGTTGTATTATTTTCCTTGAGCTCTAAATTCAGCCAGACTTAATTCTCTTTAAAACTATTTTGTATCATAATCGTTTTGGTAGCCTCACTTAATAGTCATTTCTGTTTACTGTCACAAAATATGGAAGTTGTGGAGAATTTTGAATTCAGCTCTTTGGTTTAATTTTTGATGTGCTAGCAGTGCAAGTTAAATGGTATTCTAATATATTCTTAATCCATAAACACAGATATAACTTCTGTAAATGACTGGTTTTGTATAAGCTTCATTGAGTAATTTCCATTCAGTTCTGCATTTATAGGCTTCTTTGTTCAGTAGCAGCAGAATATTTGGTTCCTCATTTGCATTACTGTGTCTTACAGTCATTCAGCTTTGAGTATGATTAAAGTACTAATGAATTAAAATAATGCTGTAAAAACTGCATATGTCAGATAGTTACATTTCATAGGCCTAAAACACAGGACATGCATGCTCTTCTGCATTTGCTTTTTGTCTATGAACAAATTTTTTTTTTTTAAATAGAGACTCACAGGACAGCAGCAGGAGATAAACAGCTTAATGCAGAGAAAAAGTGCTGTGGATGAGGAAAATACCCGTTTGAAGAATGAATTCGGTAACTTGAACCGGAAATTTAAAGATAAAAGCCAAGAACTTAAGGTATATTGACTTGTACATAGTTTTGTAAGACTGTAGCTTTGAAGTACTTCTTTAAGCAGTGTCAGCCTTTGTGGCACAGAAAGTGACAAGCTTGGAGAAAAAATTGCCTTAGGCCTTGCTATACCTTACTGTTTTCTCACATGCCAACTGAGAAAGATGCTTTAAAGCCAAGAATCCAAGCTTGTAACTTTCAGATAAATAGTTAATGATGGAAATGGAGCAAAGAAAGTAGAAGTGTGAAGATGTGGCTTCTTGTAATTAGATTCTGATGGGACTGGCATTATTAATTGATAAAGCTGAGGTCTGGGAGGATATGTCTGTGTGGGTCTCAAAAATAGCTGGGGACAGCATCAAAGGCAGCTTGATCAATTAATGGGCTCTTTGCAAATGTGTACTCATCAAAGCTGTCATCCAGCTAAAAAATATGACCCTTCCACCTGCATGAAAGAGGCCAATAAAAGTACACAGGTGACCTTGGCCATCAAATATAGAAGAAGCTGCTGTGAGGGTAAAACTGCACAGTTTATATTTGCTGATTAGTTCTCACTTTTTTGTTTATCGGCCCTTGTGGTACTGTTCTACAGGACACTGAGGAGTGTGCACGAAAGAAGGAAGAGCAAAACAGACTGGTTATAAAAAACCTGGAGGAGGAAAGTAAGGAATTAAATATATGCTGTGCTGACCTGCTAAGTGACCTGGAGAAGCTGAGGAAACAGGAGGCACAATGGAAAAGGGAAATGTAGGTACAAAAATGCTGTTAGTGAGGATCTTCTTGTTATTTTTCTAAGTCCGTGAGAGACTTTTCTCTCTCACAGAAGAGGTAGCAGGGAATGTAAACAACCAAGCCACCTGCAACCTTGAAAAGTCTTGTTTATGGGATAGTAGAAAATATTTTGATAATGGATGTTTTAGGATTTTGGCCAATCACCCCCAAGGGGTGGCTGGTCCTTTGTCCAATTAGACTATGAAGAAAAAAGTCTATAAAAGAGTTTG
>NW_008237273.1:11384-11705 GCF_000691975.1 Corvus brachyrhynchos
GGATCTTCTTCTCCTCCTCCTCCCTATAGCTGCGGGACATGGTGATATACCGTAGGAACCAGGCCTGTGGTAATATTTGGTGCTGCCTGACGTGATTTGCACTCTCTGACGTGTCCTGCTGCTGCGAGCCAAGCCGAATTCCTGTAGAGGTACGCTGTTCCTTTACCCCCCCGGGACCAGGAGGTCCAACAGAACTGAGAAATGGCGAACAGCGGCTCACAGAACAACGCTGTCGTACTGGTCTGGAAAGGTGTGTTTAGCATATTGCAAACCTCCATTCCTGAAAACTCAGTTCGGGAATTATTAGACTGGGCTACTTTA
>NW_008237273.1:16865-32205 GCF_000691975.1 Corvus brachyrhynchos
ACATTGTCAGCGCTTGTGCTGACTGTCACGGACTCGCTGCGCCTTTGCCAGCGGGGGTAAACCCCAGAGGGCTGAAAGCCTTGCAGATTTGGCACACGGATGTAACTCACATCCCAGAATTTGGTCGGCTGAAATATGTGCACGTGTCTATTGACACTTTCTCCTCGGCTATGTGGGCTACTGCTCACACTGGAGAGAAGGGCCGTGATGTCATTGCCCATTGGAAATTGGCTTTCTCAGTCCTGGGCGTGCCAGCTTCTGTGAAAACCGATAATGGTCCTGCCTACACCTCGGAGAAGACGTGGCAGTTTTTACACCTATTGGGTGTAGACCATACCTTTGGTATCCCACATTCTCCTACTGGCCAAGCCATTGTCGAACGCGCTCATGGTACCTTGAAGCGTGTTTTGGACAAGCAGAAAAGGGGAATGCATGGAGAAACCCCACAGAGCCGACTAGCAAAAGCTTTGTATACAATTAATCACCTTACAGTACCACAAAATTCAAATAATCCTGTTATTCTGAATCATTTTCTCTCATTGCAGTCTGCAGGCGACAGACAGCTGCCCCGGGCAAAAGTCTGGGTACGGAATTTACTCACTAACCAATGGGAAGGCCCACATGAGCTTATCGTTTGGGGTCGTGGGTATGCTTGCGTTTCCACACATACTGGAGTACGGTGGCTACCTTCAAAATGCGTTCACCCTGACCTGCGGCACCCGAGGCAGAACAGGCAACCTCCCAATGATGACCAGAACGCCAACCATCCAAATGGCGACCAGAATGTAGATCATCAGCCTAATGACTCTTCTGATGATGACCAGGATGTCAACCATCAGGCAGATGGTCCTTCTACAAGCAGAGACTGGGATGGTCCTTCCACAAGCAGAGACTGAATTTTAAATTTCTTGTTATGGAGTCAGATAGTTAAAGCCTTAAGGACATTTTTAGAATTAATAACTGATGTAGATTTCTATTTAGGATTAATAGTAGAGTTGTTATCTTATAAAACAAAAAGGGGGAATTGTAGGTACAAAAATGCTGTTAGTGAGGATCTTCTTGTTATTTTTCTAAGTCCGTGAGAGACTTTTCTCTCTCACAGAAGAGGTAGCAGGGAATGTAAACAACCAAGCCACCTGCAACCTTGGAAAGTCTTGTTTATGGTATAGTAGAAAATATTTTGATAATGGATGTTTTAGGATTTTGGCCAATCACCCCCAAGGGGTGGCTGGTCCTTTGTCCAATTAGACTATGAAGAAAAAAGTCTATAAAAGAGTTTGTAAAATAATTAAATAAATGAATCTTGCTGCACAATTCCTGCCTGCTGGATCTTCTCCTCCTCCTCCTCCCTATGGCTGTGGGACACGGTGGTATACCGTAGGAACCAGGCCTGCAGTAATAGGGAAACATCTGGCAATGATGCCAGAATAAAGGTATGAAGTGGAATGGACTCCTAGATGTTATTTGAGAATTAACTTCTCCAGACATTTCACTACAAGTTATTTTCTTTAAATAGCAAGTTATATATTCAAATCTACCAGTGGGGACTTGCATTCATTTACATTCTATCACTTAAGACCCACAGCTTTTTAAAAATTGATGCTGCAAAGCAGGAATCTGACTTCAAATAGTCATCTTAAAATGTAATCATTAAAAAATAGAAGATGCTGTACTTTCAGATAATATATATGTGTGTAAAATAATAAAAGCTTAAAAGTATTACCACAATTTTTTTCTTGATTTGTAATTTATTTACCTATAATCTTGTTGCAGTAGACTTGATCTTCATTGTTTTGGAAGAACATGTAGTTCCAAATACACTGTGTCCTGGCCTCCAAAGATCTCTGTTCTGTAATGGGTCTTATTATTGCTTAGAATATATTAAAAAGTTTATGATAGTTTATGGTAAAGCGAAAAAAGGAAATAACTGAATACATGATACAGAGTATTTTCTCTTATTTAGATGATACTTTTTCCTGTTTCCTGGTGGAAGTTGGCTAGTGTTTTTTAAATTCCTCCAAGAAATGAGCCACAAACATGCTATCTTAGTGTTCAACAGCTGCCTATATACACACCTAGGTAGTGGATTCTTTTTGTTTGCATGACTAACGTACACTTACAATGCTGTGTTCTTTTACATTATCGAAGTATATTCATTGCCTTAATTATCTAATTAACACGTCACCCAGAAATGCCCTTTTTTCCTGAACTAGGAATTTTGGTGATGCTTCTGATTGTTATGGTGATGGAAACTCTTTTGAAAGAGCTTAATTCAGATCTCACGGGAAGTAAAGTTCTTGCAAATTGACTTCTTTGGACTGGTTATGATGAAAGGGTTATAGGCTTCCCAGGAGAAGAAATTATTTGTTGATTCTTGGGAAAGAAAAATCTACTGTGCGCCAAACTGATAAAATAATTTTTAAGTTGTCAAATGTAATACTTGTAATATTGGACAAATTATTGAAAATCTGTTACCCATCCCTTCAATGAACACAGAATAAGTTTTATGTCTCTGTCTTTGTGGCTGATGAGGCACATTGATGAGTGAAAGAGCTGGGTGATTGTAGGGATGAGAATTAGTAGAGTTGGTATTTCAGAGGGGTTTTACAAGCAGGTTCAGCTGGTGTCTAGAGTGTGACAGAGGGTACTTCTGGGGATGGGTGTTGCCTGAGACAGCCAGGGATGTCACACAGTTGGATTTGCTGTTTACAAACAAGGAAGAACAGATTAAGAAAATAATAATCAGTGGCAGTCTTGGCTATAATGACCATGAAGTTGTCAAGGCCAAGACCTTGAGACAATGATGGAAGGAAAGTAGCACAGTAGAGTCCTGGAATTAGAAGCAGAGTCTTCAGCTGTTCCGGGAACTTGTCGGTGGAATCCTGTGAGAAGCAGCCTTGAAGAGTAAGGAGCTCAGGAAAAACTATCATGTCTTTAAAGACAGCTTCCTCCAAGCCCAAGTATGGTCCACTGTGATATTCAGGAAAAAAAGTGGATGCATGAGGAGATCAGCTTGGCGAAACAGAATTCACCACTAGACTCCAGTGGAGGCTGCAGGTGGAAAACAGTATTCAAGAAGTGGAAACAGTGAAATCTGTAAAGGAGGAGTTGAGAAACATTGTCTGGAAGGGTGGTGGTAACCTACCTGCAGTTTAGAGTTGCAAATAATGACTGGTAAAACCAGAGTTTCTTGCACTGCTTTATCAGTGAAAAGCTGAACAAGGAAAATGGGGATCTGCTGCTGAAATGTAACAATTATAATTACAAAAGGTAATAGATACAGCAGAGGTACTAAATGTTGTGTTTCCCTCAGTCTTCTCCAAGACGTCCCCAAAAGTTTGTGCCTAGAGAGAGACTTCAGTGTGAAGTACTAAGAATGGATGTGCTAGAAGATACCTGAGGGAACTTGACTAGTACACGTCCATTGGGACAGCCTGAGATGAACTGCGTCCAGGGGTGCCGGGAATGTTGGCTGCCTCTCAGCCTTTAATTTGGGAGTTGAATCAGCATCTTTTTGTACATGTTTTTTAGTAATAAACAAGGAATTTTACAATATTAAAGATGTGTTGTATGCAGATGTTATCAATGTTAGTCTCCTCTATCTGAAAGAATAAAAAGAGTCCTTATCAAAATGAGCTAGCCCAACATTGCCTTTAAAACGTGTATTAGATGCTAGAAATGTAACATCTAAATCACAGATTGCTTCTTTGGAAAAATGGTCGCCTGTACAGAGGCTGAACTAAGTGTTATTAGCCTTTTTCTTTTCTTTTTTTTTTTCCCCCCCCCCTCCAGTCTTTAAACCATATCCATTGAAGAAAAGTGCCACTTCTCACTTTCAAAGACTGGTTGTTTTTCCTAACCTACTGTAACCTGAATTCGGGTATAAAATTCAACTTCTTCAAATTGAGAGAAAGGAAAAGCTGCTATGGCTAGTTTGTCCTTTCGAAGAACATTTCTTTAAAGTTTTGTCATATTAGCTGAAATCAGACTGAGACAGGTTAACAGGAGGATACCTGATAAGGTGGCAAAAAAGTTGACAGTAGTGTTTTATTGTTTGTCCTTTCTGTATGTACCTTCATGTAAATAATGTACAGTGTACAGAAAGTTGACTTAGGTCTTTGCTTTCTGCCTAAAATAGTTCTTGAGAAGTTTTTGTGCTTCTTTTGTGCTTCCCAGAGTTTTCTATATATCCTAAAAGTGAACAAGTGGAAAAGTTGCCAACCAGCCATCTGTCTCCCTATCTAAGAATCAATTAGGTATTTGAGTTATTTGATTGTTCTTTAGGTGAAGGTTACTTAAGCTATTGTTTATTATCAAGATGACTTTTTCCCCAAACTCAAGTCACAAAAGGTTTTGTATTTAGATGAAAAAATGTCAGGCTGGCAGATTTTAAGTGGAAGTGAAGTAAAAGCTAGTGAAATTGCTTACAGGTGCGTTATTTGTTTTTGTTAATTCCTAGTTAGCATGGTACTTCTTGAAGTTTCTAAAGTCTGAAGGTCAGAACTTCCAAAGAAACAGCCATCTCTCTCAAGAGGAGCCTACGATTTTAGTTCCACTGAAAAATGAGAGTTTTATTGAGATGGGACCTTGAAAAATTACTCTTATTTCTGTCATAATATGTAACAGGAAAAAGCGTGAAAACAAAGCTACTGTCTTTGAAAGTGACTTTCAACGGGTTTGAAGCTACAAATAAAACTGTAGTGTTAATTCATAGTGACTCCATAATGGGCATAACTGTGCTGCCTCATGCCTTGGTTTTTTATGCTTTTCATTTTGAAGTTCTTTTAAATTCACCTTCTCTTGCTGTCTGGCAGTGTTTAAGTCCGGGTTGGATAAGGCCTTGAACAAGCTGACCTAGTAGATCTCCCTGCCCATGGTGGGGAGGCTGGAACTAGATGACCTTTCAGATCCTTTCTAACCCAAACCATTCTATGATTCTGTTTTAGATTTCTGATTTCAGTATTAAGCTGAGCTTTTGTACATCAGTATGTAGTATTTCAGTAGGTAAGGTGTTTGTATAACAAGTTTTTTCAAAAAAAAATCCCTATTTTCATGTTTTTCAGTAATGCTTCCAAAAAACTCAAGCTTTCAAAATTGGTTCAAAAGATTGACCTGATTAATTTCTTACTTGAAAGCAAGAGCTGTAGTCACATATGTCACAAATGGAAGTACTGAAGGATACTTTTTTATAATTTTAAATTCTGCCATTAGATAACTTCTAAAGTTGTATTTATGACAAAATAATGTGTTACGTATTCTCTGTATTGTACCGTGCAATGGGTGACAGGAACTTACAGCACTGGTAACGTTAGATTTTTTCCATCCCTTCCATGGAAAACCTCTGCAACTCTATAGTGTGGTATTAAAAATAGCCATATAGAATTTATTCACAGAATATATGAACTATTACAGTTTTTGTTCACATATTCAATACCTTTAGCTGCAGAGGAGAAAAATACTGAGGAGAAACCCTACAATTATTTGTCTGCGAGTTACAAATACCTCATTACATTAAAAAAATTTCTTCATATGTTGATAGTGAACTGTCTCCTATCATTTTGATTTTTTCGTTATTCAAGGAAAAATAAGGTTTTTTACCTAGCCTTTGACATTGAATGGTGACTCCTTTGTTGGGTACACCAAGTATATAGCCTGATATTTGTCAAGAAACAAATTAATTTCCTACCTCATTCACCTGTGAATTTTGGTATTTCCTTACATCAATGTTACTGTTATTAACAGGACATCACAGTTCTTGTAAAATTTCATGGAATTTGATTGTAGTACACTTCTCATACATCTAAATACTTATAAGACATTTTTATGCAATTTTAAGGAATTTTATTTAGAATTTAATTATTCACTTTTCAGTTATAGA
This sequence comes from Corvus brachyrhynchos, assembly GCF_000691975.1. Taxonomy (NCBI): domain Eukaryota; kingdom Metazoa; phylum Chordata; class Aves; order Passeriformes; family Corvidae; genus Corvus; species Corvus brachyrhynchos. Next base: position 22,744 of record NW_008237273.1, read on the forward strand.
AATATTTTGATAACCTCAGTATTTGAGATATTGCTGAAAGGGAAAAATATACATTTTTTTATGTCTCTAACGAAGTCGGTATGTAAATGGAAAACTAATACACTCTTGGCAGTAGATTAGGGATGATATTCTACTAGGAGGCTTTTATTTTAAATTATTAATGAATCATTGAATATTTGCCTTACTGAGAACGAGTGGTTGCATCTGTGAGTAGCATGATTCCAAAGCAGGTCTAAGGCTGTTGCCAGCGTCTGAAATTCTGTTCTAGATATTGCTGTAGTATTTGTATTTCCATTCTTGCCTCAAAACACTCTGGGGAGAACAGTCATACAAAGCTTCCTGAGGACTGATGTGCTCTTCTGAGGGAACTCTGGCAAGGTTTATGTAGAGATTGAAGTCTTGCTTGAGTAAGGTGCCTTACTGCTGTGTTTCCTGGATACACCTTCACAGTTTGCTGACTAACTTCTAGCTTAGGGCAAAAGGCAGAGCCTTGCTTGTTTACACTGTTTTCAGTGAGCACTTTCAGAAGTTTTCTTGTATGCTGTTTCTTTTCCTGAATAAACTATTCCTTGCATTGTATTAACAGATCAAAATAAGAGCAGGTTCAACAAGCAGTCTCAAAAATGAATCTGTATCTGTGGTTCTTAGTTCATATACACAATATTGTAAATTTTTCTGAGAGCTGAAAACAATGAATGCATAGCTGCTTTTTTTTAGGAGCTTCTACATAGAAAACAAGGTTTAATCAGTTCAGTAGTTAAATAGGGAACTACTGTTTTGCAAAGATTTAATTCAGGATCCTCCTTCCACATCCAGCAATTGAACTAAGGAAAACTTCTTAGAGTAAAGAAGTTGTGGCCACCTAAAATTGGAAACGCGCATTTTTTTCTGGTATTTCACATTTTTCATACATGCTCATATACCTATATGTATTTGCTTAGACCACAATAAGTGTATGCATGTATGTATGGACACATCTATATATCTATTTACATAGATAACTTGCATAGTAGATTTTAATTATTTCTTCTGCATTAGCTTTAATGAATTTCAAATACTTTCTTTGCAGAATTTGGAAGCTGATTTAGCAGAGACAAGACAACAAATAAAAAGTTTGCACAGTATATGCTGTAACTTGTCATCTCAGGTAGCTGTGAAAGAGGAAGAACTTTTCCAAAAGGATTGTGATGTGGTCAGAGCTAAGTAAGTATTTCATAATGACTTCAAGTCTGAATCCTTTGAAAAGGACTGTTGTTCCGCTTACAAAGCAGTATCATGCATTAGAGATGTGCAACAGTGTGTTTTAACATTCTGTTGCACAAGACCTAAGGCTTTTGGAAGTCTACCAGTTTATGTAGACTCGTTCTGATACATTTTGACTCTTGGTGTATCTTACCAGTTTTTGAGTAGTGATAGACTTAAAACATTACAGTTCTGTAATTAGCTTTGGGTCAGAGAACTACCAATCTCTACTGAAAGTAACAAAGTAACCATTATGATTAGTGACATAAACATTAATTAGAAATGCTAAATGCCCTAAACTTGAAAAGGCTTTAAGCCCAAGTTTAACTTTTTAATTAGAGTCATATCTGACAAGTCAGCAAAAGTCTACATAGGCCTGTGCTAAAGGTTTAAAGTGCAATGATTTAAGCTTTATCTTAGGTCTCACACACTATTTTTTCACACTGAATCTGTAAGATTAGTGCTGCATTATTTGTGTCTTTGAAAAGAAGTAAAGGACAGAATGAATTACATGAATTGAAAAGACTGCTGAATTCCCCAGAATGAAGGTAATGTCAGAAGATAATTGGTAACTTTAAGTGGATTGTCAGGAAATTGCCCGTTTTTTACTTCTTAATTTCAGAGGCATACACAGTGTTTAACTTCTATGATAGATAAATAATATTCCCTTCAATATTCCTTTAAATTGATGTTTTGCCTGAAGAGCTGCAGTTGGGAAGTAGAAGTAATTGGTATGGATACTTCTCTTTACTTTCCAAGCACAAATATTCTTTCTATCAGGAGTCACTATCTACATGTTTTTTGGGGAAAAAACCAAAAACCAAGAAATATGATTTTTGATGCATCTGACCTAAATTGTCATCTTGTTGAAATCTTTACAAGAAAACTGATGTCTTGTTTTATTCATGTTTAAAAGGAATAATACCAGTTTGGTTTAAAAAAGTCAATAAACATGGGCAAGCTTATTGGGAAATTGTATTGAAAGAGGAAATCAGTAGCATTTGTGAAATTCAGTAATGGACTAATAGAATTTATCTCCTGAAATTATTCTCAGAAAAATATATATGTGTGAGGACAGAAAAGAAGGCATTTTAGTCAAGTAATCAAATTAACAAACTTACTGCTTGCTGGTTTCAGCTTAGGATATTGCAATCTGAGTTGGCCAAATCATTGAACTTCAAATTTCTCAAAATATGTTCTTTGTTATTCACTACAAAACAACCTCTTAGAATTTGGCACAAAATCTCATTAAAATACAGAATTAAAATAAGGGCATTTTAACATAAGGTCTGAACATGAGGTAATAAAGAGATGAGCAGCATACTTATTTTAAAGTAAGTCTTTTTCTATGTTTTTTTCCATATAACCAGTCCTCTAAATTTAAGGAAAACAGTAAATCAATCAGATGGGGTTTTTTGTATGCTTTAATGTTTTCCTACCTAGATACTTAGTGGTATTGCAATGAATAATAGTATTTTTGATATCACTAGTATGTGAATTACACTTCACATGTCTTTATGTATATGTTTGATCAATATAATTATAATTCATTGTCTGCTAACTTCTTTCTGCTAATCTTTCTCAATGAACTTCAGCTACAAATTTCTTGTTGACATTTCTGTTATGAAGAAAGAAGGCTTACACTTATATTTTGTAAAACTCACAGTTCCAGTAGTTAGCAATGCATACTAAGAATTGCAAATAGTCTGTACTTTTACAGTACAGAATATTGAAATTTCTCCTAATCCTCCGGAGATGTCAGTATGTAGAGAAAACTAATTTTCTGTTGTTTCTCAATGAAAAAAAATAGTGAAAATTATGCAGGTCTTTGTAAACAAAAGACAAACTCTTATTTAAGTTAAAGTAACAACTCCTCAGTTAAGGGAAAAAATCTGAGGAGAAAATGAAGCCTTTCCATCTTCACATCTAGGCCAAGGTCTTACAACTGTGTTGACTTCACAACGAAAGCATTTAATTTTTCCTTTTTATGGTTACTGGGTTTTTTTAATCAGTTTAAAACTTAGTCTTATAAAAGTATCACATTGAATGCTTGGTTTTCATTTGATACTGGCAGAAAATTCTTTGACAAATAGTGTGGAAAATACCCCATTCTCCTTACTATCTTCAGTTTCCCATTATCAATTTCAAACTTTAGAGCTGAAAAGACAATCTAACTTGGAAACGTATCTGTTCTCACCAGTGCTCTGTCTCCCTGTTTTTTGCCTTCCTACTGTCCCCAACCTTCCATTCAGTGAAAACAGAGCAGGAACACAATTGAAATTGTTAGAAACAAGCTCTGGAAGAAGAAAGAAAGGCAACTGGCTTCCTTCATTTGGTGTCTTCTTTCATATGCACCATAAGCAGATTCAGAAAAATACACCTTCTGCTGACACCTTGGTGACACTGTCCAAAATTTTTCACTAGGTGCTAAATTCAATTGGAAAAGGAAGTCTCCAAGGGAATATGTGCATACTGGGCTAGTGCTCTGTTTCTTGTGCATTCACAACTTCCTGTGTTGTGCATATCTGTCAGTTTGCCAGCAAGAGGTTTTTTTAGTTTAACAGTAAATGTGTCTGTAGACATCAAGAGAATCGTTTTCTTCAGCAAATTAGCAGAGATCAGACTTTGAAGAAACACTGCAGTGTAACTCTGGTCCTACAGAATAAAAAGATATTTCTGAAAATACTGCCATGTGTCAGTAAGAGTCTGCCACATAATTATGAGGTGTGGAAGATAAATTTTCTAGGACCAGAGAAAAAACAGGATTTACAGGATCCATCCTGCATAGTGAATGTCTTCAAGAAGCCACTACCTTTCTTCTTTGGCTTAATTTTTGCAAAGCACTCTTGACCTTACTAGATTTAATTTCAAACTTCTCAATTACTTGTAAAATGCATGTTCTTGTTTTATTTTTCGTGTTTGCATTCAGTACAAATTTTCTGGATCTCTTTAGAGTCCCTGGTAACCTTTCCATTTTCATGTTATCAAACTTGGTGATTTTTGCTTTAAAATTATGCTAAATACTAGGGTCTAGAACTTTGTGGTCTGACACAGAGCTCTGGTGAAGCTCTGAACATCAGACTGGAGAGGTTTGCTTGACATTTTGAGGCTTGAGCCTTGCTGTCATTGTTATTGAGGAAATATTAAACTGCTTGCAAAGGTAGTAAAATCTACTCTAAAATTAATTTGAATTTCTTGCCCCTGCATTTTTAGTGGAAATGTGAGCCATGTCTTCATGCTTTTGAATTGTATCTAGTCCAAAGGTATCCCTGATAATTTTCCAACTAATTTTTTTGTAATAATATTGCTAATCTTACTCCCCCACCCTGCCCACCACCCCTTCCAATGCAGTTGCTCTTAATTTTTGTGCTATAAATTATGAGACAGTCAGGTTTTTACTCAGGTCTTAATTTGCTGCTCTTGGATTTTTCAGGTAATTCTCTGCTGTGTGCTGCAAACCATTTTGTAGTATTTATGCCATTTCCATGAGAAGTCATAATTTGTAGGACCTGTCACTGTGCTGTATTTTTAAACTGCAGGCAATGGAACCTAGAGATTCTTGAATTACCCCAAACCATCTTCTATTCCCTTGATGACAGGGGCAGCTGCGGTGCTCAAAGTCCCAGTATATTCACTAAAATTGTGGTGGTGAAACAAAGTTAAGAAACATCGCTTGAAGTGATGGGTGTGTTTTTAATTCTGTTTGTAGCACAGTTATATAGCTTGTGGAATGACAATAGCTACTCATTTCATTTACGTCTCTAGGAAGCCACAGGTTACTCTAAAACCATTGGTAGGGGCATACAGGAACAGAAAGGTTTTATTTATTGTTATGTTTTAGGGATAGAAGGAAATGTCAGATTCAAGCACCAGAGCTGTCTCTATACCCTTAGCAACAGTAATGACTTAAATATTGTTACTGGTAGAACAAGGTGCCAAATCTCTGAGTCTTTCTGCAGTCTGCTTTGTGGAGTCTTCATGTAGCATCAACCTTGCAATGCTGAGAGCAAAGTCTACTAAGGTTACCGTAACAACAGTCTTACTTCAGTGACTGAAATAATTTAGTAATGCTCTTCTGTTTTGACTTGAGAAAGACCAGACTGTTTTTCATAGCACAACCTTTCTTGTTGCTTGAAGAGTGCAGGTCTGTAAATTTCTTCTTTGCTCTTAAATGGAGTTAAAAGCTCTCAGTATTGTAGTGTGTTAGTTTATGGAAAATGCAGGGTGGTGGAAAAAAGTAGACTTGAGTGTTTCAGCTTGGGTCTTAGCTGACAGTGTTGTTTTTTCAATTACTGTTGCTGATGGTGACTTTTTTCTTAAAATTGTGTTTCTTTGAGGTGTATGGTGTGTTGAAACATTTTATCAGCATGTGCTTGTTTGTACATCTATTTAAATCTATGTATGTACATGTTTACATGTAATTTATATTCTATGTGTAGATGTATGTATTTTATATATCTATATGTATGTATAGATGCCTGTATACATGTATGGGTGTGTATAATGGCATTTATATTTTAGATGCCACTCATCATTGTTACATTTAATTAGTAATTTTTGGTTATTTCTTCTGTTCTGTCCTCACCCAGGACGAAAATTTTTCTGAGGACTTGACATCCTTATCCTGCTGCAGTGACAGACAGGTGTCTGTCTTGTAGGGTGTTTATTGTTTGCTGCTTAGAGTAAGCATGTTAATAAATATTTTGATCAGAAATTAATTTTTATCTTTTAACAGTTTTTTTGATTACCATGGGGTTGATTTTGAATACTTGGGAGCACAGGACAAGCAAATTAATAACAGAATCAAAGAAAATCACAGGGTGGCTGAAACTGGCAGATACCTCTGGAGATGGTGTAGTACGCTCCTTCAGCAGGTCTAGCCCTCTGCTCCGGCAGTATCAGCTACAGCAGGCTGCCCAGTACTGTGTCTAATCTGAGTATGTCCACGAATGGAGACTCTGCAAACTCTTTATGTAGGCTTTTCCAGTGTTTGGCCACTTTTAATGGATAAAAATATTTTTACTACTTTTAGCTGGAATTTCACTTGGTTTTTATTGGTGCTTATTGCCTCTTTTCCTTTCACTGAGCACCACTTAAAAGAGTCCATCTGCATCTTCTTTCTAGATTGTCATCAGGTATTTATAGATGTTGATAGTTCATTTGTCATTGAACTTTCCCTCTCCAGGCTGAGCAGACCCAGCTTTCCCAGCCTCTCTATGTATAGCAGATACTGCAATACTTTAATCATATTTGTGGCCCTTCATTGGGCTCACTCCAGCCATGTCTGTGTCTCTCTTGTACCGGGGAGCCCAGAACCAGACCCAGCACCAAGATGTGCCTTAAAACTTCTGACCAGAGGGGAAAGATCACCTCCCTTGCCCTGCTGGCAACAGTATCCTCTGTGCAGCTCAGGATGTCATGGCATTTAGCACAAGGCCACATTAGTATCTGATGGCAATTCAGGTGCCCCCCAGGGCATTTTCTGGCAAGGTGCTATCCGGATTGTCTGTCCCCAGATTGTACTTTTACACAGGATTATTACCCCTAGGGGCAGTAATTTGCACTTGTCTTTGTTGAACTTCATGAGGTTCCTGTCAGGCCATTTGTCTGGTCTGCCAAGGTCCCTCTCAATGGCAGCACAAACATCTGTTGTGCCATCCCCCTTTTTTGTGTCATCAGCAAAATTGCTTTGGTGCATTCTGTTCCATTGTCATTAATGAAGATGTTGAAAAGTTGTGGCCCCTAAGCTACTCCTTTAGTTCCTGGCCTTGAACTGGACTTTGTGCTATTGATGACAACTCTTAAAACCCAGCAGTTCTACCAGTTCAAGGGAACTTTACCGTCCACTTATCTAGCCTGTACCTCATCCGTCTGCCTATAGCATTTTTTGGGATACTGTGTCAAAAGTCTTTCTTACTACAATCAAAAAGAAGAACATTCAGTGCTCACCCCTTAGCCACTGAGACAGTACTTCCCTCAGAGAAGGCTGCCAGGCCAGTTGGTTAGAGCGTGGTGCTAGTAACATCAAGGTCGTGGATTCAGTCACCGTATGGGCCATTTACTTAAGTTGTACTTGATGATCCTTGTGGTACCTTTCCAACTCAGAATATTCCATGAGTCTGTGAATATTATTTCCCCTTATGACTCCCAGTGATCATCTTCTCCATTACATGGTCCATCACCTTCCAAGGGACTAATGTTGTAGTCGCTAGATTTAGCTTAGCAAGCTGCAGCTTTCCTGAGAACTCAGCAGGGCTGCTTAGGGCAGTGCAACCATGGTCGCCCTCCCGCGGTCCATTTCAGACGGCCCCGCAATCTTGCTCCGGCAGCTATCAGCGCTACAACCAGTGATGGCAAAGGAGGTGAGAAGGGTCTCCCATGAGGGTTTGAGAGGACTTTTATCTCATCTTGTCCCAATGACCCTCAGAGGCAGAGAGACCTCTGGTCTGGGTGCTGGGGGGTTTTTTCAGGGGCACAGGGGCGGTACATGGGCGGAGCTGGGGTACAGGAACCAATAGGGAGAGCCTGAGGGAGTGCCCAGGGCTAGGGACAAGGAACAGAGTGGGGAACAATCTGGGATAGGAAAAAGCCATGAGTAAATAGATCACCACAGACTAAGATGTGGTTGACTGCTCTAGTTTCGCAGAACCTTCTTTTTGAACATAGGCCTCCCTAAAGAACTTGTATCCATGTATGGCAGTGCTTCAGTCATGTGAGTTGTCCCACCTTGTCTTTGTGATCCCAATGAGTCCAGCAGGTGCAGATAGATCTCTCATTCCTCCTGTCATTTTCCATGGGGATGTGCTGTGTCCATTTGAACAGCAGCTTCAGATAGGCACCTGGTTATGCTTATTTCCATGTGGAAAATCACGCTGTCAAAGGCCAGTTTCCACAAAGGAGACAGAGGAGTCCTGCAAGAATCAACTTTATTGGAATAAAGGGAGAGAGTTCACTAGGCCATACCCCTGTGGGGTCTCTCTTGGGTTTTTGGAAGACATGGCCTCCTTTTTTCCTAAACTCCTGACTGCGTGTTGCCCTCGTCCTTTCCCCATTGGCTGAGGTACTAGGAAGGTACAACCTTTCTGAATCATCCACTGCATTTTCCCCTGTAAGAGTATCCCCCCCCACCATAATTCATTGCATGGCTGTTAGAATTGGCTTTAAGCCCACCCTGGGTGGAGAAGTTAATATTCATAAGTCTATTAAGCCTGCACATTTTTCCCTGAAGTTCAGACTGCACTCGGTTCTGTGACAAACTTGTGCAGCTTGATGTTTGTGAAGACCCCCACAGCCTTTTTTCCAGAACTTGGCTGATTCTTTCAGATTGAGTTGTTTGTGAAGACATTAACATCCATTTCTCCTATCACCAGGAAAACCCTTAAGAACCTCCCTCATACTGTCAGCACTCTCTTATTTATGTGCATTAAGGTGAAGGTCCTCCCTGAACATTCTGCTGTTCACCACAAGGTCTTTTCTCTGCATATCTACTTGTCTGCTTTTGCTGGCCAGCCGAGGCCACAGCTCCCTCACTTGTCATTTCATCAACATCTTTGTTCCCTGCCATTCCTGGCAGTGTCCCTGCCATGTAGCTCTGGGAGAGGGGCCCTGGGGGGAGGCACGGGGTTTCCCTGCCCCTGGTCAGCCTCATTCCCCATTGGTTGTTTTGTGTTTCCCTGCACAGGCAAGGACCCTCGGGTCCCGTGACTGCAGCAGTTCCTTGGCAGAGCTCCGGCCATGCGGCTGGAGAAATAAACATCTCTCTGAAACATCTATCAAGAATCCATCCATATATATTTCTTTTCCACGGCCTCCTTGCTTGATATATCATGTTACAGAATCCTCACTGTAATAAATGGTAGAGAATTGCAAGCAGAACGATCCCCGATCCCTAAGGACAGAAAATTCGTGAGTAAAAACCACTCTAGATCTTTCTCTTCTCACCTTGATTTGGATATTCTCTCTGGACTATGGAAGAATCATGGGAAGTGTGGCTCTCTGAACCACAGAAAGAAATGTATCTAGAAGTTAAAGGAATCCTCGAACAACAAAGCAAGAAAGTATTTGTTCAAGGAGATCTAGAACATTTTTTTAACTGGCTTTTCAAAAATTTCTTCTATATTTCTTGAGACTTACTTTTTGATATTAATCCTCCTGGAACTAGTCTCGAGTGCTTTTGGTACAAGATCTTGTGTGAGATGAGGGATCAAACAAAACATGCAT
>NW_008237273.1:33320-33946 GCF_000691975.1 Corvus brachyrhynchos
GAGAGTCCTGTCTCCCTTCTGTCAGCCTTAAGATGTTCCAGAGAATCTGTTTGGACATTTAAAGACTCAGGAGGGTGGCTTGTTTTGTTTTGAAACTGTCCTTGTTATCTCATGTTTATCCAGTTATTTTCAATGTTAAGTTTTAAATCTCTTTTTGTTAAAAATAAACGGGTGAAATGTCAGGGTCCCTTTACCCCTGCCATGGGGTCCTGGGAGAGGGGCCCTGAGGGCACAGACACGGGGTTTCCCTGCCCCTGCTCAGCCTCGTTCCCATTGGTTGTTTTGTGTTCCCCTGCGCGGGCAAGGACCCTCGGGGCCCGGGATTGAGCAGTTCCTGGGCAGATCCCGGCCATGCGGCTGGAGAAATAAACATCTCTGAAATACCTACCAAGAATCTGTCCATATACATTTCTTTTCCACAGGCCTTGTTGTTTGATACGTGTGTTGCAGTTTCCCCTCTATAACAGGGAGTTTTAAATTAGGAATGTGTTACAGTGGGGATACTGTAACACGATGTATCAAATGAGGCCCGTGGAGCGGAAATATCTATGGACAGATTCTTGATAGATGTTTCTGAGATGTTTATTTCTCCAGCCGCATGGCCGGGACATGGCCCGGAAATGCTC
>NW_008237273.1:35529-86571 GCF_000691975.1 Corvus brachyrhynchos
AGAATCTTTTCAAGTTTAAGATAAATGTCCATATGCGGCTCTGAGAGCCAAGAGTCTTTCCACAGTTCCTCCATAGTTTAGAGATGGAACAGCAGAACAAAAACAAGAAGAGAAATCCAAAGTTTACTCACAAATCAGTCACTGTAGGGATCAGGGATTGTTCTGCCCGCATTACCCACCATTTGCTACAGTGGGGATACTGTAACACGCGTGTATCAGACAGCATGGCCTGTGGAAAAGAAATATATATGGACCGATTCTTTGTAGATGTTTCAGAGAGATGTTTATTTCTCCAGCCACGTGGCCGGGGCTCTGCCGAGGAACTGCTCAATCCCGGGACCCGAGGGTCCTTGCCCGCGCAGGGGAACACAAAACAACCAATGGGGAATGAGGCTGAGCAGGGGCAGGGAAACCCCGTGTCTCCCCTCAGGGCCCCTCTCCCAGGACCCCATGGCAGGGGGAGGGCCCCAACAACTCCCCTCATTGATTTGGCTCATCGTTATCAATGGTGCTTATTTCTGTGTATTTATTTGTACTGCACATGGCTACTGAATAGTACCTGCTAAGGTTAGCAGAATTTCCATATTGCTCTGTAAAAATGAAATAAATGAGATAAAAGAAGGTACCCCCATTGACTTACAATGTAAAAATAGTGCCTTATTCACTAAAGAGGGAAGCAGGTTAAAGTACAAGTATGAATAAATCAAGTTGGATTTTTAAAATGTGTTGTAACTGAACTGTGGCTGAGTTTCCTTACACTTAAAAGGCCTTGAATTTAACACAAGCAAATATGTTAATGTGTTCTGACTGTGCTGTGGTTCTTGTGTGGCTGCAAGGTTTAGCTTCTCCCTCCCACTGCCTCCCCTTAAGGATATAGCTGGAAGTCTGATAAAGTCAACAAAAAAGATTCCCATTGACCTTAATACAGTTTGTGGGCCGACCATTAGAGAACACATAATACTGCATTCTCAGGTGACAGACACAGATAACTGCATTGATGTTTGCATACAAATTAAAGAGTAGCAATATAGCAGACCAGTCTTGAGAATTCAACATTATCCCATATTTTTCCCTTCCACAACCAAATGAAGATCTGATGGGAGAACCTGTACAAAATTAATACAATCTCTGTTTTAACTGCAGTGAAAAGATTTGTCATTTTCTACTGTATACACACAGGGAAATTAAACAGGTGCATGTTTGGAAGCTCATCGTACAGCTGTCAGAAAGCACTAATATATCACCCTGTCCTTATTTTTGCTGTTGTACTTCTGAACAGAATTAAATTACTAAGTATGCAATACATACTGCAGTGGCACTTTCTTACATCAGGAGTCTTTAATGTACCTTTACCCTTGTTAACTTCGGGGAACTAACTACTTAACAATTCATTCAGAACAGTAGGACTTAGTGTTAAGTCCTAGTAAGCACGGTTAGCATGTCCTTAAGTGTTATCCTGTGTTGCTGTGTTAACAGGCCTTCTGAAATGGTGCCTTTTAACAAAATAAAACTGTCTGACTGTTGTATTGTATATGTAATTTAAATTCTTGTGTTCAGATGTATCTATATTGAGTAATCTTATTAATTAGTGGCATAGGTTTTAAGAAAAAAATTTTGGGAACTTCCCTTAAAATTGTTTATTTGTCATTCTGTGTTTTCCCTGGAAGAAAACAGTGAAGTTGGTATTAGCTGCTTACTTTTTGTACACTAATCTTTGCCTGGACATCTCCAGCAGTATTAGAAAAATTCAGTGATAACTCCTGTTGTTAATGATAGTTCTAGTCAGAGAAATCTTATGTATGTGTTAGAGGTTACAGAGACAAATCTTTGAAGAAATAAGGAAGAAAATTAGTTGGAGTGCTAAATATATATTTTGGTATCTATATGTAATACTAGTGTGAAATGCACTTGTGAATTAAAAAATAATTAAGTAGAAAATATATAAACAGGGATACTGTACTCATCAGGGATCATCTGTACTTTTAATATATTTTGCAGAAAATACTCGAAGTTTTAATCATTATTAATAGTGTTACTGTACTTTGATCTTAATTTAGAAAATCCATCAGTAGTACAGTAAAATTATCAACAAAGCTGGCTATTAGATCTATTCTATGGTTGCATTACAACATCATTCCTATTATTGTCTTCATAGGGCTTTTATTATGTTATATAATACACACCAAAGTTTTTGCTTAGTTTGTTTATGGTTGTTGCAATATGCCGTACCTGCAGACAAAAAGTAATTTATCAGCAGACATACTTCATGTGTCTAGGGAATAGATGCATTTCAGAAAAAAAACTTGCCTCACACATACTCTGCAAGTTCAGGAAAAAAGTTTTGTCTTTTTCTGATTGTTCTAGGTAAAAAAAAATTAAACTTATATACAGTTGATGTGTTCTGCATATTTTACATTTTGACATGAACTGCTAAAGACCTAACTGAATATTGATGAGAAAACAATGCAGTAGTGAAAATTCATTTATTTTAGAGCAGTTAAAGCATTACAGGGAAATAGAAAGGCATTCTATTTTGAAAGTTAACTGTTTTGTAGATATTTCTCAGAAGAATGTGGTAAATATTTTACATGTAACTTAGAGTGTTTGTAAGGCAATTGACAGAAAAATGAATGAAGATAGGAAGCTTATTACCTACAATAAAATTATTTGCGTACAATTTTTTAACAGAGGTCATTGTTCTTTTTCTTAATTTCTCTTTATTCCTTGTTTTGCACAGGAAGGAGTTAGAGGAGCTACCAAATCTTTACAGACAAGACACTGAAGATACAACACAGCAGGCTGAGCTGATAAAGCAGCTACAGACTCTCAATACTGATACAGAAAAAGTGCTGCAAGACTGAGAGTATGCTCACACAGCTAAAACAACATCATATCAAAAAGTATGTTATTCTGCTTTGTGATCTTAGGGTTCATTTTAATATCCATCTGTTCAATATCAATGGAAAGAGTAATCAAAGCTCTTTGTAGTGTTGCATCCTTTAGATCTCTGGCTTTTTATTATTGCCAAAAGTAGCTGAGTATGAGAGTTTATTGGCCTAATTGCATACCAGCATATATGGCCCCTTTCATACATTGAATTGATCAGACTTAAAAATCAAGATTATATTTCATCTTAAGAAAAATAGGATTGGATTGCCAAGCATATAAATTTCTTTATCTAATCTGGTGTTAACTATGGTTTTCTTCCTCTTCTGAAGGATGGGAGCTTTCAATTACTAAATTCTCCAAACTGATGTTCATAGTTTAGGGGAAGATATTCTTTTCATTTGTAAACAAAGTATTTGTGCGAATCACAAAGAATTTTAGTGGTTTAAGATACAAAAACCTGCTCTATAAAAATTAACTGGAAAAATTATTGGTATAATATCTTTTGAAATGGTTGACTAGTTCACAAAGCTGGAACAGTATGTACATTTGCAGAACAGTTTCATATCTTTGGTGATGTCAGGGGCACTACTCAGAACTTGTTTTAGGTTTATAAAATGATGTATGTTTTTCAATCTGTAAGAAATAGAGAAGATATATTTGCTTCCTTTTTAGAAAGATTAGGAAGGAAGAAGGCAAAGAAAGAATTTGTATAAACAACTTTCACATGCCTTCTTGTATCTTGGAACTACTTTCTGGAGTTGTGTATTGCTAGTGCTTTTTCCCAAAAACTTTTTCTTCCCTTTGTCATCTTACTTAAGAGTATGCAGTTTGTAATAAAATTGTGAAGCTAGGCCTGAGTCAAACCAGAATCCGTACTGGGTTTCTAAAGATGTGTTTGGTTAGCATTTTATAGCTCATAGGGCCCAGCACATTCTTGTCTACTTGACACTGTACCATGTGATGCAGTTTGCTAAGGTAATTATAAATGTTGTGGAATACCAGCATAAAGAGCTGCTGCACATCAAAAGGAGTGGCAAAAACCCCAAACACCTAAAAAACTCTACAGTTTATTTGACTGCAGTGATGATAGATATTAAATCTCTTCTGCATTGCAATAGTAGCCCAGTCAAGCTACAGGTAGACTTTCCATCAAAGTTGTTCAGAACATGTACAAGGCAGGGGGAATTTATCCAGCTGGGGCAAGACAGAGTAAATTCTAGAATGAAAAAAAGGGAATATAGGTGTCAGGAGTTGCTAGATTTTTATTTTTCATTCTGCAGTCAATGCTTCTGAAGGTGTTAAATGGATCCTTTGAGTCACTCAAACAAAAAGGAAACCAAACCAAAAAAACAAAACCATAAAAAAACCCCAAACAAACAAAAAAACGAAAAACCCCAACAAAACAAAACAACACAACAAAAAAAAGCCCAAAAAAACCCAAACCAAAACAAGCAAACAAACAAACAAAAACCAAACCAAATTAAAAAAACAACAAAAAACCCAAACAAACAAAAACCAAAAAAAACCCCAAACAAAAACAAGCCCAAAAACCAACAAAAAAGGTGACAAAAGACAGTAGGAAGTGTCTTCACCGGTGGCTGTAAAACCATATTCTTCCAGACAAGTTCTATGACAGTACAATATGAAAGAAAATAAAACTGGATTTTCATTAGACTGTTTTAAAGCATGACAAAAATATTTATAAAAGTAATATGTAAAATGATGGGTATACTGATATAGCTATAGGGTCAAGCCGCTTCTAATCTGGATTTGGTTCAATATTCAGGATTGCTTCAGAAAGCTGTTTCACAGTTTTTAGTCAGTCTTAGGCAGGACTTAAAACTTCTACCTATCTTACCTTATAACAAGAATAATGTGGTTTAGAAGATAAGTCCTAATTTTTGATAGCTACCAAATACTTCCAACTTATAAAAGACCCTAAAATTTGCTGGTTTGGAGGTGTTGAGTTCAATATTTTTTAACATGAAGGAATAAGGTTTGCCTCTTAAACCACTAAAAGCCAACTCAGGTCTGCTAAAAAATTACTATTGTGGAACTGCTAAGTTGTCTTTTTGTAAAATATCGTACCTGAAAAAACATGGGAAAAAAAGAGAAAAAAAGGTGAAAAAAGGAGTAAGTGAAGTTTTTGAAGTCAGAGTGGAATAGATCTAATGTTTGTGGCAAGTTGAGTTGAGAGAACTTTGGAAGGGGAAAGGAATTCCTAATCATGACAGTCCTATTATGTATTTCTAATCAGAACTGTATAAAACAGCCAACTGTAATTGCTTCAAAGTTACATGGATTTTTTGAATCACAAGATAGGCAGTCCTACCAAAGTCACAGCAGGCTTTTGGAAAACTCAGCATCTCTAGAAATTGTACAAATGTCTTTCTTTTTTGCTTGAATGAGGGAGGAACAAACTATTGCAGACAAATCTGTGTTCGGTTTGTCTTCCCTCCATTAATAATATGCAGTCTGCAACAGCTAGATAAGGATGTGTCAGCTATTCCATAAATATAGTCACAAAGGAATATTTTCCTACTTCTTCAAATGGCACTGAGCCTATCAGCGTGTACATCCTATGATATATTGTCCCTTACAGCAAGATCAATGACCTCACTGTTAGTGGTCAGATAGGCACAATGTGCTATAGCTCAGGCAGTATGGTTGGCTCACATATTCAAAGTTCACGTTAGCAGGGTACCATTGAGAAAAACAGATCTTTGTGCTGATATTAATGTGTAGTATGAAACAGTAGACTGGAAAAAGAAAAAAATATTTCTGATAAATCTAAGATCATAAACTTGCATTGGATTATATGTAAATCCATCGGGCACCACAAATTCTCTTTCAAGTCTAGCTGTGGTGAGCAGCATGTAAAGATCTGTAATCTGTTTTATCAAGTTGGGTTGACTTGACATACCTTTTTCCTCTAAGTACAAATTTTAAGGATTTTGTATTCTACAATAACACCTTTACATTAGAGCTTTTATGGAAACAAATTGATGTCTACTTCATATTGCAACTGTAGTTCATATTCTCAAGGATAGAGAATATTTTTCTGAAATGTGTAGCATCTGCTTTAGTGGTCCCAAATGCTCTGGGGACTTCATTCCTATGCTGGATTTAATGAGACTCAATAGATTTGTCCTCACCAACAATTTCAAGGTGGAGAGATTTCAATCAATACTAGGGATAATAAGACAAGAAGAGATTCTGAAGTCCTTCCCAGCTTATCACAGTTTTCTGAAATTTACAATTTAAGGCCTTTGTTTTTATAATGAAGTACTTTTGCTTGATCTGATGTGGCCGTTAGGATCCATGTTAATCATACTGATTAGATGTTTTTCAGTGGAAGACTTTTCAGTGGAGTGAAAAGACCATTGTCATTCAACAGGAAATGATAATTTATGTCCTGGAACTCAGCTCTCAAATAGAGAATACTATGAATAGCGGTACCGTGCATGTCTGTGGATGAAGAAAAGGAATGCACAGTAGTTAGTCTAATTAGACTATTTAGATTTAATAATTAGAAAGCAAGTAAGAGTTTCCAGTTATGAGGCATTGCAGAAATCTGCATCAAGTGCATCAGCAAATAGTTAAAAATAGAAACGTGACAGATACATTTTCAGATGTTAATATCGTACCTGCATTTGCTTTTGCTAGTCCTTCTCATGGTGTCTTCTAGAAGTAGTTTGCTTTGCTTCAAGCCCAAGAAATTGTCATCAGAACATCAAGTTACTGTGTTTACCATAACAAGGTTAAATTTTACACTTCTCATATTTTTTGTAACTGCAGCAACCTTTAAGCATAGTTAAAAATAAATGTGTTTATGCAAGCAGTATTAAAGTCTAAAAATAAATACTAAACCTATACAGATCTGTAAATGCTAGTGATAGTGCAGGTTCCTATTCAAATTGGAATGAAAAGCCTAAGTTCTTTCTCACATGATAAGGCAGGGGAGAAACTCTATGTCCAGTCAAATATGCCGAAGCCCACATAAGTAATAAGTGTGTTGTCATTTTCATGTCTACTTTGGAAAAGTTTTGAGGAATTCAGATCTTTAGCAGATTCCCACACTTTAGTTCAAGCTCAGATACTGTTTTCTATTGTTAATAAAAAAAAAGGGTGTTAATTAAGGTAGTCTTTGTTTCTTGTATGCCAAACACCAGTACACTTGGTCACATTCTAGCAAGTAGATTTTGGCACCAGATGTTCTTATAGGTTAAAGTTGAAGAAATTCTGGGTTAGACTGAGTCTGTTAGGGTGATACTAAATTGTGCACTCACAGGCAATGATTGTCATGCTTGGAAGACCCTGTACTGATATTCTTATAGCACAGTAGTTCCTGTGTGTAATGGTGTAGAATGATATCTGCAGAATATTCAAGTATTTGGGAGGGAAAAAAGTGAATATAAATAAAGTAAAACTAAACATCATGAATGTGCTATGTATAGTCTGTCTGGACTGTTTCTTCACCTTCACCCTAGAATTTCTTCAGCCGATTTCTGCCCTTGTCCTTTTCAAGTTCTCATAAAAAGCATGGGTTGTAACATGGATTTCTGTGATGGTGTTGTAATAATTTCCATTTATGGTTTTACTGTGTCTTAATTTAGACTAACTTTTTGAAACTTACATCATTACTATATGTTCAATATTACAGTATGTTTGGGTTCATAAGCAACTGGATCTGGCACTTAGTGCTATGGTTTAGTTGACGTGATGGTTTTGGTCAAAGGTTGAACTTGATGGTCTTGGAGGTCTTTTCCAACCTTAGTGATTCTATGATTCTATTTACTCGGGTCTCTGTTTACTTTACACTTTTTTAGGGTGTGAGAATTGTGATAAAACATTTAATGTAGGAGAATACTTGTTTTATACACAGTGCATATATTACATTTTTTAGATGGATCTACCTTAGTGTTAGTTCCTCACCAGAAATTAAGAAAGGTTCCCAAATGGCCCTATTCTTGTACTTCAGTTGATATCATAG
The DNA here is from genome assembly GCF_000691975.1 of Corvus brachyrhynchos. Lineage (NCBI taxonomy): Eukaryota > Metazoa > Chordata > Aves > Passeriformes > Corvidae > Corvus > Corvus brachyrhynchos. The sequence goes on from NW_008237273.1 coordinate 43,412, forward strand.
AAAAGTTCATGACAGTATCAACTAAATACCTTTTGGACCATGAAACTGAAAAATGTACCCCGGCTATTAGCTGGCGTTTAGTGCATAGGAGCAATCTAAACCTACTTTGAAATAATTCCTGTACACTTGTTAGTGTTGGTAATTATTTTCAGCTGTTTCACTCTGCAGGTTTTTTTTTTTCCAACTGTGCTTTGTTTCTGGCTAACATACCATCCAATAAATAGCATGGGTTGGTTTTTTAGTTTTACTAGGGTTTTTTGTAGTTTCTCAGCTTTTCTTGGTCTGACCTAAGACAATTTTGCCATCACACGTATGCAATATATGTCAGTATTTCCTCATCCCACCATTATTAGGCTGTGAGCAGGCATTACAGTCCCATCTTTTATTTCTGGAAGTCTTGGCTTTGGTTTGGCATTTTTTGCTTACTTGTTGGCATTATGTTTTCTGTTTCAAGTAACTCTTCAATGGTGTACCAAAAAACTGTTTTCTGATGAAATCAGGTAAATCAATACAGGAAATTGTTCGGCTAGCTGAGAAATGTGGAATACTTTATTTTTTGTATAATTCAGCTAAATTACTTACCTTTCTGACTGATGAATAATGCTCTTGTGTCATATAGACTAGATTCATTACAGTATACTGATTTCTGATATCTTTAATCTTTTCTCATTTGTTTTTAAGTATCTTCACCTGTAACAGTCTGTGCTGCCTGTCAGAGAAAGGACAGCTATAACATGTTAAGGAGAAATTCTCAAAGTACAGTCAATCAGCAATTTTTGCAGAGCACTTGTGTTTTGCTTGCTGGTGCTTTTTTTTTTCTGCTATCAAATGTCGTAAGATGTAAGGAATTACTTAAAATATATTCCTTTTTATTTTTATCTTACAAGCATAATTTTTTAAGTTTTGGGGATTAAAACGTTTACTGGGTAAATCGCATGTCCTGTTTGGATTCTAATAAGGTATAACCATTCACATATATACAGTCAAGATTCCACTGGTTTTTCTGTGAAGTTTGCTAGTTCTGAGATAAATGACATACAATATGTTCGATTTTCTTTTGACTATTCTATGCAATGTTCTGTCTCTAGTCCTCTGATCTCTGTTTTACATCTTGTTTCTCTACACCTGACTTTATTAATGGTTGACATCATGCTGTGCAATTCTGAGTATTTTGGAATGTGCTTACTCTGCAATGTGATTAAATATGGTGCCTCTCCTAAAATCGGGTCAGAAATTAGCATTAAACGCAAAATAATCCAGTGTAAATATTAAGCATTTATTTGATCTACAAAACAGAAAAAGAAAAGATGAGGAGCCACATGGAAATTTGGAAGCTGTTCCGGTTATCGGTGTTATTTTCTAACAGATAATTTCGGTTTTTAAATTTCCTGATGCTAAATTCCTTTAAAAAAGGACCTAAGTATTATCAACTAGTATTGAATAGTACATTGGTGTTGTTTAAAAATTATATAAACCTTAGTTTAAAAAGATGAATAGTGTGAATATGGTTTTTACACATAGATTTAGCTGGCTTTATGTTTGAACATGTTTTTTGTTAGTACTGTTTTCAAAGCAGGAAAGGTTGGAAAAGTTTATGCAAGTCAAAAGACAAGCTATTTGTCTTGTCCTGACAAATGCTGACTACCAAAAAAACCCATTAGCTACATTAGGGGATGTGGCTGCCAACTAGGAAAGAGCATCATATTTTTGATGTTCTCCATTCATCTTACTAGGATGCTACCTTTCAGATACTATAATTACAACCACTTAAGTACTGCTAGTCATAAAACCAGCAAATTGTCATACCAGTATGATCTAGCTAATGAGCTTATATAGTTATAGCTGGAAGTAACTGTGTCTTGATGTTCCGTTCATTTGGAAGGACATTATATAAAAATGCATGGTTTTGATAAATGAACTGTTTATGTTCCTTTGAGATACTTATTTCCATAAGAAATTGGCTAATCTTGAACTTCCACTTCTAGAGATGATGTAAGCATTCTTAAATACAAATATAAAAGAAAGATCTGATAGGCACAAAAATTTCAATGCAAGTGTTTAATGACTTGGATTCATTTGAAATATCAATCTATCTGGACTTTGAATTAATTTTGCCTGAGAGACATGATCTCTGATCTGCCTTGGAAATAGCCAAGAAGTAATTCACTTTGTCCTAAGTGGATTTTGAGAGCCCATGGGAGTAGAAAATGATAGGAAGAATGAAAGGCTGATTATTGTTTCCAAATTTCTCACAAAATATTAGGTAGTTTCCCAATCTAAAACCTGTGATCATTTTTCAAAGGCTTTAACTCCTAAGTGATATAAACAAATGAAAGGGAGAAAGAATTGTATCACTTAAATAAAAGTGACAACACGAAGAGTAAAATGAAGAGTCATTCTTGCATTCTGCTGTAACAAATACCACAAATTTTGTTAACATGCAGTCTTGCTCTGGTTGAAAGCCTGGAGTATGCCTTTTGGGAATGTATCATAATGCTCATTTTTGACTGGATTTTGATTACAGCCAAATTTCCCATCACCAACTTTACTATCCTGTATAAATTTCAGAAAGGTAATTATTATTGTGTTGGTTGCACATCAGGGGTTTCTGGAGGGAAAAAACAATGATTACCTTCTCTGAACTTGTTAGATAGCCATAATTCTGGTAATTTGTGAAATTCCGAAGTCAAACGTCATTAAGAGGAACCTTCTAGCTCATTCAACTGTCCCTTGACTGCAACATCAGAATACAATGGATTTGGAATAAAAGCTTGGTTAACAAGACACCAAAGCAGTGTGGACACCTGTTAGTTCCCCTATAAAAATTTTTAAGCAATCATTCTTAAGAAGAGAAGTTGGTTTAAGTGCAAATTAATTTCTGCCATGAAATACTGATTTCTTGAGCATGTTCAGATTAATGCCTTGCTGAAAGTTCAGCATGTGGGGCATGCTAACAGTCCGTCTACACAGTAATGTATCTTCTTCATATACTGAGCAGCTAGGAATATAATACATCAGTGTTGCATGTGTTAGAAATACATCAGTGTTGCATGTGTTTTTCCTGGATTTGAACTTTTCTTGCTGTTCAGATTATGTCTAGTCAGGCAAAACCGAGTTTTTTAGTATTGGCTTTGTTAGCAAGAGTATCTCTGTTTTCTTCCATTAAAGGTAAAAGATGCCTTTTTAAAAGATTGTAATCTTAATCTAGTCAATGTGGCGCTTGGGTTGGTGAGAACAAACTTTTGGTTCATTTCATTTGGCTATTCTGGTAATGTGTATGATGAAAAATTTCAATCTGCCTTACAGAAAATTTCTACTTACATCTTACTATGTATGCATTTAGTCATACAGTTAGTATACCATAACTATTACCCCTGTAAATAAAAAATATACCAATATATTTACTGAACTGAAGCAGTCAGTGCCTTGGCTCCTACTTTTTGTACGTGTGCAGACACCAAAGACAATGTCACCAAAGAGGTGTTACTTGATCAAAGAACAGTAATTAACAGGCATGTAAAAGTTTCCATTTGTAACTAGCATTTGACAGGTATGTGTGTTCTACCTAATGCAGAATTCACTTGTGCTTTTATAGCAGTATCATAATTTCTGATTATGAAGTTTTTAAAACTAGTCAGAATAGAAAATATCAGTAAAACAATGGAAGTACATAGACTGCACATAGATGGAACTTAAGATTATTAGACAGAAAAAAAGCAGATTTTTGACTAAAATAAAAAGTTAGATTCATATGAGAAATACATAAAGAAAATATTTCAAAACTGCACCATTGTTGCCTTGCAAAAGTCCATCAAGATGTATTTTCAGAGTATGACTTACTGGTTTTTAACATTAGTTTTTCAGTGATTTCAGTTTATTAGGCTTATGTAGTAGAGTCTTTAAAATACTGAATTTGGCTGAAATATAAATGGTAAAAGAACTTAGCTGGACAGGGTAACTCTAGTTTATTTTGGCAGTTCTAGATTTAGTCCAATATACTTATATTGCAATGTGAATATTTGAAGTCTATGTTTGAGCTTAATTTTCTGTCTTGGTTGTGATACAGCATAAAAAAAGGCAGATATCCCATTGTAAGTGTGGTGCTGTAAATTCCATTTTACAGTTTTTGATCATTTCAGTTGCTGAAACATTCCTAACAAAATGCTTTTTACATTACAATTATTTTGTCTTTACTGTTAGAAAACCTATTAATTTATATGCAATAAAAACTTCTCAATCTTGCACCCTCTATGGGTCAAAACTTGACAGAATTGTCTTCCAGTTTTTAGAAATATTCAATTCATTAAAAAAAAGAATTAAAGTCATCACAAAGATGTCAAAATGTAATTTTTAAAGGAACTAACAAATACTGTAGTAAAAAGGTATTTGTAGTAGGCAAGATGAAATCATAGTGGATATTATTGCTGTGTAACACTAAAACACATTGAGAAAAGCAAGAGATTTATCACTGTTTGCTTGAAGGCTCAGGCTTTGGAGAAAGTAATATGGAACTGAAATTGACCAATTTACGTGACACAACATGCTGAGTAAATAATTAGGCTTTAATGATGGAAAATACCAATAACATTTTTCAAATGGTTGTATTCCCCTAACTGCAAACTGTCTGTTATTTTGAGATTATTACCCTTATAATAAGGACAAGTATAAATTATAGCTTGCAAAGTTTAATTTGTTCCATGCTCAGATATGTAATAGAAAAGTAACAATATTTATTAGTGTTTGAAACACATAGGTAAGTATAATTTTAACTTTACATGTGCATCACATGGGATCTTCAATATTAATGAGGTAGTTTAAATTTTTGTTATATTTTTAATATCAAATTAATTATGGTAGCTTATAGCTAAATACTTTTAAAAAAACTACTACAAGTCTGTGTCAGGTTGTTTCTCAGTCAGAGAAACAGTAATAATTTGTTACTTTCCAGACATGTTTTCTTACACTAATGTGTTGTGCAACTGTATTTACAATGTTTTGTATACATGTTTTTAAACAAGATGCAAAGGAGAAAATACAGGTATTTTTTAAAGTATTATTATTTTTCAAAAAGTCTATAAAGTCTTTGAGCTGCACACATGCTGAGGTAATGCACATATAAGGACTGTGCACTGAGTGATTCTTGGCCTCAGAAAAGCTGTGTGGCACTATAACTTGTCTAATGAAGTCTGTGAAGTCATTGTTGCTGTTGGGATCGCAGTACACTCGCACTTGATCACCATAAAATGCAATTTCAGTTATATCTGGGTTTGTTTTACTATGACAGTTTGGAATTTCACCTGCAATGTTGTATGTGTGCCAGGATGCAGGCATGTGGTGCCTGTAAAACAAGGAACAGTGGTTTTGTGCAGCTTTTGAAATTTCTTTTTAAAGAAGGAAAGAAATGCAACGTACCTTAGGGAGTAGTGTAAGTTTTGAAAAGTAATCTACATCCTGCTCCACAGTGCTAAAAATATAGAAAGAAAAAAAAGAAGCCGATTTGAAGAATAGTTTCATTTAGTTTAGTTTGACATTCCATATATCTATTTTCAATGTACAAGAATCAAAAAGGACCAAGATACTGAAAATGTGAGGTTTATAATGCAAAGAGCAACTCAACTTTAACTACTCTATAGTGGCACTATTCATGCTGCTATAATAAAACTTAAGAACGTTTAGTGATTTTTTTTTCTCTACAATTATTCAAAATTACATTACCCTTACTGAAAACTGAATGGCTTTTAGTGAATTAATTAAACTGTAGCTGGTTTGCCATCTGGGTGCTGCTTGTTTAGCTGCTTTCTCACAGAAAGATTTTTCACTGAATAAAGAATATTTTTTTTGTTAAAAGACAGCTGCCAGACAATAATTTTTAGAATAGAAATGATACATGGACTATTAATTGTTATCAGGTTAAGTTTTGGGTTATGAAGAGGAAACTACTTGGACATTTCTTTCCAATTTTCAAATTTCTTTTCATTCATCCCCACACACCCCATATCCCCCTCATTCCACGTTGCAAAATGCACAGGCTCTTGAAATATAAAATCTGTTTATAAATGTACGAGAAAATAATTATATTTTACAGCAAGATCACCCATGACATTATGTTGGAGTCCAGGGTATAGGCTAGATGTAGAAAAGAAAAAAATAGGGAAGGGGGGAATTAACTAAATCTGATTTTTATGGCTCAAGTGGTTTCATTAAATTAGAGTGCTGTGTGCTACTGTTCATTAATGAACTTGTGCCATATGCTTTAACTGTTCTGGTCAATAGCTGATAAAGAAAGGCTTGTGTTTAAAAAAAAATGGATAAAAATATCTTTGTGATGGGCTTTTATCAAAGGACTTACTTTGAATTCAGTAACTACTACTGAGGCAATATGGCTCGCAATTTGCGACCCAAAGGTAGTCATACATTATTGGAATACAGCCTACTGCGCTTCACATTACACAGATGTGAAGGCCTGATTATAGCTGCTTCATAATTAACAGTGATCCGATTTGTTTTGTGGCATAAATGGTGCATGTGTAGAACATTAGCCATGGCACTCTCATTCAAATTCAACTCAAGGGCTCAGCGGCAGGCGGGTCATGAGCTTCAGGGAGTAGAAGCACAAGCTCCTCCATATGTTCTTGCTGCATCTTACTATGGCTATGAGTGCAAGATAAGTTCCCCAAAGAACCTAATCGTGTTCTGTAATTACAGCGCGGCTTTCTGCTGGCTAGAAATGAGGGAGAAGCTAAAACACTCCCTCATCAGATAATTTGTAAATTACTTTACATGGCGGATGCCGAACTCAGTTGGTTTTCAACTGCTGAAATTATAAATAATTGTAACAGATGTGGCAATATGGCTGGCCTCCAATAAATGAGGCCCTTGATAATTTGGCCGACCCTTTGACAGGCCAATTTAATAAAATGTGAACAAAATCTTCTTGCTAATAATTTATCATCCCTTTTCCCAATAGAATAAATTTAATTACCCTAGCAGTTAACAAGGTCACACCCAGATGCCAAACTCGGCTACAGTTTTGATAATGCAATCAGGAATTGAGAGGTGATGACAGCGTTGTTGTTTTTTTCATTACCTGGCTTCACATAAACACAGGTGGCGTAGCTTTCTTGTCAGTTTTTAATAATTACAGGCTATTATGGAATGCATAGTTAGCAGATTGAAAACCACACTTTAGTGAATTTGTTTGAGTATGATTGAGGTTCTAATGTACAGAGATGATAATGCATAACAAGCACAGTCCCTAGTTTACACCATTAGTGCACAGGTTTGATTTTTACTTGTGATAATAGTGTAATAGTTCAGTAGACAGCAAAGTTACTTTTTTGGAGCAGCCTCACCATCATACAAAGGTTTATATTTTTATCTTTCTAGTGCTGAGACTCAGTAAAAACTCAGAAAAATGTGCTTTTTTAAACTTACCTGGTAACTTCCAATATGGAGATATATCTATATCTCTCTATCTATCTGTCTATCTATCTATATCTTAAAATAGTTTAAAATCTTTGAAGAAAGACTGTCTTCATTTGGTGTATTTGGTCTAGTTAAATCACCTGGTAATCAGTTAATAAGCTTTTTAAAAACTAAGATGCCAGAGGAAATGCTGTAAGAGTTCTTAAGAAAAAATAAGAAGAAAAAGCCATAATACTTACTAGAAACTTCTAAACCAGAGTTGTAAAGCTTTGTTCCAATAGTATAAAGATATTTTAATCAATGTTTACTTGGGCTTCTATGGTGTTGCAGTCTGTTTTTAATGTCTACTAATTATAATGTATTAAAGAAAATAATACTGATGTTTTAAACTTTTGCTTGCTGTGCTGAGATCAGTTTTATGGAAAAATACCCAGTTTTATTGTGTACTTGCTGCTAAAAAGTTGCCAGTTCAACAAATGCATGAGGAAATGAGTGGCTAGTTTGACAAAAAGGCTTAATGAAATCCAGCCTTGTCTTTATGCTTTCAGTGATTATTCTTCTAAATGCATTTTCAGACTACAAAATGGTTTTCTTATCTTGTAATTGCATATTTTTCCTGATAATTTGGGGCATTAATTGTATACCAGGAGGTCTAGTCTTCCTGATGAATAAAATAAATCATTCATACCGGGTTTGGGAAATCTTTCTGGTGTAGTGGCCACATGGCCTTCAGAAAGGAATTGCACCCTTTTTTCACCTCCCTGTTCTTCTGATCTTAGATGATCAGAGTGTTCTTTTTATATGATATAAATCACGTGAATTTTGGAGGATGACAAATATAAGTGTTTTTTGAGGGTGGATGGATGGTGTAAACTCTTTGTCTGACTTGTAGCACATTTTGGCAGCTCAAGGGGACATATGAGATCAAGGTCCAGTCTGAGTAAGTTGCTTTTCAAGACTTGTTGCCCATCTTAGATGTATTTGCAGTGAATAGTCATGAGGCTGTAATAGGATGCCCAAGCTGCAGAAAGGAATTTGCAAAGGATGCTGTAGTGAGCACTGCCTGTGACTTCGCTGGGCAGCTTTTTAACTGAATAACAGAATAAGAGGAAACTCCTTCTCAACAGTTCATTCATCATGGCTTTGCTTGGCATATGGCACTGGATTCCAGGAGTTTTGACTGAAGGAAACTTTGAGGTATGGGTCATAGTCTAGTTGGGTGCCACAGGTCAAAATTACTATTTTCCTAATTCAGGTATTCTGGTAATCCTATATACCTGTTCCCTGGTCTGAGCTGTATGTCTAAACTTTGCTCTGTTGCTGAGCCTTTAGTTTTTACTGAAGCCACAGTGTGCCTCCTGACCAGTTTGCAACAGAGTTGAGCTTGCATCTAACTCACAGAAAGACTGTTGAGGCTCTTCTTGTTCTCTCCTAGCCCATAGTGTTGGTACGGTGCAGTTGGTGTTAGCACAGCTTTCTGCTAAGAAAGCTGAGCACATGCACCCATAAGGAACAGAAGAACCTGTTAAGCTGTGTAATTAGTCCTGAAGCTCTTAGATATCCATTCCTTTGGTACCTGCTCTCATTTGCCAGTTCAGAAAACTCATGCAGAATAGAAATATGATGGAGCATAGCTGTATTTTTTTCCATGTTGTTTGTACTGCTTTTGATAGGTGACAACAGTGGTATTGGATTCCCTTCTCTAAGTACAGTGGATGGTTCCCTATATACTACATGTTTGTGGCAAAGGTGGTGCTTATGCTTCAGCTTGATTAATGCATCCAGAAAACCATCAGCTGAGTCTCACTGTGAAAAGACATGTAAGAGTAGTGAGATATCTACTTGATAGAAATACATATTTTCTTGATTATATTTGTTGTTTATAACATAAACTAAAATTCTGACATTTATTTGGAATATATATTTTGCCTGTAAGGGAAGTTTCAGTATCACAATAGACACGTGATCTTTCGTAAAATAACGTGATGTAAACTGATTTTGCTGTGTGAAAGAGGAAACCATTACTCTGTTAATCTAGACCTTGTAATACAGTTGGACTCTTAAGATGCTTGAACCTGAGAGAAAAGTTTTCATTTGCTGCACTCAGCATGTAGATGGATAGACTGTGAAGAGGGTCACCATTGTGTGTACACTGAAACGATTGTCTCATAGAAATTTTAGTTTTAGACATAGGATTCAGAATAGACTTTAGGAAGTGAACCTTTATAGAATTCCCTGGTGAGTTACTCTGTGAGTTACTGTTTCAGTTCATAAAACGAAAAATTTAAATGATCATTCTGAGGCAGAAGCTGTTGAAGAACCTCTTAGATTGCGATTTTCTGCCTCTCAGATTGCAGTTTTCCGGATTGTAGATTTTTGATCTTTACTATGAAACTGGACTCCATCCTTCATACAGGCCTTGAATGTTGAATGATTTATGTAGTTTTGAAACTCAGTATTCTGCTTTTTTTCCTGATAGTGTTAGGATTTTTAAATCAGAGTTCCATTATAGTCCAAATTATTTGCCTTTTTGGCCTTACTATTTGTAATACTTCCCATAGTTCTTAGGTTACAAATTAGAGTTTAGATGTAAAGTTAGAAAGTGAAAAGCCAAGGTCACATTTCTCTTTGAGGAACTGATGGAATTGCATTTCACAGAATCATAGAATGGCCTGTCTTGGAAGGAACCTAAAGATCATCTAGTTTCACCGTGGCCATGGGCAGGGATACCTCCCACTAGACTAGGTTGCTCAAGGCCTCCCATCCAACCTGGCCTTGAGCACTTCCAGGGGTGGGGCATCCACAGCTTCTCTGGGCAACCTGTTCCAATGTCTCACCACCCTCACAGTAAAGGATTTCATTGTAATATCTGGTACAAATCTCCCGTCTTTCAGTTTGAAGTCATTGTCCCTTGTCCTGTCACTACATGCCTTTGTAAAAATGTTGTTCTTTTTTCATGCGTAGAAACTCTGTCTTGTTCATGGAGTCATTTTTTTATACAGAAAAATTGGTTGTTCTCATAGTAACCAAATCTTTTTACTAAATAATTTGGGTTTAGTAATTCTTTTTGCTCTTAACCAAAGATACCTGGAGCACAAAAGTCTGGAAGTATAAAGTTAAATTGACATGGATATGAAACAAAAGACCAGAGAGAGAAATTTCACCCAGCTTTCTGTCTTGGGAAGGTCTACTTTAATGTATAAAAAAAAAAGTTTAACATTCTCTTGATATTTGAATAAACAAAGTCTTTAGGCTAGGAAAATTAAAAGAATATTTCTCAGTTATTCAAGGATATGTTAAGTTTAATGGAAAATTATACCCAACTCCTTTTAAACTGGAGTCCATTGATAAGCAAAACTTTCGTTTTTAAATTGATCTCATCAGGTTACATCTGGGTTCTTAGAATTTCTGAAAATGAAGAAATTTGACAGGTATGCTTAAAAAAATTGAGCAGGTTTTGAGGATATTTTAGACCCCAATTCTATAGGTAAGTATGTTTTGGTAACAGTTTATTGAATATTTTGTGGTAAAAGCATAAGCATTTTGGAGGTGTACGTTAAGATCTAAGACTGGATTTGTTGGATTTAGTTTTCCAAGAAATATGTCTGTATAGCCATTTGCACAGAGACTGTTGTAAGGGTTTTATTAGAAACTGCGCCTTTACGGTATTTTATTTGAAATAAGTATCACAGCATGGTGATTTCTAGGGATCTCTTTTGGAAGAAGAAAAGAGTAGGAAAATAACCTCAAAAGAAATTAAAAATAATACTGTTTATGTATTGGTCCTATTGAAGTCAATAGTAGAACTTGCACGGCATAGAGGAGCAAGGTTTTGATGTAGTCTGTGACTCTTACATGGAGTTATGTTTTAAGGCACTCGGCATTTCATTTTTTAAAGAAAAAAAAGTACAATAAGAAGTTAATCATTAGTGAAAATTCTGTAATTCTTATGGGTTAAAAGTCAGCAGCAGCGGTTGGACTTGAGGATATTGAAGGTCCTTTTCAACCTAAATGATTCTATGAGCACTTAACAGGTGTTACTCTTTAAAGTAACAGTAATGTGAATTTAAATTGTTGTAACAGATTGGAATTGTTGACTCTTTTTTGAATTACTAATATAATTGTAAAGCTCCACATGGAGCTCTTTTTTTACATGCAGCTGAGGAAGATGTGTGTGTCAAGTTCATAGGTTTTTCTGGTTTGGTCAAATTTAGAAATATATCCTCTGAGAGAAGGCACAACCACCCCTCCCCCCCCACCAGGTTTGGGAAAAAAATAAATTTTCCTTGAGGGAAAGTGAAGGAGATAAAAACTATTTATTTAACAAACACATGGGAAAAGGAAAATAATGCTAAATAATAAAAATCTCTCACTGTGGAGAAAAAACCTGGGAAAGTGTTAGAGTCCTCCTTTGGTCTCCTCGGAGCTGGGGCTTGGGCCAGGGCCAGGCCCTCTGCGCTCGGTGGAAAGTCCTCCCAATGTGTTCTGATATTGAAGCAGTCCAGTAGAAAAGGAGAAAATCCGAAATTCCAGGGAAGGAAAAAAAGTCCAACTCTCAATCTCTCTCTGGAGAAAAAGAAACTGAACAACTGGCCAGAAACTGACTGGAAAGCAGCAAGCCGGGTGCTTCCTCGCTCCCCTGCTGCAGCTGAAAAAAAAATCTCTGTCTCTGTGTGACCTTGAACAAGCTGCAAACTGCTTTGAAAAAGTTTTGCTCAAGTTTTCCTCCCCCCTCTCAGGCTCAGTTTAAAGGCATAGAAAGGCACAAAATTAATTCCTTGGCATAGGCAGCGATATGGGATACACATCATAAAGTCACCCCAAGACATAGGTGTATTTCTCATTTGTAAAAAGAAAGAATAAAGTTCAAGTAATAAAATCAGTTCCACATCTTAAGTGTAGCTACATATCCCTTATCTACTGACACTATTTCTGTCTTCTAGGTTTTGCTGGATTTTTTTCCTTCTTAAATAGTGCTCAGGTTTTGTTCAAACAAACATGTGGTCCAGCTTTCTTTAAAGCATTCTTTTGAATTCATGGCTTGTCTACTCTTCTTTTTCCTGGTTTTTTTTTTCCCTGTGTGTTAATTATCTAATGTTTATAAACAGGCCTTTTACTGATCATAGGTAGTAATGATGTCTGTTTGCAACTACATATGGCCTAAACTATGCAAATGAGGAACGGAATTTATAGTCAACAAAAGCATGGGCAACTTCTACTCTCTGACAAATTTCTTACACTTACTTTATGAGAAGAGCTGTGGTTTTTCTAAAACAAGTGCTCAATATCCTTAATTTGTATTTATTTGTTGAAATTGTGAGTTTATATTAGGCTTTATGAAAAGCATCATGTACTGCATAGAAATAAAATGGCTATACCCATTAGTCTGTTTCTAAAAAATAGTAAGCTTACTAAGGTGTTTGCTTGATCGATTTTAATCAACTTTCGACCACCTCATTTCTTGATTGGCATGAATTTGGAGATTTATTTACTTAACCTTTTTTTTACACTGCTTTTTCTGATTTTTGTCAGTATACCTGACTTGTTTTACATGGGGAATACCAGTATTTGAGATGGTAGTACCAAGGGATAATTATACCTAATTTTATCTTCTCTATTGAAATAAGTATTGGTCTTAAGAATATGCTCAAACAGTTGCAAGCAAGTGCTGTTGCCAGGACCTTGTTAATAAGGGGTAAAATAAAACTTGTAGTTAGTCTTAAGAGTGTGTCTTCTGGATGAAGTTTGTTGGTTGAAGACTTTACTGCTTGCCAGCTGCTTGTCATTGCTGTCAGAACACCACTGGCAATGGAGTTCCATGAGTTTCCTCTCATCAGTGTAGTACCAGGTCAGCTCAAGCCACTTCCATTGACTTTTTAAACTAACCAGCCCTTTTAGTTATGCAATCAATCAGGGAGGTGTTTTTCATCGTTCCTTCTCCAGCAGTGGCACTGAGGTGCTAACCTCTAGCTGCCTGGATGCAGTATTAAAATGTGGGAATTTTACCATCTTTGGCACAGCTGTTTGAAGATGGATGTGTGTCCCCAGCCTTAAGGCACTGTGGAGGAGGTTTGAGGTAGAGCATTTCACTTTGTGATTGCCATAAGGTGGCACAACAGGCATATTGCTGCTGCTTACGCTAAGCGTAGGAAGTTTTGCCCAGTACTTGTAATGGAGTAGAGTGTCATCACAGCCAGGTAATGAAAACTAAGCTGACAAGGAGTCAGTCATCAAGCCACGGTAACTTTACTACTCTTGGTCATGTGCACACAAGTCTGCTACTGGATATCAGGGATATAACTTAGAGTAGCTGCTGCCAGTGAAATGTGTCCTGTCTGAACAGGTTTGGTAACTAGGCCAAATTGATCGGTGTGCAGGAGCATTGTATTGTGCCAAGGAATTGCTGCACATGGATTGATAGCTAGGAAAGGTCCTGGAATTTAACAATTTAACAAAATAAAGTACCTAGCTTGAGTAACACTGTGACCTAAAATCTATTTTTTCTATAAGTCTCTTCAGTTTGACCACAACACTTGTGCTGAGTTTAAGGATGTAATGGGGACAAGTTGTAGATTTACGTCAAAAAAGTTCTTTTCTGAGGCAGTTCTTAACTAACAATAAGTTTATTTACAGAATGTATGTTTATTTACAGAATATGCAGTTAAAGGTTTTTTGTTAGACCAGTGATACTTACAACTTGAAGTTTCACCAGAAACAAGGCCAGACGGTGCAATACTTTGTCAAGAAAGCTTGATAGCATGTGACATACAAAATACCATCGAATAAGTAGAATAAGTTGCTGCAGAAGAAACATCTGTATAAAACAACCATTTTTAAGAACGCAAATTTGGATTTGGAAGATATGGTAGTGGTCTGAAAATGTTTACTTTATATTTTGAGATCTGGTTTTGATTATGGATTAATGAGTCATTTTTGAAAGCAGAATTATTTGCAGCTTTTACATGTTTCTGTAATATTGCTAATATGTTTCTCTGGGCAGTTTTATGTAAATGGTGTGTTATGGTTTTGATTTTTTGTTACCAATATGATATAACTGTGCTGCCATTTTCTAAATATTTCAACAGCCTTTTTTTAAGTGAACTAGAGTGCTGTATTACAGTGCAATCATATGAAATTGAACTTTTATAGAAAAAATTGAAAAAAGCAGGTCTTAACCTAGCAGAGCATAATTTGTACACTACAGCTACTCTGGAAAGCAACAATCTAAGGACTGGAAGAAAGCATGAGGTAGGGTAGTTTTATTGTCTGGTGTATTTGTGTCTAAGTCAGGCTGGTGAAGCCAAACGTTTTTGCTCAAGGGTCCAGATAATAATTTTAATATCTGTTGACGCTGCTTATAATTCTGGAAGGTTGTTTGAATAGTTCCTGTGTTATCTGCCAAAGACTTGTTAAAATAGCTGTTGGGAGTAGAAGATTTTTACCTTATTAAATACTGAATAAGGGATTCCTAATTAAATGAACTATTTGAAGGATAAATTCTTTGTAGGTTTGCTAATATGAATATTTATCAGATATTTTGTGGTGTTTATCAGAATGACCATCTTTCACTGTAAGGAAAATGAGAGAACTATAAATGGTTATTATGATTTTTTAAGTGAAAAAGATTTTTTTAAAAAAAAAATCTTGATTTTTAGAGGGGGATATAGTATTTTTTCGAGGAAGAATGACGATGTCCTTTGAGGTTTATACATTCAACTTTGTATAGTGCTGGATTGCCTCTTTCATTGTTTCTCACTGTTTAATTTAGGCATTAAATAACAGTAACAGCTATAAGCTATAGTAAAATGAATGACATCTGTAAATAATCCTGTGATTTAAATGGATCTATTAAATTAGCTGTAATCATGATGCTTTTCAGTGTGTTCAGACTCTTCCTCATCTGTTTTTATTGTGATTGTATAGAGTATGGGAATCTTGGAAGAGATCTCCTTAACAAGTTTGCAAAGGTGAACATGATTCTGAATGGTATAAGTAATGTACAAGGGTAGAACATCATGTCTGCTTCCTTAGAAACTTTCTAGTTTATCCACATATGGTATCTCATAATGTTTTCTTTGAAAAATATATGGCTTGTTCTTTCTTAATGTCCTGCACTGGGTGCTAGTTTTGGGAAAAAACATACTTTAGAACATTTGTTCAGGAGCATGTTGTGGCATTTCTGTGACAATGTGCTTAAGAAAAACCAAAATGCTACACAAGCAGTGCAGAGTGAAGAACAGAAGGTGAGAAACAGCCCGGCAAACACCAAGGTCAGGAAGGAGGAGAGGGAGGAGTTTTTTCACATGCTGGAACAGGTATTTCCCTGCAGCCTATGGAGAGGATCACTGTGGAGCAGATGTCAATATTACAGCTTGTGGAGGGACCCAGAGCAGATGGATATTCACTCGTGGAAGCCACATGGAGGGGAGTTGATGCTGGAACAGGTTCCTCTCTTACGTGAACTGTGGTCCATGAAAGACAAGCTGTGGAATAGGTTTATCCTG
The DNA here is from genome assembly GCF_000691975.1 of Corvus brachyrhynchos. Classification (NCBI taxonomy): domain Eukaryota; kingdom Metazoa; phylum Chordata; class Aves; order Passeriformes; family Corvidae; genus Corvus; species Corvus brachyrhynchos. Next base: position 59,341 of record NW_008237273.1, read on the forward strand.
AAGGACTCCAGCCTGTGGAGAGGCCCAGTGCTGGAGCAGGGAAAAGTGTGAGGAGGAAAGAATGGCCCAATAGGAACTGTTATGGATTGATTGTAAACCTTCCACCTGCATGGCTCAGAAGGTGGTAAAAAAGTCAGGAGTGATGGAGGGAAGTTGTGCCTGGGAAGCTGGGAGCTCCTTCTGGGTAGGGAAGAAGGTGTTGATTAATTTTTTTTCCTTATTTCTTATTACTTAAATATATTTTAAGTGGCAGTAACTTAAATTGATTTTCTTCAAGTTGATTCAGCCCATGATGTTGAGTGGTAAACCCACAAGCTTTATCATCCTGTTTTCTCCCTCTGTCCTAGTGAGGAAGGAAAGTGAGAGCAGTTGAGTGGGTGTTTGACCCTTTGCCAAGGTTAGCACTCCACAGTGTTATCTTCTATTTCCTCAGGGGAAAGTAAATGAGTCTGCTGTGTTTGTCGTGAATTGTGTCAAAATAAAGCAATTACACCTCCTTGATTAAAACTGAATACAAATTTTTAAGCCTATTGTAGAAAATCTCTTCCTGTTTTGATATGTAGATCTGAATCATGTTCTTTCAATAGTCAAGGTTGTTTGATATGTCCACTTTTTCACAAGTGCACACAAGTTTCTATTAAAAATTTTGGGAACTCAACTGATGAGCTACAAATCCTTTGTATTTAGGCAACACAGTAAGTGAAATTTTGGAAATACTCTGGATTTTCTAAAATAGAAAGGTGGTACTGCTGCGGTAGTACTTTACGCTTTACCCTTTTTCCCTTTCAATGAAATATCTTCTCGTTAACTCATTGTTCAGCCTTTTATCACAAAATTATTTCTGACAGAAGTTATTAGCACTTGATTTGACAGAAAAAATATGTTGGATATTCAGTCTTTGTTTTAAAAAGATGATCCTTTTGACTTTACAAAGACTGTTGTGCTGCCCCTTCATTCCCCCTTATGTACATTCCCAGGATACAAAGAACAAATTAAGCATGGAATCACTTCTGATCGGAATTGCACTGCTTTGATGACTTACTGCTCTGAAAAGATTTTGAAGGTGTTGAAAGAAGGAATAGGTGGAGAGGTGTTAAAAAGAAGAGCCTGGTACAAATCAGAAACTTGGCGCTACTGTGATAAATCGGGAGGTATGGCCACATGACTAGATGCTTCCAGCTGTGTTTGTATATATGCAACAGCATATATGCCTCTATAGCCTTGTGTTGGTTTCTTTGTGAAATGTAGAAATCCGCCTTGCCTACAGTCATACAGAGTAACAGAAACAACTTATTCTGCAAGAGCTGGTTAAAAGCTTTGTTAAATATGCATGTCATGTCTTTTACCTTGATACTGTGATACTGTTAAGTGTTACAGGCAACTGTAACCTTCATAAGTCCAGTCTCTGTGAAAAGTGGTATAGCTGTTGCGTCTGATAGGAGTCAGTTGCTTGACCTTCCTAGAGCTCTTTTAGAAACTTACACTTTGTACCTTTTTGAGCTTTAGATGATTTCTGTTAGCTGATTAAACTGACATTCATATGTGTGCTGGCTGATTCAGTAGGGTTTTGGGGTTTTCTTACAGCTAGGCTTTCCTGTGGTATGATGCATGGGAGTTAGAATTGCCTTCTATTCATATACGTTCTATATCATTCTTCTAAGTCTGTAGTGTCAAGATACTGAAAGGCATGTTAACTTGCAGTACTGGTAAAGTTTCTGTTGAAGAAACATAGCGAATCAAGAATTTGCTATTTTTCTTCCCTAAAAACCCCACCTGTATCTGGTCAGTCTTGGGTTCAGCCTCAATGATGTTTCTGTTTCTTCAACTGATAAAAACATTAAGATTTCTGGCCACTGTCCTCAACTATTAAGATATTCCAGGAGCAGTTCTGACTTCCCTGCTTTGGTTTGGGTTTTGCTGGTTGGTTGGTTGGGTTTTTGTTTGTTTGTGGGCTTTGGTTTTTTTGTTTTGGTTTGGTTTTGTGGGTGGTTTTTGTGCTTTTGTTTTTTTGTTGTTGTTATTTATTTTTTTTGTCATTTTTTTGGTTGGTTGGATTGGGTTTTTTGTTTGTTTGTTTGTTTTACTGGCTTTTTTTTGCACTTTATTAAACACAAAACTTGCTGAATTCAAGAATGTGACTATTTGCAGCTTCATCCCGTGGTGTCTTTCATGGTGCAGACAGGTAAGAGAAGGTTGTCTAGAATTAGGCATATTTTCTTTTTCTACTTGTGTGCCTCCATTACCAGTTAATGTGTGTCCCATCTACTTACCTGCTATTTCTTTATGTTAAATTTTCTGTTACAAAGTGTTATATCTATTTCATATTACAGACTCTGTTTATTTCTGATTTTCTGCTATTGCTATTTGGTTTAGTCTTTGGTAAAAATGTTTTAGGAACATTCAATGAAAAGTCTTCTGATCTAAATTCCTTTACTTATTTGAATTAACATTATTCACTGATAAAATTGGAGGGCTTTTTTACTCCGAAACATGTAGAAAATTTTTGGAACATTACATTTTGAAACATGATATACATTTCTGAAGATATTAAATACAGATATGTCAGAATTGTTCTGTAGAATCTGAGGAGTGAATTAAAAATTATTTCTTTATATTTGGTGGCATCAGGAGCAGTAAAGTTTGCACTTGTGAGAAGGGTATTACAGATGCCATCTTTCAAACTGAGTTTTGCAGCAGCCCTCAGCTATCCAATTACAGTGTATTTTACTACACAATCTCTTTTGTCTTGATAGGACTTGTTGCCTCCTTAGCAAAGATTTTGTTCAAACTACCTATGTGCAACTGTGGAGCCCAGACCCAGTGTCCTTTATCCACAGACCTTTAGTCTGATCACTAAGAAGGTAAAAGCAATAGAATATTCTTAATACATGTCACCAATCCCATCCATTGTCACAGGGAATTATTTCCATATCCATAAATAGTTAACAGTTTTCGCTGTTTCTTTACGTACCTTGGCTCTAGCACAATCCTAGGTAGCTATATATAAACTCTGTGTGTATATATATATACATATATATATATACGTACATATATATATATATGTATACAAATGCTTACGTACTCATCGTATGTTATCAGCTGTGACTAGACTAGCAAGACAATGAATTTTATCTTTTTCTCTTTTTTTTTTTTTCTCTTTCCCCTGTTCCTTCTTGGCTTTTCTCTACCTATGTATTCTTAACAGTCTGGCACTGGTTGATCCACTTCTTTTCCTTTGTTGTCCTTCTCTTTGGCAACAAGTAGAGAGCTTTGACCTTCTGTTTCTGATTTCAGAGAAACTATGTATGTTCCAGATCTTCTCTATACAAACATAGTGTTTAGATAGAAAACAATTCTTGAAGAATAATGATTTATGATCGTACTAATATATGGTCATATAATGATTAGGAAATGTAGAAAATAGGGGGTTTGGGTTTGGGGGTTTTTTTTAAAGCTCTTCGTTTTATTCAAGACATCTGGGACTTCGAAGATGCATATATTTTTTTGGTATTCAGATTTTAAATGTACTAAAATTCTTTCCAGATGTTAGTTCTGGGTTTGTGCAGGTGGGTTTTTTGGGTTTAGGGTGGGGTTTTTTGTTGTTTTAGTGGTTTTGTTTTGGTGGTTTTATTTTGGTTTGGTTTGGGGTGGTTTTTTTGGTGGTGGTGGTTGTTTTTTGGTGGGTTTTTTTGTTTTGTTTGGATTGGTTTTGGTTTTGGTTGGGTTTTTTTTGTGAGGTTATAACAATGTTTTTTTAAAAACATTTTGCTTGGTTGTTTGTTGGGCTTTCTTACATCACTTTCTTACTTCTCTTTCAGAGGCAAAAGAATCCTGAAACCAAATGACAAAACCACACTGGAAATATTAACATTCATATATAGGAATATAAATATCAGATATTAATGTTTTCTGATATTTCATGATAGATTCTTTTTCTCCTTTTTGGAAACCCGTACTATTTAAAATGAAACTGTGATATATGATGTCTTGTAAATATTTCATACTGGAAGGCAGTGGTCAAAGAAAAAAATGCCAGCTGCTAATTAAGATACTCTTCAAGATTAAATTATTTTAATGGAATAGTGGAAGTATTGACGTATGCAGTATTGAAGAAGAATTTATCTTTGATTCTTTTTATTGTACATCAGTTATTTCACAGTGAAAGTGGCATAATGCAACAAGAATAATCACAATTTATCTTAAGTTTTTGTTTGACTTTATGTATTGGCACAATGGATTTTACCTTATTGGCATTAACTGTGTGTTAGTATTTCACTGTTCTTAACCAAAGTTATTCAGAAAATCTGAAAGTCTAATTTTATGAGGCCTTTCTTTCTTTGCCATAAGGACTTACGACATAGAATGAACAAGAAAGCTGCCCAGTTTAAGTGTTACTTTCACATACTCTTTCTCCAGATTGCTATATGAAGCTGTACATAATATAAACACATATTCTTGTCTCTAGTTAGTCACATTATAGTTAATGACCATATGGTCATTATGGTATAAGATCTACTGTCTGTTGTATTTATATTCCTCAAGCATATTGTTCCTTCAACTTCACAGTGTGTTAAACTATTTCAAAGGGAAAAAAATCCTTTCCCTCTTGTTTCTGGTTGTCCTATCAAGTGTAACCTTGGACCCTTATAGAGCAATTAGACCAGCCTCTATCCCCTCCTTTGTAATGAGGTTTCTTGCATTTCTGAGTCTATAACCCTTTAGTCTTCCCTAATGGGACATCATTATTCTGAAAGAAACAATGTAAATGTAAATGAATATTCTCATTAACGAGTCACAGAGAAACCTTTAGTGGTAGCGCTGTGGTAATTCTGCTTGTTATTTCTCTGGTATTCCATGCAGATTTTTTTTTTTATAATTCATTATTAGTATTCAAAATTACTTCTTCTTTAATTCTGCATGTCTTTCATAATCCGGTGTTCCAACTAGTTCAACCATGTCCTTGTTTTATTCTCCAGGAACCACCTGTGAAACGTTCAAGGTCTCTGTCCCCAAAGAGCTCTTTTAGAGAGTCAGAGGAGCTAAAGAAGCTTAAAATAGCTGAAAGGAAGATTGAAAACTTAGAGAAGACACTACAGCTAAAGGTGAACATTAAATAAAATAAATAAAGAGCCTGATAGCTAAGCTTACATAGATAAAGATACACCAAAACAGACATTTTAACAATTAAAAATACACGTACTGTTGTGGACTGTGTGTTTGGATCAGAGAGCACTGTCCATTAGTTTTTGCTTTACTGTGTGAATAATCCTGCTGTCCTGTGGAAGCTTAATTGATCTGTCATCAATAACGTATACTTGTTAAATACATTTTCAAAGTTTGTGTTTGAGAATATATATTTTGAGAAATTGATGTGTTCGTATGAAGTAAATCAGAAAGTACAAACACTGAAACTACAAAGAATTTTTTTTCTGTACAGTAGACCCATACTTTAAAATGCTGAAGTCAATTACTTGAAACAGATTGACCCCTGGAAATCATAGAAATTATGGCTCAGTTAGTTGCTGGTCTAATAAATGCTGTTAAAAAAAACCCAGTAAAAATTCTGCTCGCTCCACCCCTTCATAGAAAATCTTAGTTGAGCATGTTTTACAATTTCTCATTTTGTCCCTGTTTCACAGATTTCTGTAGCTGTGTTTTTGTTGGTTTGGTATTTTGCTACATAAATACAGTACCTTTTCAACAAACGATTGGTTTAAAATTGCAACTCTGAATGCAAAACGCAAGCCCTGAGTCGTATCTTTTCAAACATGTAAAATTCATCCTCCCCTCCCTCTCTTCCATCTCCTCCTTCTCTTTTTTTTTTGCTTATCTTTGTTCAGTTATGGAATTTGGAAGATATTTTCAAGTATGTGTAGCCTAAAGGAGAACTGGTTATATTGAACATGCTGTGGTAAATGTTAGGTAAGTGAAAAATCTGGGAGCTCTACCAGCCATAGTGATAAGTCAGTTTTAGAAAAATTGTAAATGGGAATATTTATATATAAAATATATTTTAGCACAAATGCCACAGTTCACCCCTCTGTATACTTGGGGGAGTTTAATGCATCATCTTAACACATGTAGAGTATACGGACAGGAAAGGTTATTTAGACTTCAAATTCAGTCTTCCAGGTTGTCTTGTTCCTGAAGATAGAAAACTAATTTTTTGTGTTTTTTCTCTCTGTTGAGAAATCTAAGGCATGTCCCAGCAGCTAAACCTGGGAACTGGCCTTTGGGAGGCCTCCTGTTCATTACTCTTACTTGCCCTGCCTGACACTGGTGCTACAGATTATTCTGGAACTGTGGGCTGCATCTGTTCTGCCCTCGGAAGCAAAACTCCCATGTCAGTGCATATTGTTGTTGCCCTAAATGATAAAGAGCTCGACATTTCTTCTGGAAAGAGGAGTGAAGGAAAGCAGATGCAGAAGAGAAAGAACTCTCTCTGCATAACCTCACATAATAATTTGTGCCATTCACCATACTGCCTTTACTTATGTTCTATTTAATCTTAAAGTGTAATTTAGAAATCTGAGCAGCTTTATGATGTTTAGAGATGTGGGATCTCTATCACAGACATCCATGATGTCTTTAAGGGCTAAGTCTCACCTCAAAAGTGAACACATGAAATTCTTGCATTTTCTCTTGAAATTTCATCTACTTGGCTTCTTTTGCAGAATGCTTTAATGGGCTGAAAATAAGCTATAGAGACCCAGGTCAACATAATAAGTTGTGGCACTACATTCATATTTCAATGAGGCTACTGCCAGCATGAACTAAGCTGTCATAAAGTTAATGGCAGAATATTTCTATTGCTATGCTGTGATTTCTTAATACTAGCCTTCTCTCAGGCATTGTTTCCAACAAAGAAAAATGGATTTGATCAACATTTTCAAAACTGGTCCTTGCATTATTGCCTCTTCAAACAAAGTGTTGTCTATATGATTATTTGAAATATTCTTGCTCAGAGAAATGGTTGCTCTATCAATACACACACTGATGATGCATGTCTCGAACAGGAAATTGTGACTCCATACATTAGTCCTTTAGAAAAATTGGTAACAATTAAAAAAAAAAAAAAGAACAGCTCTATTTATGCGGTTTTCAGGAACAGAAATGCCCCAGTCAGTATTGCAAAGGAGCAGGAAAGCTCAAGCTCCCATTCAGTTCTCTCAACTGACTCATTTGTGAACAAGAAAAGTTGGCTCTTACTATCTTTGTTGCTAATATAAATGGGGTGATCCTATAAATTCAGAGTTTTTATACAGAATTGGCTTTGTTTCTAGACATACTAAAAAAGTAACAGAGCATGCCTGGTTGCACCCTTGTTTACAGAAGACAACGTCAAAATATATAATATTTTTAGGGTTTTAAATAAATTATCAAGCTGCTACTTAGAATGGTCCAAAGCATAAGTACTTCAATCTACTGTTGATCTTTAAGAAGTGAGTAGGAGTTCGGTTGTTGAGAGGTAGGTATTTGATACAAACTAAGAAAATATATTCATCTTCTCCTGTATTGCTTCTAGAGCTGTGATCGCTGGTGTAGCCTAGAGGAGATAATCCTCCCTTTAACTGGAGAGGTCTCAAAAGCAAGAGGAGCTCTTCCCTTTGAGTTTTATCATCCTTTCTAGGTTCTAAAATTTTTGGAGGTAATTAATACATGTATTGTAGAATATGCACATCAGTCTTTAAGGCCACCTTAATACTTGTGTGAGCAAGACCACACTCACATTTACTTCAGATTTCATCTATAGTCCTGTTCCATGTATAGTGTTCAAATGCTGAAAATAGATGAATATTGCAGCTTATCCATGTAACTGTGGAAGAAACTATTTTTGTAATGATTGGATGCCTCAGTTATTGTAAGCCTAAGAATAGTAGTCAAATAATTGAATGAGTGTAGTTCTTAAAATTTTCTTTTTACTGTAACAGAAGGTCAATTTCAACAAAAATTTGAATTAGTGATTAGAATCTTTTGACTTGTCTGAGCAGCCTTCCAAAAAAAAAGGAAAAAGAAGGCTTTTTTTTCATAGGCAGTTGGGTTTTTTCTCCTGCAGGTTGGACTTTGTGTTACTGTTTTTCATTATTTCATGGGAAGTACTACAGATGACAGTGGACAGCTGGAGAATAATCTGGTGGTCCAGCACTGCTAGAGATGGTTGTTCTGTCCCATTTCTGTAAATATATACAGAACTGTGTATAAGACAGTTTAGTTATTAAATATAACATAATACAGTCAGACAGAGACAGATCTAACAGATTATGGAAATTTCAGTGTATATTTAAAGTCCTGAAGTGCTTAATTTAATGGAGAGAGAGTTATTAGGGCAGTTAATTGTCTAATTTCTATTTCTGCAAGAGCAGGGCAAGTGATAAGGGAAGGCAATAACTGTAACAGAATGGATAATAGAACAGGTAAGCAATAATGAAAAATGTAGATTCATAAATAGGAAAGGCCAAATTCTACAGTTGGTTGCATCTCTGAAAGGGCATTGACACTAATAAGCTTCTGAGGATTTATGTTGAAGACGTTATTTTCCAGTACCCTGCCAGACTTGACCAGTTTTTGCTAGCGATATCAACCATTCTCAGAACAGTTGTTTCATGAACTTCTTTTGAAAACACAACATCTGTAATTGGATTCTTACAAAAATTTTCTCTTGTAAAGCTTGGTAATGGTCTCTATGTTCTTAGTCTAAGATTTATATTGCTATTTATGTGATTGTTTTTAATATCATTGTGGTATATATTATTATATACATGAGTCACTTAAAAACAGTCAAAAGTACTTTTTAAACAATTCAAAATTTATAAATGTATTTGGTTTAGAGGTTGTTTCAAAAAAAACCTTACCACCACTGCTTTGGGAAAGTATTTAATGGTAAGGTCACTTTGGACCTGATTGGGTTCCTAAATCTTCTCTTTGTGTTTCCTGAGTCACTTCCAGAAAACTTCTGGAATTTTGCATATAGTACCATTTCAAACTTTAGCTGGTATCTTTCAGCTTTGTGCATCATGAAAGCTGGACTACATTTGATAAGCCAAGCTTAGTATAGGTACTTAGTAGTTAGCAGTTCTCTAGAAACCCTTGCCATGTTTTTATAGTGGGATTCAATTTTTATTGTTTGCAGCTCTGACTATTGGTCTGTCTAATTTATTGACTAATGCTGAAAAGTTCTCCTTGCATATAAGCAGTAAATACTTGCAAATAAAGTGTTGTGATTTATTTAGTTCTATAATTGCTTTAAAAGCAGAGCTCCCACTGAACTGAGAATGAAGCTCTGATTGCAAATTTTGCTACAGCAGAATTCTTTGCTGGTGAATTCTTTACTAGTGTATACCAGAGTTTGACTTGCTTTATACTGTGAAATGCTTCTTCTTAGTGTTAATTTTTTTTGCAGAGCACTGTATTGTCATTTAGAAAAGTCTGGTTTTAAGCTTACATGATGTTATCCAGTAATATAAATCAAGGTGTATTTCGCTTTTTGTTCTGTACTTTTTTTTTTGGTATGGTTTTCATTACATAAAAGCTATTGTAAAAATTGTTTTTATTTCTTATTTGCTGCTTTACTAGAGGACAAAGTCTGGTTGTTGCAGGTATATATATACTTACATAAACAACTTAATATGTGAAGAAATCCTGAAGCCATTTAAATTTAGATTTTTTTCATGTGGCCAGTATTTCCCTTGAAAACACGTAGATCAGTTTTTCATTGGGAAAAAAAAGAGTAGTTTGAATAAAGAAACAGTGCCAATAATCCTTTTTCAGCCTATGTATTTTTAAATGTATTAGGGCAATGCATTTGCCAGATGAAAGCTGACAGTTTGGTAGTAAATTTTTGAAACTTTCAGCAGCATGAAAATAATATTTAAGTGAATTGCCAAATCAGCAAAATTTTCTGAAGTAGTAATAAAAAAACTTTGACCTCAAGGACTGTGATTCGTGATCTTTCTGCTTAGATTTCTGAGTCTCATGGTAGCTGTTAAAAGAGAACTTTTGTTTCATGTGAGCTGTGTAACAGTCTCTTACATTTTGTCCAACTCTAATTTTGTTTTTCTGGTTTCTTATAGTCTCAAGAATCTTATGAGCTAAGAGCAGCCTATGGAAAACACGAAGAGAGGCTGCAGATGTTACAGACCAACTACAGAGCACTAAAAGAGCAGTTAAAGCAATGGGAAGAGGGCGATAGCAGGTAAGTTACATAGCTCATTAAAAACATTTTCCTTACACAAAAAATCTGAATTAAAGTATTACATAGGTATTCAAAAGAGAATTTGATTTGAAGGAAGAAGCTATGATGTGGTGATCAAGACTATCCTTTGTTAAATGTTAAAGCATGTTAAAGCAGAATGCATGGCTTACCCCTATATGAGAAAAATTATAGTTGAAACCAAGAGGAAATACATTGAGCTGACACTTTGACTTTTTTTGTTTAGTATCTCATTCTGAGACTGAGTACTGGACACAGATCTGCTAGGACTGCTTACTTGTGTTTGTCTAATTCCTCACTCAATTATTTTGTTGACTGTGTATGTTTTTAATTTTCTGTAACATAACAGTTCCTCATTATGTTTCAAATAGTTTTCAAAAATAGTTTTATTCATTAAAATATAGAAATATAGAAATATCTCTAACATTTAGTGATTCAAATATTAACTGAAGCTAAAATCTCCTTCCTTATAGGGGAAAAATAATACGTGCATGATAGCAGGGTGTTTTCATCTGTTAAAGTGTTCAAAAATAAATTATTTTCGATAATTTTACAAAAAAATGGAGTAATATATCTTTACTAATGGAAAGAGGAAAGCCTTTCCCACATAAAATTTGCATAATGAACATTCTGTATATCATTCTCCCTTAGGTTCTATACAGAAGAGTGAAAATTTTATGCAGATATTCTTCTTGTTTTTTAAGTCCTTAGCAGACAGAATTTTTGGTAAACAGATGCAGTTGGAGGTATGAAAACATTTCTCATCAGTTCAGTTATCAAACACTGCTGTTTTTCAGGACCAGTTTCAAGAAAGTAATTTCCTTGTGGCTTTAGCAGGGCTTTAGCATGCACCTACAGCTCAGTAAACACGTGTTTTACTAAAAATAATTATTTGTGCAGTTAGAGCAATACTCACTAATCTTGACACTAACTTTATAACTCTCTCTGAACAAGAAGAGAGTCACAGAAAATGCTGCAAAACTGGTAGCTGTTCAGAGTCCAGGGTGACATAAAGCATCCTACTGTGAATGATAAACTGTTCCTCATATATAAGTAATGCTATGGCCTATCTTAGTAGATTTGCATTGCTTTGAAGTACTAGCATTTACTTAGGAGTGGTTTGTCTTTAAAAAAGGGGGGAAAAAAGTGTGGATGAAAACAATAGCAAAGTACAAAATTGCTACATGCATTGATGGTAGCAGAGGAGCATTTTTTGAAATACCCAAGCATAAAGACAAATAGAGTCGTTTAAATTACAATGAAAAGGTTTTGTTTATTTAGGAAAAATACGGATTTTTTTTTTTCTAGCTCACTGTTTTAAATTTAGTGCAATCTTGAAGTGACTAAGGGATGATAATTACTATATTCAATGAAATTATTTAATTCTAGATCTGTACCTAAACAGGCATTCATATCCACTGAGAGGCCAAGAGTAAAAAGATTAAAAATTGAGCTAGATAAAGACAGTAAAATCTTAAACTTGATATGTAGTGAAGCACTGGGTGTTCTGGTTCTGATAGTTATATTGGGGAAAATGTAATGCTCAGTCTTCAGTTAGTCATTTGATTTTTTCATCACTATTTAAGATGAGCTGAAAATAACAGGGTTTCAATAATTTTTGTCATCAGAATAGAATTGTATGAAACCACACTAGAGGAGGTTTGGTTTTTTTTTTATTGTGCTTAAACAAAGGAGTGTAGACAAGACACAAATAAAAGCAGTCTGTAACAATAAGACTCTGTTATTCTGGTATCTCAGCTGTATAGTGCTGCTGTAATGTAAATCATGCATTAAGAACTCAGTGTCAGGTGCTTATGTGGCATTTCTGATCCTCTGTAAGGGATGGAGGACCCCATTCTCCTTATTCTTCATAGATTAGTATCTGTTATTGAGATGGCAGCTGATGGGACCTAATCCACCTGTCAGTGTACATACAACTTCCACTGATGTACGTGACTGCAAAGATGATGGGGGCCTTAGGAGGTTACCACATTGTCTAACAGTTTATTTCTATGCCCAGTAGGAATTTAGATTGCAGAGTTTTAAATTAATTTCATAAAGGATTTTTTAATACAATTTTTATATTTGGCATTATTAAAATACCTAAAAATATTTTAATGACAGATAAACTGTTAAATATTTTAATTTTATTTTTCTGTGCTTCTAAAGTCAGTATGCTTTTTCTTAATACATCATCTTGTGTGTAGATAGTTAATTCTTTTATTAAACTGTAGAACAGTTTGATTTAGAGTGGGCATTAGTTACAACTTCCAGATTGGCTTGCTGAGGCTTTAGGGGAGCTGATGGCTCTCCCTTATATTTCAAGAGATTATGTGATGATTTTAACAACTTCTTTCTCATACCAGTATTTGAAGTAATGTCATCAGAATGTGAGTGACACTATTCTGCCTCATGTCACCTGGGAGGCATGGTGTCATACTAGCACAATATATGTCTGAAACTATGTAATTGAACTTCTCTTCATTGCCACAGTTAAGGTTTCATGCCTCAGAACATATACTTCATACAAAATTTAGATTCACTGGATGCTGTACTTGAAAATTTGTATTTCCTGAAAGCAAGGGTGCTTTCATTCTGGTTCTCCTAAAATATTTAGATATTTGAAAATGAACAACCTAGTTTTACTCATAAACAGACTTGAAAATAGTAAAAGCAGATACCAGTATACAGGCTTCTGTCAGCTTTGTCAAGAGGATCCTGGTGTAGTGTGGAATGAACTGGCTTTTTTCAAAAGTGAGCACAAAAAACTGTAGATTGAGAAGTGAGTTTGTTTCTTAAATGGTGTTTAAATAAAGAAACATACTGGGCTTTTTCTGAAGTGCTTTACAGGCCATACAAGACAAATTCCTTGCAAAATTCTGTTATAAAAACATCTACCAAAAGCAGAAAAGGAAAACATCAGCTCTTTTTTTTTTTCCTTCCTTCTCTCTCCCCCTTAAATCAGTGACAAGTTACAAGTTTGCTAGCACTAACAGAAACTGTATTCCATGATCTAGGGATTGTGTTAATTAATGTGGCTCTCATCTGTTGGAGGTGTCGCTCTTCATTAGCCTGTATTTTACACACTGCCGTGCTTCATTTTTGGAATGAGGTGGTGAGGGGATAACCTAGCCAGCCATCCTTGTTTGATCTCTGTGATACATACGCAATGCAGAATGCCTCAGCTCTCTTGGTTCCCTGCCCTGTCCTGCTAATCCCAGCTGAGCTCATTATGGTGTAGCCTTGCTGCTACTCCTGGAGCCAGAGCTGTCCAAGCTAATTACTGGTAGCAGCAGAGCTGCCTGTTAAGGGTCTGGTGTGGATCTGCTAACATGGTCCTTGGTAGTGACCTGCAAAAAGCACGAGGGAGTTGCTCTCTTTCTTGCTGTGCACAGCCTGTCCTTTGGGTTTAGTGCTGATCCCTTCACACAGCTCTTTCAGCTGTAGTAAGTGTAAAACTTGGTGAAGGAAACTCTTACTTTAGAAAACATACAGTTTGCTGCTTTGATCTCATAATTCATAGGCTATTACACTCAGCCAGGCAAAGTAAAAAAATGTCCTTTTATACTAGACAAAAGGAAGTTAGTATGGTATAATTAGCCCTTTGCTGTGATTTAACACTTTCTGTAAGTCACGATGATTTTTTTGTTTTAATTTAAGAACCAAGACATCATAGAAAGTTTTATTCAGACTTTGTTTTTGTCAGCATTGAAGAAAATATGTTTTCCCAATGGGTCATGTTATAAACCCATTTTGTGGCGATACCATGAAGGCTGCTATTTCAGAATTTCAACGGTAGCAAATTGTTTTGTTCTATGTAAGTCCTTGTGTTAACCATAAGCTCCCTTGGTGTATTATAGGCAATATTGCCAGTAGCTGTGTTACATGGGGTATTCTTATATTTGCCAGTTAAAATTGCGTGTCTGTTCTTGTCACTTGGTTATCATATCTTTGTTTGCTGTTATGAAGCTATAACAACAAATTATCACATGCAATTAATTTTTGGGTTTTCATTTTTTGTTTTTATGTAGGAAAGAACACTTTCTTGCCATATATGTAATTTCATATATGTAATTCTCCCTCCATCACTAATGAACACATTCACCACAGGCAGTGGTAACTCAAGAGCAATAATGTAAGCCACTTTTTTCACACAAAGCCATGCAAGAGAGATTGCTTATGTATTTTGCACACCCTGAAGGTTTGTACAGTTGGACTGCTTTTCCAGAGTTCCTGTGCAGTCACATTTATGGGAACACCCTTATGTCTTGTAAGTTGCAGATCACTGACCTTGACTAGACTGTGGTGAGGTGGCATGAGCAAACAGTTGAGCTCTTCGAAATACAGAATTTATAATACAAAATGGGTTCATAAAATTCCGTGTGGTAAGTACTTAGTAAGAAGCCAGTGCAGCATTGTGTTCATTAAGGTGAACTCCTTGTGTGGGTTTAGGTACTGTTTGGCTCCTTATGGGCAATGTCACTTTATGTTAGTTGAAGTAAGGAAGAAATGGATGCATAACTGTGGGGTTTATATCTGTCTTTCTCTAATAGTGACAGTCTTTAATTTGTTGAAGGAAGTCACTATTTCAGGATTTCAGCTCATTTTCTTAAGAAATTCAATACTAAATTTATTGTACTTTTTAGATCTGTGGATAGAGCTTCTTTATATTGCATATATTGTTATTTAAATTCTGTGGATAAAGGATATGATCTGTGGAGTTGGACCAGTTGCTTATATGTGTAATTTACAAGCAGTCTAAGTAAATCAGGTTAGCCCAAAGTTTTTGTGAATGCACTTAATTTAATAGACCCTAGTGGTTGTTGTCTTAAGTTGACATAGAACATACATAAACCAAAACCAATGCACTATTGCTTAAAGAACAGTGCCTGTGTAGGGATTTTATTTTGGTTTAAGTAGTTTTAACTTTAATATGTTCAATTTCTCTCTCTGACTAGGCCAAAGAGTGAGTGTTACAAAGATAAAATTATTTTTTATTGCTTGTTTATGTATTCAATCTGTAAGAAAGATTTTCTCTCCCATCTTCTGAGGGGAGAGCAATAATGTAAAATGTCTTTAATATGCACATACACTAATCATGTTTTTAGCCCTCCACTGGACCCACTCCAGGGGCTCCATGTCTCTCTGGTACTGAGGAGCCCAGAACTGGAAACAGCCTCACCAGGACTGAGCAGAGAGGCAGGATCATCTCCCTCAACCTGCTGGCCGTGTTATTCCTAGTGCACCACCAGGACACACTGCTGGCTCATGGATATCTTGTTGACCAGAAGGACCCCCCAGGTCCCACTCCATAGAACTGCTTTGCCACACATCCAATTGTTCTGCTACTTAATTGCAGGCTGGCTAATTTAAACTATTTCGGTATTTCCATATCAAAAGCTAGTTAGTTGGAGCATAGGGATATCCTGTCCCTTTGGCCTTTATGTACAGACTTTGGAAACGTATAGATGACTGTATATAAACTATTGTGGAATCTTTAAAATTTTACATCTTTCATTCTGGACTATTTGTAAGCGACCTTGTAATAGATACCAGCAACACTCAATTATTTGACATAGAACATTCTTCAGCATTAGACATGATGACATAAGTCATCATTTTCACAGCTAGCCGGAAATTTGTTGTCCGTATGAGTGCTGTGTAGTTGTGCATGTCATCCATTATAGGAAGTGTGCTCTGCGTCTTTAAATCATATGGAATCACTACAAGCTCAGTGGTATCTTTCCTCTTCTATAGCAGCTATTTAATAAATGTTTCTGATAAGCTTTCCTTTTTTAGGAAAACAAGACCTCATGGTTTCTGCTTTCCTTGTTCCTGTAGAGTCAAAGCAACTGCTGTATACCTGGTGTAGTGATATGCGACCAACTAGTTGATAGGAGCCTATCTTAGTACCAGCAAAACCATGTGATGCCTCTTGCCTTTTCTAGCTATCAGAATCGGTATGGTGGAGGAAAGCTAAATTAAGTGCGCTGGAATGCTAGCAACAAGAAAAACAAATGTAGCCTTTATTGGTTCCTCTGCTTGTTGAATGTATCATCCCCCCTACATTTTTTAACTAGAGAACTTCCTGAAAAATGCAGTTTTGATAATCTTGACAGTCTCAGGCAATAGGAAATACCTGATCATCAAAGACTTTTATTTTTAAACCTCTATGGTTTTGTGCAACATCCAAATACCGCAGTAATTTTTTTTTTTGTTTAACTCAATGGGTACATCATGTACCAGATTAATTTGGAGCAAAGTGTATGCATGCTGCGTCAGTGTTAAAAAGTGTCATCTACAGCATATAGCTCTTCTGATTTATGTGTTTTCTCTGTAAAGTAATCTTTCTGGTTCTCAGTATTAGGAATGCTGGGACATAGCAGACATCTTACTGTAAATTACTCAAATCTAATAGGTCAGGGCTTTTGTTTACTTTTTTCTGCAGTTAGTAGTTCTGTAGTTAAAATGATTATGTGTATGGGTTTGTTTAGGTTTTGGATAAAAAAAAAAATCTGAAATACCACCTTTCATTCTACTGAAAGCAATTCAGCCTAAGTTCTGCAGCTGGTGTTGTGACTCTTCTGAGGGTTTTGACAAAGTGCATTCTTACTGACCTAACTGAACATTGCTCAGTGAAAATGACAGTCAGGCTCAAGTGTGAGAACAAGAAATAGTGCACTAAAAGTAAATTAAAATGTAAGAAATCAGCAGCATTTGTTGTACTGCAGAGTATAGTTTCTAAAAGATGTTTCTAAAGGACCAAAGTCAGAAATGTAAATGCCACATGCACTCATGTAGGGGCTTTTACATAATGAACAAAATGGCCCTTTTTGTCAAGAGAATTAGTTCTTTTTTTCTAGCAAGCTTCCAGGTTTATTTTCACAAGGCACTGTGTCAACCAACTATTTTTCAGTGAGAGGGTTCTGTCAGGGATTATGAGATTAATGCTTTTTAATTGTTAACCTTGTCTCTAGAACATTTCTTACCTACATCCACTAGATCTTGTAATTTCCTGCATCGTAGCTAACAGACAAATTTGAGGACTTAGTGTGGTTTTTTATATCAGATGTGTTTGTGTTTTTCCTTTGTGCTTTCGTGTTTAATTAGACTCTGCTTGTCTGCAGAGATTTGTATGTGCCTTCTCATGTATGATGGAACTTTGTCATATTGAAAACATGAGTCATGCTGCTTAACATTTTTTTTTCATGATACAGAAGCAGGGAAAGGCAAAATTAAAGTTGCATTAATCGTAAAATTTGAGCATTTTCAGGGACAAAAATAGCAGAGAGATGGTGAAGAAAGGTAAGGACTCTCTGTTAGCTCCCCTTTGTATTGCTTGCACGGTACTATTCCTTGCCTTGCTGTTGGATCAGAGTGATTTCTGTAGATTATTTGGTTTAGAAGTAAGTTGTTGTACTGTTGATAAGCACACTGCCTGCAAAAGAACTGTCTTTTTCTTATCTCCCTCTCTGGCCTAGACAAAAGGTTTTCAGCATTCAGATGGAAATGTCTGAATTATTAGCCTACATATACATATATATGCATGTATAAAAACAAGTACTAAATGTGTCATGTTAAATTTGGCCGAATGTTCATAGAAGAAGCCTAGGAACCTACAATCTTTAACTCCAAAGCACACTAACTGCTAGTAACATGTCAAACTGATATATTAAGAGAATAAGGAGTGAGTAATGAAAATAAGTTTCTCTACAGTACCTTCTGTGAAGTTCTGGGAATTCCGGTAAAGGTAGCAGTGCTTGGTATATTTTGGCACGATGAATTTAACATACAGTGCTAATTTTCTACTTTCCTTTACATAGTACTGATTTTGGAAGGGAAATCACAAATTTTCCAGGTTCCATGTATCTCAGCTTTGATAATACAATATGGAACTTCAACAACTGAATTTTGCAAAATTATAGAGACATTTATTTCAGAGAGTGCAAATAGTATTTTACAATGAAAGTTATTAAACATTGTTTATGTACTCTTGCTTTATCTCTTGAACTCTTTCCTAAAGTGTACTATTTTGTAATTTTAGAAAGTCAGATGTGGTGCTAAGTGGACCTATATTGTGGCCCATCGTGATCTTTGTGATAAAATACTTAGCTGTCTTTTGTTGCATGAGGCAGAATATGCAGATACATGCAAAAGTTTAACCTATTTTAATGCTTTTGGATCTTTTTCTAATTTATAAGGAATTCAGAATGCATTTTCTAAGAATTATTTTTGTATTTGCTTTTTTCAAACACAATCACGTGAGAATAAACATAGAATCTTCAAAATTTTCCTAAAACTCAAATACTTCAGTGGAAGAAATAAATTAAGAAATTAATTTTTATCCTTATTTTGCATTGTTGAAAACCAGCTCAATACTAACAGCAGGCTGTAGGCAAGAGACTTTAGTGTGTTGTCATCTTAGGTTTATAAAGGTTAGAAGGACTGATAGAACAACAAAATTCTCTTGATATTCATATGATGGAAGATGTACCCTTGTGCCATGAGCTTCTCTGAGTTACGCTGATGGCAGTGGTACCCCAGTCTTGGCCCTTGAGGTTGAATCTGTTGTGAACCAACTACAGGTAAAAACACTGTTTATGAGGCTGTTCTGATGGTCTTATTTTAAAGGAATGAAAAACTGCAAATTAGAATAATAAACATAATTCACACAATGTAACATTTATATTGTCATTAAACACTTCTTGATAAATAAGCTGTATTCTGTGCTACAGTGAAACAAATAAAAGATTACTAAATGGTAGATAAAATGTTAGGCATGGGCTTCTACCATCCTTTTGCAAACTA
Source organism: Corvus brachyrhynchos (assembly GCF_000691975.1). Taxonomy (NCBI): domain Eukaryota; kingdom Metazoa; phylum Chordata; class Aves; order Passeriformes; family Corvidae; genus Corvus; species Corvus brachyrhynchos. Next base: position 78,359 of record NW_008237273.1, read on the forward strand.
AAGGTTATGCTGTATGTTGAAACTATCTTAGTCACTAGTGCTTCTTTAGCTTTGGAGTGACTGTTAATTTGAAATATATCTCAAAAGTCACTCTTGACAACTATGACACTATTGACTTTTTTGCTGTGTGAACAGACATTGGACTGTTGAAGAGGGAGTTGCTTTTATCCTTTTTTTGCTCCTGAATGTGAGTTGTAAATCAGAGAGACTTTACTTAGCACCAACAGATACCTCTTTCTGCAATTTTCATCCATCCTACAAGTGACTGAATTGGGAAACAAAAATGATAAAGACATATTTCTGGGAAGTGAATGCACAAGTAAGATGGATAGCTCAAAGACTCTATGTAGTCAAATGCTTCATTTCTTTGGTTAATTAAGACTATACATTTCTTATTGTAAACTATAAGTTTACAATTTTTTAGTGTAAGGGAATTCCAATAAATCATTCTGGATAGTGTGAATGATCACAAAATGGGAGTAATGCTAGTACTTTTTGATTTACTCTTACCTTGGCAGTGTTATCCCCAGACATATGTAATGCTTTTTGCTCTCTCGCACAGTCTATATCAAACACTCACTCCCAGATTTGCTCTGAGTTCCCAAGGCTGTCTGTTGACACATGAATATACAGACCTATAAAAAGAGCATATTTTGCTCTTACTGCAGGCAAATGTACTTGAATCATAATGCTGTAGGAGCAAAGTGACATATTTCTGTCAGAGTAGTATTTCACCTGTAAAAGTTGGATAAAGTTTCTGTCCGGCTTGGTTTTCCTGACTCGAAATAATTTTGAAGTAGCAGAAAATTAAAATTAATGTTAACATTATGACATATGAGACCATTTACAACAGCCTCTTTGTATATTTTCTGTATGGGCTTTTTACAGAAGTATGTGTAATGCGCATGTGCATTCTCCTCTGGTTTTACAGAGCAGAAATTTTACCCTTTTGAAGTCTAAAGAACAGAAAGTGCAATTCACCTTTGCTTACCTAGATGTTTCTATGTTGATGTGCTGTTTTTCTTCTCAAGCACCTTTCTTTTCTGAGGGGAAGAAAACAGAGCTGCTTCTGCTGTCCTTTTTCTATTTTCCTTGCAAGGATCATTAGGCTATTCAGCTTAAGCTTTGGATAAGAAAAAAATTCTGTCTCACTATGTTGACCTGGTGTCTTTAAAACTTACTTTTTTTGGTACTGTAATAAGCAATGCTGCTGTCCCTTTTTAAGGACTGTGATAAAGAGCATGTGAAGCTTGCTTAGCAGTCTTTTTCTGTCTGATTTTCTTCTTAATTTGGCTTTCCTGTCTTTAACAGTCTTCCATGACTCTGGAGGAAAACATTTGAAAAGGCAATAGTTAACCTCATGGACTCAGAGGAAGGCTTCCCTGACTGCTGCAGCTCCTGGACTAGCCCCCTAATATCTGTCCATACCAGCAACAATATGCATTAGGAGATTGTGGTTGGTTGTGCTTATTTCTCCAAAGAGTCATCCTGCTGCGGTCTTTACAACTTGTAATCCTTGGGAAGGAGTCGGTTTCCTCTGTGGGTTTTTCCATCTTATGTATTCAGCTCTATTAGAAATTAGATTCTCTGCATGGTTTTATTTTCCAGATAAAATTCCCTGGGACAAATGGGAAAAATGTCTTATTGTTTGTTTGGATGTTTATTTTAGACTGCCATGAGCCTGCTCTCCTAATTCCTTTTATCTGTATGCAGGGGAGTGTAGAAGTCTCCTGCTTGTCTTACCTGTGAATGCTGAAAGCTGCTGATGAGAAATGGCTGACTTACGGGATGTGCATTACTCAGGAGGCAGTTGTTTGCTAGAGGACTAACTAGAGTCTTCTGGCAATGGGTTAACCCAGGGTCAGCAACTCTGGAGGGAAGGAACCCTTTAAACTCATAAATGCAGAGAGAAAGTTTATGCTATAGTTCAGGCTGTCTTTCAAAATTACCTTTTCTTTAATGCATTGGGACCTAAGTGTGCAGGTATATATGTACCTTAGCTTTGGAGCTGTGTGAGGGCTCCTGATGGTATCTTTAGAACTGCTGACAGTTAAAAATGATGAGTACTAGGATATTTTGTTCCAGCATGAAGGTATATTTTGCAGAAGCCCAGCTTATATGCAGATGGTGGGAGCATTTCTCCTATTCTAGTAACTTGATAAGTAAGCAAGTGTTACAAAGAATTTCTTGCTGATGCCTAGCTATAATCTAAAAGAAATGGGAGGTAGTTTTTTTAGTATAACTGATTCCATAGCACAGTTTTTAATATGCTACCTCTTCCTGTATTCCAAATTGGTGAGTATTAAAAAATAACTTAAAAATGGAGGAGTATTATATAATCAATAGTATTATAATGCAGAAAATAGAGTCCAGAATATTGTAGGTTACTGAAAACAGTAGATTGTGTAATTGTGGGTAAAGATCAGTACCTTGAAAAATAAATGCAATACCACCATAAGCTATTTCATATAGATTTGATCTCTCTTGATTTCTGAATATCCTTGTTTTCATACTGCCAAGTGAGACTGTGGCAATCATAGTTGGAGGATAGAAATGAAGCATTTCTACGTAAAACAGAATGCTGCACACTTATTGCTCTTGATGGTGCATTTTCTGTATGTGTTACAAGTAAGAAGAATGACTTTTTTCATGAAGTTATTTGTAGCAAATCAAAGGCTTTGAGGTTATTCTCAGAATGTAAAAACACATTATTAGAATTCTGACCAGCCGTATTAGAAGATCCTGGTAGTCTTCTAGGAAATGCCAATGGATTCCTGCTAATTTAGGGTGCTGAATCCTCTTAAATCAAGGACTTAATGTCTCTTCCTTGGATTTGGAAGTTCTTCTCTGACAACCTAGTCTAGAGCATCTACGACTGCTGCTGCCCTGTTTCTTGTCAACAAAATCTTTAAAAATACTTTCAAGTAGATTACATCGTCAGAAGGTCAGCTTGTTTTGGAAGCAGATAAGAAAATGCTTATTGTTGACAAAGATTTACTGAAGGAATAGAATAAAATCTACCAGATATACTTACAAGCAGCATAACCTCTTTTTGCAGAAGGCTCAAGGCCATTAAGCAGTTTAAGGTGTGCATAACGCTGAAAAGCAGTGCACTAGTTTCTAGGCTTTGTATGGCTTTAAGTCACTTTTTTCCCATCTGATGGGCTATCATTTAAACTTGGCAACGCTGCTAGAAAGTACAACATGTGAGTATAAATAAGAGCAAGACATTTTTTTCTGGAAGAAGTCGTAAATTCTGGACTTTTTTCAGTCTGCTAGTTTTTATTACTCTTTCAACTACACTGCAAAACCGGCCTTTTTTCTTTTTTCTTTTCCTGTCTTTTCAAAAGCTGAAAAGACTGTGTGGGAGCTGAATAGTTATTTCAAAGACCATTTTCAGTTCATCTGGTAGACAGACATAAGATTAGTGTAGTCCTAAAATTAAAAATAGCAGTCATGTGTGTCACTCATAGTTACGTAACCTTCATTATTGGCAAGTTTGGTATGTTGTTACTGTAAATTTTCAGGATACATTTTCCAGTTATACAGTCTTCTTTAGCACTTTCTAAACCTTGAATGTAAACGAATCAGGACTGTAAAGACTCCTACAGTGCAATCAGAAAATATTTGACACATTTGACATGATTTGAAAATGTTTTGTATCTTTTCAGTTTAAAGAAACCAATCCATTGTGATTAAAGTAAACCTATGAAAAAAGTGCATCTAGATAAAGGCCAAGTGATAATTGAAATTTCAACATTGCAGGTTTTTAGAAGTGGCTCACTGTGTTAGCATTACCATTGCAGATTTGAGTTTAGACTTAAAGAAACATTATTAAAGTTTAACTCAGTGGTTACTTATTTTCTTTTGTTCTGGATTGCTGATATGTATTCCTAGTAATGAATCTTCTTTGCCTGACATTATTTATGTATGTGTTATTTGTGTAAATTTACAGAGACAATTCTGAACAGTTTTTGTATTACTTTGAAAACCCATTCAAATTTAGTTAGGTTTTATTTCTATTTTTTCCATAAATTTATTAATGGATAAGAGCTTATTTGCAGAATTTTGGCTTTTCAACATCCTGCAAGGTGTTGAAAAACCTACTCCCCATGTCAATAAAAAATAGTGTGTAAGTTGTCAAAATAGCTCACAGTATTTGATAAACACTTGTGCAAAGTTTGTATCTGGTATCTCTCTATTATTTTAAATTATATCCCAGGAACTTCCATTTTTTTAAAGTTGAATTAAGTAATAGAATGAATACACAACAGAAATGTGAGAGAGACAGTAAAATGCAGTAGTCATCTTTGTCTCTGTGAAGAGATAAAGTGTGAAGCTACGAATTTTTGAGCTGGACGTGACCAATTAATACTCACACTTAGATTGCTTTGTCTTTTCTTGTGACCTGTGTGTTTTCATTGTATTCAAATCTCATCATTCATTCTTGAATTATAGTTCAGAGGTTTATCTTCTCTGAGTCTATAGAACAAACTTCTTTCCATAGAAAAGTTTTTGTTTTTCTACTGTCATAACCATACTTTGTTTTGAGTTCTACATTGCTGTATGTATTTCAATTTAGAACTTGACTGTGTTTGTGATGTTGTGTATGGTTTGCTTATCAGCACTTAGGTACCCACAGGTAGCATATTCTTCCTTTTGTACAGGGATTTCATCTTTAAATAAACTTCAGTTTCTAGTTCTTCCTCATTTCTTGCAAAATGCTTAGAAGTTTGAGGGGTTCTAATACTGTTTGGTAGACATAATTTTGAGATTGTCTTTATGAGATGCTGACAGAAATAACACAAATACAACCATGAGCAAGGAAATAAATGCAGCGTATGAGATTTATAAATCGGCATTTTTTGAGGAAAAAAAAGTTCTTTTTAAAACTGAAATTTTAAAATCTATGGTTACATGGTTGTGTTTGTGTTATTTCTGTCAAGTCAAGTTCTAAATTGAAATACATACAGCAATGTAGAACTCAAAACAAAGTCTATGGTTACCACAGTAGAAAAACATAGTAAGAAGAAGAGAACTATAAAGTACTCTGCTTCTCAACTGATAAATTGTCATTAGGAGACTTGTGAAAGGTAAACTGAAAGCAACCACCTTGTTTGATGTTACTGCTTGCCAAAGCAGACAGTTAAAGCAGACTGTTTCCAAATTTTTGTAGGTTTGTGCTTCTCCTACAGTTCCTTTATATACTCATTGTTGAATTTCCCTCCTGAGAAAGAAAGTTGTGCTCAAGTACGTGTGCCACTTAATATTATAATAGGAAGTAGGAAGGTATTTAACCTCATCTGCAATATAAACTTGTAATTTATTTCACTTCATTTAGTAACTACTGGATTTATTAGAAGAAAAAAATATTTGATATCTTGTACAAAAAGTTTAAAGTATACTTTTTTTTTTTTCTTTTTTAAATCAAGCTTGTAGTAATTGTAAAATATGAAATCCATGGAAAGTCCTAAAAGAAAAAAAACTGTATAAACACAGTTAAATGGATGTTAACATAAGCCATTTCTTGCCTAGTCTTGAAACATCATCAGCTCTCAGTGTTTCTACTGTCAAAAGATGGAGAAAACAAGTACTCATATTCACAGGTTTCATTTCAATTTCCATGCCTGAAGTCTGCAATCACCTTAGGAACAATTTAGACAGAAACTAATTTCTCACTGTTGAAATATCTTAAAAGATTCTGTCTCTCAGCCTCAGTTTGTGTGTTGGATGGTTTCAGATGAAATAAATATGGTGCCCTTTGCTCAGCACTTGCTAAATCAAAGACAAGTTTTTCAATGTTCAGAGAAATCCCCTTTTCAGTTAGGACCAAAACCTGACACATTCCTTCTTTCCATTTTTTGATGTGTTAATTGAAAGTGAACGATGCAAAAACTAATGCAGTAAATCCAGTGAGCATATGCTTAAGATAATTACAGCCAATATTAGCTTAATCTGGTAAAATAGTGTTGGAAGCTCTTGTTCACAATATCTGAAATTTGACACTGCTGTTCTGACTATAGTTCCAGTAGGTTAGTATTCTTCATTACCACATGCACAACTTTTGCTCCTTTGAGCTGCAGGACTGGAGAGGCAATTCTTCCATCAGTAAATGAGGGAGGCATCTCATGTCACTAGAATCTGTGCAGCTGGATCTCAGGTCTCTTCCTAATCTGCTTTGTGAAAGAGTTGTATGTGAATCATTTAAAAGTCTGGTGGGGCAGACATAGTTTGTCGAAGGCAATCCCACTTTTGGGTGAAAAACCGAGACATTTATCTTCAGACTTATTTTTAATTGGAGAGGGAGGGAAAATTTCAGAAAAATAAATCAGTTCTTACCTATTAAGTTGGCATATCTGTTTGAGACACTGAGAAAGATAATGCTGTAAATGAAAGACTGGAAAGCAAGTATTTCCCCCCACCTCTGCTTTTTGCCATTGTGTTCTTTCAGGATGAGTAATTTCAGTGTTGAATTATACTTCAGCAGTCTTCAGTTACCTTGAATTGCTTGGAGTCCCTTCTTTCTTTGCAAGTTCTTACTTGAACCTTCTGTGATGCTTCTTCCAAGTGATCCGGTTCACTTGTTCTTGAGGAATGTGGCAATTATAGAGCCTTTTCAAAGAGCTGTTCTCTTCAAGAAGACCACTCTTGTAATGAAAACTGCAGTGTGCTTTTGTGGTTAATTTTAGAGAGCTGAAATAAATGTGTATTTCTTATTATAATGCTTATACAGGTGCTTTTTTTTCTTCTTACAAGTTCTAGCTAGAGTAGTTTAAAGGTTTTGTTTTATTATGTTATTCTTCAGATAAAAAAAGCGTGAGCAGAAATCAGTATAGTATCTGTTTTCAAATCAGTTAAACACTTAGAAATTTGCTCAGTGCAAACATATTGGTCTTGAGCAGCCTAATATTTGCATTCAAAACTTCAAAAGTTAGTGAACAGAAGATTAGCAGGCTTCAGCTGTTAGAAATAATAAGAAACCAACAAACTAATTAGCATAGGGCGTGATAGGATAGGATGACAGTAATTGGTTCAGAAAAGGGGGCTATATCTATGTTAGCTTCCCAAGATCAAGAAAATTAAACTCAGGATGCAGATAGCAGTCCCCCCAGTGGTATGCGTCTTACCCAGTTTGGTGTAGTGTGACATGTACGATTTTCTACATATAAGAAGACATAACCACAAAGAGCATAACCCTTGAGAAAGAAGAGCTCACCAGGAGGAACTGAGTCCCTTAAATGAGACCATGGATGAAATATGAGACCTGCTTTCTAGCTGATGTAATAATGTCCTCTTGCACCAAGAATGGTCCTGCAATAAAGGAATTTTTTTAAAGATAGAAAGAAGCAGGTGTTGGTAGTGGGAAGTTTTATTTCACCCTGTCAGCATAAAATATATGCCTAACCTCTGGCAATTTTGGTACCCCTTTGCTAGGCTTAATCTATTTGGGTCAGTGTCTTTCTTGGAGGAGCCTAAAACAAGACACAACCACACATGCTGTCTCAGAAGCACGGATTAGAATCAGTTCTGTAAATTGACTGACTTGCTTATACAGCTAGCATGTTGTTAGGCTTCACCACAAAGGCATGTCACTGCTAATCTTGGTCATATTGGTTCAAAGGACATAATTTTTTTCTGCAAAGCTGCTCTAGAGCCAATTGGTCTTCCAGGATGTCCTCTTTCGAGTAATTTTTCTAACTGGGCTTTGCCTTAAGTGTGCTTCATGAAGTTCCCATCAGCCATTTTTTTCTTCCTATGAAGTGTCTGTGAACAGTGGTCCAGCCCTCCACTGAGCCCTCAGTTGCTTCCCTCAGTTTTACATCATTTGTGAACTTGCTGTGAGGCGCTCTAGCACATCTTTGAGGTTGTTAATAAAGACAGTAAACAGTACTGGCTCTATAATGCATCCCTGAGGAATGCTTATAATTGCTAGCTGCCAGTTGTAGTCCATATGACAGATAATCACCCCTCCAACCTAACAGTCCAGCCAATTTTGCAGACACTTTATTTAATTTTCAATTCAGATCTCAAATCTTTGGCAATAAGGAGATGAGAGGCCATCAAGGCAGTGCCTTACTAAATTCAAGCTATACACGCTTGCCCACTTCCCCTTTATTCTTACAGCCAGTCATCTCTTACAGGTGTCGTGAGATTGGTAAAGCAAAATTTTTCCTTGGTGAGTGTATGCTAGTTGTTTTCAATCATGTTGTTTC
>NW_008237273.1:86597-109362 GCF_000691975.1 Corvus brachyrhynchos
TGGTTTAATTTAAATAATATCATTAAGAGAGTGGACCAAATCAATTGGCCTAGGGATACTCACTTTCTGGAAAGGAAGCCATATAAAAAATGAAGCAACTAGTCAAAAAATCTCCAACCCCTAAAGACTAGAGAAAGTCGTACAGAAACGTTGGTTGGAAACTGTTAAGAAAGATACTGTAGCTGAAACCTACCTGGAATACGTGCTACAGTTTAAAACAATTAAATTCAAATAAAACTAAACCATTCCCTGCCCCCAAAGAGTCTTAAGGAGCTCTCTTTAGAGACTGTGGAAGTTTTTATGGCTGTTAAAGGGAAAAGGTCAGCATTTAAAACTTAAGCTTGCATTGCTGAGAAACAGGTAGGACCAATAAATAGAGACAGGACAAATGCAGGTGGGAAGTTCAGAAGCTTAAAAAGGCTCTTGAAGAGTGGTTTGCAAAGATGCTTAAACTATTGCAGTAAAGTTTTGCTTATATAGAGTGAAAAAGAAGACAATAAGGAAATCCATAGGTTTGCTTAATGATAACAGAGTAAAATGATACACTGGGTTTACAGGTCATAAAAGAACAATCTTTTGCTTGGTCAGTCTTTGGTATTAGATGGTCTTTAAGATGCATTTCAACCCAAACATTGCTATGATTGTATGTCTACATGCTAATGATGATTAGAAGATGCCAACAACTTGTGTATGCTTTGCAGCAGATAGATCAAAGGCGTTAGACCTGTTTGAAGTAATTTTACAGCAATTATGAGGTCAAGTAGATTAGTTACTTGTAAGTATATTGAAGTTAATATTCTTCACATGCCAACTGAAGTATGAAGTTACTATAACCTCACTGTTTACAGCCACTGTGCCATCAGACCCGCAGGTTGCCACTGTAACTCCCATCTGCAGAATGGGCTCCAGAGGGAGCTGCAGACCAGTGAGCCTGACTGCTTCTGAACTTAGAAGATGGCAGTCAGTCTTTACAAAAAAGAGGGTGGAAGGGAGAAAGCAAAAAAAAACCACCAAGGACCAAACAACCAACAAAAAGCACAGTAGAGGAAGATATCACTAAGCACAGATCAATACAGTTTTGTTGGGGAAGCATTAATGTGGCTCCTGTAAAGGTAAATACTGCTTCATTAACCTGCAGAATTGCAGAAGGGTGACAGTAACTATGTGGTAACAGTAATCTGATCTGTATTTTCCAATTGCCTTTGAAAAGGCTCCGCATGAAAGGTTATAAAGAAATTCTGTTGCTGTGGGATTGGAGGAAAGGTCCTTTTCGCAACTGGGAACCAGTTAAAGCAGAAGAAGCAAAGAGTAGTGCTTATGTGACACTTCCAGGGTGAAAAATTTGAATGAGACTGCAGAAACTGTTAGGCTTCTACATTTCCTTGAGTAGCATCTGCTTTTGCCTCTGTTGGAGACATAGTACTGGTGGTGGTTGGACCTGGCACCTGGCTAACCCAGTTGGGCATTTCTAACATTCATTCAAGCCAGTCATTGACTTGTATGGGTCGAATCTTGTATTGCACATTGTAATTTTTGGTTTGGACTTGACTAAAATTTTTCTGTTGTAGATATATCATAACTTCAGTTGGAGGTTATTTCATAGACAAATGAGTTTATTTGGAGGCACTTCAGTTATTCTGACTATAAACTTACCCCTTTACTTACTTCATATAGTTAGTTTACTTCTGCATGTCTTTCATAAGCCTAGAGAAAAAATACATGTAGAAGTTTACTCTTAAAAATCTTGTATAGTCACCATTGTATGCTTGTCAATTAGTGTGTAAAGAGGCAGTATATATGTTCATAAACGTGTTCATTCAGATAATGTTTATGAAGTTGAAAATTAACTTGTTCAGAAGATCAAGCATGTTGATTTCAGTCTGTAATTACATAAACAATGTTTTTTCAAGGAAATATTTTGCCATTCAGTGCAAAAAACTAACATGCTGTGAAGAGTTAAGACAGTGTGAAGACAAAAGCCACTGTAGTCTTGTAATATAAATTGATGATGACTGAGTTTTGGAGGATGAAAGAACAGCAAAGTCAACATGTGAGTGATCCCAAAAATAGCTGGATTTCTTATGTGTCATGCAAAGCAAGTTACTTTAACTTTTCATATTTATAATTTTCTCTGTAATTCATGTTTTACAGCTGAGTCAGAGGTGCATTTAACTGATAATGTGCTTTAACATACTGTGTATACCAAAAGACAGGCTTTTAAAGTCCCTTTGTTAAGTTAGCAAATATTTTGGCCAGATTTTGTTTGTGCCTTATTTCAGAGGGCAAAGTAGGATAAAGCGTAAATTTCCTGTGAAACAGGTGCTGCTGTTCAGAGTACAATAGAAATAAGTGAGAAAATTAGCTGTCCATCTTTCACAACAGAGCTAGGTTAATGTTTGTTTGTGCATGTATGTGTTTATGTTTTAAGCAAAAGCTTCATATTAAATGACTGTGTGCTGTTTTGTGTGCTGTATGATCCTTGGCTGAAACAGGTGGGGATTTTATTGCTGAAATAGTGTGCAACTATAGAGTTAGAGAATGTGTCAGAAAACACAAGTATAAATAAACAATTTAAATTAATGTCTTTCTTTCTAGCATTTCCCAATTTGACTTCGAAACTTTAGTATTGGTATCCTGGCAACTTTATTTGTATGTAATTTTATTAAATTGAAAAAAGAGTAATTCAATTTGTTGTGCAGACCTTAGCTGGTTGATATTACAGAATAAGCTATGGTAGTGATATAATACTCCATCAGGGCTGAAAAACAGTAGGAATGATTCTGTTAATAAATTTCTCAAATAGTTACTAGATCATAAGACATATCTTCACAAGTTTGGCTGGCAGTTTCCCCTGACACAGAGTATTTATCCACCTCTTAAAAGGCTTCTACCTCCTACTGGTCTTCTTTTCATCTCAAACATTTTCTTGCCTAAAAAAGATTGGCTGAAACTTCTTAGTGTGTGTTACAATCAGCAGTGTCTGAATTTTGGGAATTCAGATGTTTTACACATTTTAAAAAGCTGTTGTATGAAGGTCTCCTTGTGTTTGAAGTAATGCTAAGTGTTGACAAATTAGAACTAATTCCTGGGTGTTGACAACTTTATTCCCGGTAATATGTTGGTATGGGTTTGGTTTTTTTTTTTTTATGATTTTAGTGGCATCTGTGTGATTGTTCCTATTTTTTTATTTCCTCTTTGTAGACTGAATCTTGAAGAAGAATTGGATAAGATGAAAACACACCAATCTGTGAGTAAGTTCACTATACAGGAACTGTGCTTATAGCAAAAAAAGGGAAAGTACAGTATTTTATATGTTTATGTGTCGTTGTAGTGGCTTAAGCCTGGCTAGATGCCAGGCATGTACCAAAGCCTCTCTATCACTTTCCTCCACAGCTGGACAGGGGAGAGAAAATATAATGAAGGGTTCATGAGTTGAAATAAGGACAGAAAGAGATTACTCACCAAGTACTGTCATGTGCAAAACAGACTCAGCTTCAGGGTGTTAATTGAATTGCTAAAAAATCAAAGGATAATGAGAAGTAAAAACAAATATTAAAAACACCTTCCTCCCACCTCTCCCTCTTTCCTAGCTCTACCTCCTTCCCCCCAGCAGTGTGTGGAGACAGGGAATGGGGGTTACGGTCTGTTCATCACATGTTGTTTCTCCCACTGCTCAGGAAGGGGAGTCCTTCCCCTTCTCCAGTGTGGGGTCCCTCCCATGGGAGACAGTTCTCCATGAACATCTCCAATGTGAGCCCATCCCATGGGCATCAGTCCTCCCCAGACTGCTCCAACGTGGGTCACTCTTCCATGAGGTGCAGTCCTTCAAGGACAGGCTGCTCCAGTGTAGGTCCCCCATGGGGTCACAAGTCCTTCCAGGAAACCTGCTCCAGCATGGGCTCCTCTCTCCACAGGTCTGCAGGTCCCTGCCAGGAGCCTGCTGCAGCACAGACCTCCCATGGGGTCACAGCCTCCTCTCAGGCATCCACCTGCTCCAGTGTGGGGCTCCTCTGTGGGCTGCAGGTGGATCTTTGCATTCATGGATCCTCCATCCATGGGCTGCAGGGGCACAGCTGTTTCACCATGGTCTGCACCATGGGCTGCAGGGGAATCCCAGCTCCAGCACCTGGAGCACCTCCTGTCCCTCCTTCTGCTCTGACCTTGGTGTCTGCAGAGTTGTTCCTCTCACATATTCTCACCCTGCTCTTCTCTGGCCACAATTACATCTGCACAATCATTTTTTTCCTTCCTAAATATGTTACTGTGTTAACTGTCAACTCTGATTGGCCTTGGTCAGCAGTGGGTCCATCTTGTAGCTGCCAGGGATTGACTCTGCTGGACATGGAGGAAGCTTCTGGCAGCTTCTCACAGAAGCCACTTCTGCAGCCCCTCCCACCACCAAAACCTGGCCACTCAGTACAGTAGTCTGTCAGAATACTACTTATTTATATAAGGTTATTTTCTCTCCAAAGATTGATTGCTTTTTCTTCAATGTGCATTTTGTAACCATAAGGCCATACATATGATTTGAAAGTATGTTTGCCCATTAGTTCTCCACATATCTATTAATTCAATGACAATTTATATGAATATATACACACTAATACATTTGCAACTAATGTATGAAATACAGTGTATAGAAATGTTATGCTTATTCAGACTTCGGTTTTAATACTAGTCTAACAAAGCATGTGAATTTGAAAGTAAATCAAAATGGTGAAATTGTAAGAATTGATCATGAATATCTTCTTCTATATCTTTATAATCTTTACCACAGATAATGGTTTTATGAAGATGAGTCTTTGTCAGTCAGATAGGTAATATATTGCCACTGCCTCTCAATCACTCCTCTGATTCTTTGTATTATTAGCTGTCCCTGAATGGTCTGGGAGAAACATTCAAGAATGCATAATTACAGTCCAGCTGGGTATTGCATCTGTGGTGAATTCTTTATGCACAGTATTGTGCAAAGGTAGTATGTAGGAGACTTGGAGAAATACTCTACACATTCTTAGCAATAAAGCCTTACCATTATTTACTGCAGTTTTCTGCTGGTGGCTGTTTTCTCTTCTTTGTGATAATGTTGATCACTTGAACGAAAAAATAAAGTTTTTTTCCTTTATTTTAAAATTCTATCTTTAAAATTAAGTGGAAATATCAGATCTCCAGAATTGCCAGTTCTTGACATGTTTAGTGCTTTAGCAATTAGTATTTTCTTCCTTCTTTTTTCATTCTCTTTTCAGGTTAACATATCCTCTTTTAAAAGTGTGTGGGTAGATGCACTTTTCTGGTTTGGTAATTAGTATAACGATTAGCTTTTCTTTTTTTGGGACTGAAAAAAATGTTTAAGCTCCTAGTGAAGCATTCTAGGCAAATTTTATTTACCTTTTCCAGTCTTTGTTATAGGTGTCATATAAATGAAATGTCTGGTAAGATTAAAGTCCAAAGATATGTATTAAGCACTGAAGACTGAGATGATTCTTGCCGTTTCCATATTTTGCCAGTTGAAATGTAAAAAAACAGTTGCTCACAAGGTCTCTAAAAAGTAATTTCCTTATTCCATTTGCAAATCGAAGGGCACTGCAGTGTCGTGATGCATGTATTGTTTGAGATTTTCTAGAAGGTTGCACCATAATGACTGAAGCTGGATGTCCATCTTTGAGCATAAATGAGTGTATGTTATGAGTCCTTGCTCATGCGCTAAGAAAGTGCATACACCCTCTGCCTTAAAAAGCGTGTTAAATGCCTTCTTCCTAGATAAAAATACACCCTCATGTCTATTACCAGTAATTTGCTGAGAGTCCAAATTTGATGTGGTCTAAATACACTTTGTTCATAATTTTAGTATGTTGTCTTTCATAAAAGAAAATCTGATGCCAATTTCCTCATTTTATCAATTAGGTTGGAGTTCACTTTCACCTTAGCAGATACCTGTTTTCATCAGGCATTCTAATATCAAGGGATAAAATCTGTAAAAAAAGACTGAGCTTTCCTATATTAAAATTGTCTTTATTGGATATCAGCTGTGTTTGTCAGGAAGAAGTAACAAATAGTTATGTTGTTCTTCCATATAATTTTTCAAATCTTGTTGGTCAAAGATGAAGTGGGTCAAGGGAAAAGGAAACTCTGTTCCTGCCATTCCCAATTTCTTTCCATTCTTATTCTGTTGTCCAGTTATTTTCTTGTAGTCATCAAATCTAAATTCATTGTTCATGCTATTCATGTCATTATTTGTTCATGAAGGTAAAGAATATGTTGGCAGGTAGTCACGGTATTTCCTCCAAAAGCAGGATAGTGGATCCATAAAATCCTATTCAGAAAAATACCAAATGCCTTCCTAAAAAGCAGTAAACTGTTGGCCTGCTATTTCTTCAATGAGACAGTTTGAAGGCTTCTTTCATTATGAGACTTCTGAATTTACTGCGTCCTCAGTGCATATGTGGGAGTGGCATTCCCTTCTGGTCTTCACCCTGGTGTTTCCCACCAGAAGTTTCTTTCCACCCAGTAGCATGGGTAGCTACCACTGGAGTCAGTAACACAGTGGCTTTGTGAACCATAACACCTTTTGTCTGTCAGGGAAATCCTTCACCTGGTGTGTACTACAGGAAAAAATGTCATTCCTTTGATTGTTTATATAGGTTCTTCGTAGGTGACTATAACGGAGCTCTATTGTGTTTTTTTAAATGGGTGTTTTTTTCTCTGTGTAAGCAGGCTTTCTGCAAATACTAATAGTGAGCTATAGTTTCATAGTTCAAGTACCATTTTGGCAGCAGGGTTGAATTAACTCATCATCAGATTTGGTGACTATTAATTAGGAATTAAGTTTTATGTTCTAAAGCTGACAGTTATCTATGTTTTCTCAGTGGGATGTAAGTGTCCTTATGTAAGACCATGGTAATTTGATGACTGAAGATAGTGGGGTTTATGACTTGTGGGTATATTCCTTGAGGGAGAAGATGTTGTTTTTTTATGTAGAAGTATGACAGGTAGAGCATGTCTTGCTGAGTAGACTGATATGATGTATCTTTCTGCTGTCCTAGACAGACAGTTAAAGGCAATGCTGTTCACTGCCTCCCTAACCAATTCCTATGAACAATTACATAACAATTAGAAGGGAGGAGGGAAGAAGGGGCTTGAATGGGCCATATATTTTCTGCTCAGTAGAAAGGGTTATGTTTCAGTGACCTTTGGCTATACTTCAGTTATGTTGCTTGTGTCTTCTTTGATAATACTGAACATGTATAGTCTTTTCTATCCATTTTGCAGTAGTATTCTTTATTATCTGCATATAATATGTTTATTTATAGAGTTTTAAATTGCATTTTAATACAACCACATAATAAACATAACACCTTGTGTGCTTTGATCAGTTTCTTTGACTATGGGAAATAATTCTTCTTTTCAGTGGAGTACAGTAAATGCTGATATAAAAGCTACAACAGGCATTCAAATGAGTGAATATTTAGAAAAAGATGAAAAGCATGTTCATATTATCTTTGTGTGTTACTTAAAGAATGTTCTAAATGTATGCAGTACCACTGTGCTGGGGGACCGTAGTCTGAAGTAACATGGGAACTAACATATTAATATCAAGGTAAAGGTACATATTCCCCAGATGCATAGTTTTACCTTTTTCAGCTTTTATTATCTTTAGAATAGTGTTCCATTTATTTCATGAATACAGAAGTATTAATTGGCCATGACATGTTCCAAAGACAAAAGAAAGGTCTAATTCACTCTAACAAACTTGTTAGTCACTGTTTATATCAAGAGGATTGTGAATCTACAGAGAGTAACACTGTTTTCTTCTACACTTGCTTTGTTTATAAATCAAAAGTTTTTAAGTGACCTACAGTGTCTGCTTGTAGTTTGAAATATTACTTCTAAAGCAGACCTCCACCGTGTAGCACAGATATTTATCCCTTAAGATTAATTTTTTAAGTTAATTTGGGGGAAAGAAGGACCAAAAAAGAAATACTAATATTGTGGTGCTTTTAGAGTATTGGTCTGTAATGCCGTATTTCATATTCTAAGGTGAAATCCTTCTGAGGTATGTAATTGCTCATTTCTGTGAGCAGTGGGAGATTTGTGAATGCTAAGGCTCTTGACTAAAATCTAAACAGAATATGGTTTACTTCTGATTGAGCATATGTATTGGTACTTCTAAACATTTTTTTTATGGATAAGTCTAATTTTTAACTTGGGATTTTTGGTATCTCAAATGTATAGCTGTCTCTGACAGTGATGCTTAGATTTGTATTAGCTATCATTAGTTTTATCAATTTCTAATTGTTATGATTTCACAGTATTTCAGTTGAATGATTTGTGTGATTTATCTAGTGAAGTACATGATCTTTAACTTAACAAAAACCAGGGTTTAAAGTTTTCATCCATCGTAATTCAGTTACTGTTTGCTTTGTTCAACAATCACTCTGATCCTCCTAGCAGGGGACAAGACCTAGAGAACAAAACTGATAGTGACTGTGTAGATAAAAAGGCAATGAATTCTGCTTTTAAGGCATAGAGGGAATAGTCTGTAAAAGAATAAAAATTGGAATGAAAGTAGAGTGTCTTTAACCTGCAGATCTATTGTACCTTTGAAAAGCTTGTACTCTGAAAAAAACATACTGTGATGCTACAGAAATTCATAATTATGTGACAGAACACTTTGAAGTGAGGTCATTTTAGAAACTGACCAAAAGGCTTGTCAAGAAGATAGACCACATTATAAATAATTACAGAAATAAAGAATGCATTTCCTTAAAATGTCTATGGATTGTTTTAATGAAATACTAGGTGTCAGAATGTATTTTATTTATTATATGATAGTGATGTGTTATTTACTTTCTGATATAGCCAGTTTTTAAACTTAGTGAAGATGATGAGGTCAAGAGTAATACTGCAAAGAGGTATATGGGAGAAGTTTCACATGAAATGTCACAGAAGGTAAGATGCTAACCCTAGCAAACAGATCTAAATTTTAATAAAAGAATTATTTATATATATATGTATATGTCAGTACTCATGAATTTTAGCCATTGTTTTCCTACCTAATTTAAAAATGTGGCTTTCCTGAATTTTGCTCAGAAATTAATTCTAGGGAAATAGCTGTGAATGTGTCTTGTATGATAAACATAGGTAATGTCATAGAAAATTAAAAGAGTGTTTAGGGGCATAATGTTAAAAGCTAAGAAATTACCTAAATTGTAAATACCATACACTTAGCATTTTTCCCCTGAACTTCGGGAGCCCTAATTTTTTTGGCTGGGTGTTTAACTTTAGATTATATCTGGTGTTAATCTCCATAGAGCTCTTCTACAGAATAGAATTGATGCATAATAGTAATAAATCCACCTTTTGTTGTATTTAAATTTTAACCCAATGTTGCATATGCAAATATTTTCTACATATGTGGGTCTACCACTCTTTTTACAATATAGTACCATACACATGTAGTGTTCTTTAGCTTAACAAATATAGTAAGTATTTTATCTTTATTGCTTTTCATTCTACAGGTTTTGCCTCATGCAGTAACGAGATATTCTTAACTAGTTGTTATTTGTATTGATATTTGTAATATACACAAGTAGTTTAGTATGTTAACAGGTGTTCACTTAAGAGGGCTCACTTGTATTTTACCATATGTTTTGTTTGCTTGCAAAGAAAAGGCATCCTTCAAACAGTATCATGCCTTTTGTTTGTCATTTTGCAAAACTATTTGTTTAATTACTTATAAATCTTTAAAAGCATGCTTAAATTGAATAAACACAAATCTATAACTTTGAATGTCAGTTCAGGTATGTCTATTTATTTTTTATCTGTGAATTAACTTGTAGGAAGTATGGTAATTTACAGCAGATGATGTGATTGCGTATACTTGTAACACTTGCCATATGGTCAGGCAATGAAGGCTGTCATCTCGTTATTACTGAATGACAAACATCATGTTAAAATAATAACACACAGAATAGGAAGTGCTCACATTCATTTATCTTAAGGTAGAGTGAGTAATTGAAATAATATGAATGCTACCATCTGAAATGTCACACAGTTTATGCTTGCTTATCATCTATATTTCAGAACTATAATTTTGTTTGCCAGGTACTACATAATTTTTATCTCTATGGATATACAGAGTTATGATGGTACCTTAGGGATAGGTGTAGAAGCTATTCATTGTTCATTTCCTTCCAGCTGTCATACATGACTTTAAGTGCTACTGAGTGCAAAAGGTTGCTTTAAAGAACTGAGAAAATCTCAATTTAGGAAGGGGATTGAAGAAAGATATTGGTCTAACACGTTGTCATTGGGGTAGAAAGTGCAAACTGTGATTCTAATCGTAACCCTTTGTTTCACTAAAGCATTTGAAAAAAAAATCCCTTTTATTTCAAATTTCACCCGATAACTTAATGTAGCTATAATGCATTGTCTCTTCATATTAAAGATTTCCTATCAAACTCACAAATTCAGTATCCAATTCACAAATATATATGAAGTTTGATCAGCTCTTGTCCTAATTTTCCATGTACATCAAGAGCTCTCATTTATTTGAATTATGTCTGTAGTACCCACTTTGTAAAACATTTCATAAATCTTCAAATCATTTAAAAGCATTGGCAAAATGTCCTTGTAAAAACCTGTAAGTAAAATCTTGCAGCAATAGTATGGTTTCAATATTTTAAGTGTCAAAGATAGTTTTGACATTTTGTATTGCTACAAAGTGTGGGAACTGGCCAGTATTTTACAAGGTTAGGAGTTCAAGTTAGCCATACACATGCTAGTATAGCTCCTGGAAAATCAGCCTTTCCTAACCATGTACAGAGAAATCTAGAACCCCTGACACTTAGCTTAGTGAAAGAGTGAAAGGGGTTGCGCTTGTACAAAAGCAACCAAAAAGATTTGTGCCAAGTATTGGAGTAAGTGGTTACTGAGCACAAGATTTGCTCTGATGCTCTTTTCAAGCTTCTGAGGAAATCTCTTAGACTAAATAATCACTTGAGTATTTGCTAAAATTAAAATTGCCCCTTATTTCTGGAAATTGTCTTTTATGTGGATATTCCAGAACATCCTAGAGAATCAGTTTATTGTTAATGGACTTCAATATGCATAAACCTCAAAGGACTTTACAAGCAAAAAAGGTAAAATGCTTCTTCAAAATTTATATGATAAACTTGTAAAATTAGTCTCTTAATTGAAACATGATAGATTTTCCCTTCTAGTGAATAGAAAACACATACTAGCTTCCATATTTTTCAGGTGTTGAATTTCTAATATATTTTTCTAGGATTTGTTTGGGGTTTTTTGAAACATCAAATTGATATTTTATTTCTGTATTTATGACACTTGAAAGAACTTGTTGATTCAAATAGCTAGTGCAAAATTGTCCATATTTCAAAGTAGTAATCCTTCTGAAAATGTTTTTTTTTAATTCAATTAGTATGTATAACCAAATCAGTAATGGGCTCAAGATGCATCAGGAAGATTCATTAGCATGGGATACTTAAACTTCTGTGTCACTTTGCCTGGAATTGTAACTTCTTTTACCATCTGCCCTTTGTTCAACAGCTGTATTATTGCGTCTAAAATGTTTTCATCTGTACTATGTTAAAATTATTTTTAAATGAAGGACTATAGATAGCTTTTGTCCTTGCTCTTCATGTAATATTATTGTCATATAGTAAATATATCTGAAAACATAGTTTGGCGTTTTTACAGGACAGGTTGAAATATTGTGAATGCTAAAATTGCTTTTGTTAGGTACAACAATTAGAAAGAAGATTCAAAGCTACTGAAGGGGAATTAAAGAAACAGAAAGAAGTAAATAAAGACTTACTGAATGAGAAAATTTATTTGAAAGAATCTTTAAAGGTGCAAAAGGAAGATGGAGACACAAGAAAAAGAGAGCTGGAAATACTACTTAAGAGGATTTGTGAAATAAAAAAGAAAAAGCAGAACTTCAGTTAGTGATTGATGAGAAGGAAAAAGAAGCTGCCTCTTTGAAGAGGCAAGTGACAGAAGCTAACAGGTTGAGAAATGAAAGTGAAGATTTGCTGAGTCAAGTGCAGGAGCAGAAGTGTTTGCCGGATAAAGCCAAAGCAGTGGCAATCTCTGGGCAATGTAATTGCAAGATAACAGGCACCAAGGTTAAATTAAAAACAGCCAAGAAAAAGAGCTCTTTGGGACATCATGGAGCTTTACTCAAACAGTCCATCAAGGTTATGAGTAATGTATTTGAGAACTTCAGTAAGGACGGCTGGGAGGATGTGAGTGAAAGCAGGTACGGCTCTCATTAACTTAGCCCTGTAGAGGGGACACTGTGCATATGTAAAGCACTAGCAAATGGAGATTGAATTTCAACTACTGTTGATTTGGTATTCAAAAAAAATACTGTCAGATCCTTTGAAATATCTTGGGAGGTCTTGTTCTGAGCTTATTGACTGAAATTTGCATGCGAAATTAGCCACAACTGCATGAGTATTTGAATAGGTGCCAGGAAACCCAAAAGAAGGCAATGCTTGATTTCTTCTAGTGATGCTATTTTCATGCAGTCATGAGGCTTGAAATTGACAGTTTGGCAGGTTGATTTAATTTGCTGGCCCTTTGCATATTCACCACTGACAGCTAAGGATTCCCAGGCAAGCCTACTAAGTCAGTTTAGTTATCTTGTGACATGCCGACCCGGGAGGAGAAACATTTTTTCCCCTTAATTTAGTTAGATAAATTTTGAATGACCCATTTCAGCTTGCTAGCAGATGTCTACAAGCTGTTTAACATCCTTTAAATTAAGAACCATCCACACTAATTATTTCATGTATGTTTTATGCAGTCATTGTACCAACTTTAATTGAATGATGGTTAAAAAGTCAGTTCTTTAAAGGTAATGGTTACCACATACAATCTCAGTCATGAATCAAAAGGCTCTCTGAAAATTCCACTGGCAAGCTTCATAAACATAGAGAATTTTTGCTTCTCCGTATTATGTTCCCATATACTTGAGGAGGCAGCATTTAGCGGCTAGGTAAATGGTTATCACACCTTGTCTTCCAAGGCTTCGTTCTAAGAGACAAGCAAAGAAATTTCTCAAGCCTGTATGTATCCAAAATACAGGAAACATGGGAGAAGAGTAAAGAAAATGGAATTTCTTCATAGACTTTATACTGGCTTTATATGTCATATGGAGCAAATCAATGTGAAGCTCTTCTACTGCTTCTCCCCCTGCAAAATAGAGGGTTCCTGAACACAGTGTCTCGAGAGAGAAAACAAATTAAGAACTGTGTTATTTGTCAGTTGTTATCATTATTGGTTTTTGGTTGGTTTTATATATAATTAAATATTGCAGATCTGATTTTAATAGAAAACATACCTGTTTGCACATATGGAAACATGTATGCATGTTGTAATTAGTGAGTATTTAATTTGCTATGTTGTTCTCCTTAAGAACAAAATTGAGCAAGCACATTGTCATTCCACTTTAAGTTTGAAATGAAAAGTAATTGCATAGCTTCACTTGTGGCTAGCCATAAATACTACCTTTAATAATTATACAAATGTTGGGTTAGGGAATTCTTGTCGTAGAACAGTGAATATTTCTGAAAGTGAACTGTCAAGGTGTCATTCTCATCAAGTTAGGGAAATATCTTCATTTTGTTTCCTCTTCTGCTTATTAATAAATACCATTCTTTATCACTAGTACCTGTCTCTGAGTTTCTAAATGCAAGCCTTCCATTTTCTAAATAGAACATTCCTTGAAAGCAGGTGGGGGAAATGTGTGTATAGTTAGAAATATCTCAGTGGTACTGCAGCACCTTTAAACCATTGCATTGATTTCTGTTCTCATCAGTCAATAATACATACCAGAGTGTCAGGACAGGTTATGGAAAGTATAAACATGTTTATGTGTGAATTCTTTTTGTCAGTTTGAGGGCTTTTCTCTGCTTAAATAGACTGCATCTCTAAACCATTGATTTTTATGATGGTGTAACTTAATTTGAACTCAGTTATGCTATTTTAAATACCTTGGTTTAAAAAGTAACAAATCAAAATAGACTTCTGTCAAGGGATTCCTTCACAAATCTGCTCAAACAAATGATGATAAATACCCGCTGATGTTATAGAAAAGAATATATCCAAGACTTCATGTTTTAAGGCAGATTTCTCTACCTTAATGTAATGATAATGTGGGGTAAGGCAGTGAAAAACTGGAAATTAGGAGCACATTGAGTGCAATTCTAAGGAAAAATCTGAAAAAGATTTAAAGTTTCAGGTCCAGTTTCTCTGCACAGCGTGCAATCTCGGCGAAAGGATTAACAAGTTTACAGAATTTAAAAGCACTGCAAAGGGGTGCTAAATAAGCTTCCTCTGAAGTGTACTTTCTGAGTTTGTCTCAGTCAACACTACAAATAAAGCTCAATTGAAAAAAAGTGTTCTTAAGTATTGTGGATTTACTTGTTTTATTATAAAATGTGAAAGTGAAGGAAAGTAGAAATTTAGTAGTTTACAAGCCGTTCACAGACTAGAAATACAATCAAGTATTTTTTCATTTTTTCCACTTCTGTGGATTTTCACAAAAGCTGTCCTTTAAGAAGCAGCTGAAGTCTCAGGCCTCCCTGCATTGTAGCGAGATTGCGTTTGACAGAGTAGAACTTGAAAAAAAACATTTCAGAGATAGATTTTTTTCTTCATTGTATTTGTAAAATGTGTTGAATAAGTCACTTTACTGTTTGGATTTTATATTAGTTTCCCTTCTTTCTTGCATGTGTTTATTTCTGTGTGCTTATGCATTGACTGTGGAACATTTAATATTTAGCTTGATTTGTTTTGTTTCCGGCATGGGCTACTTTAGTGACTCTGAAATACCAACTTCTGAAAGTTTGGAAACAGTGATTATGAAGTCAGTGCAAGACATTGATCCACTGCCAGACAGAAGTAAACAAGAAGAAAAAAAGCCCTGCAATGTGGTTCATTTAGAAGTCAAAAATGAGCAATATAATAAAAAGGTATATAATAGAATTTGTTTTGTTCTCCTGGGTGGAGTTTTGTAGTTTAATATTAGCACTGCTGTTCTACTCTTAATTAATTTGACTCTTGATATTAAAGTGAAAGCCTGCTTCCAGATATTCAGTGGGTGGATGCATTATATTTTAGAATATTTTCTGAACAAGAAGTGTGCTGTTGTGGATTAACCCTGGCTGGATGCCAGGCATCCACCAAAGCCTCTCGTTCACTCCCTTCCACAGCTGGACAGGGTAGAGAAAATATAATGAAGGGTTCATGGCTTGAGATAGGGATAGAGGGAGATCACTCATCAAATACTGTCATGGGCAAAACAGATTGGAATTAGAGATATAAATTTAATTTTTTACTAACAGCCAGATAATGAGAAATAAAATAAGACCTTAAAAACACCTTATTCCCACCCCCCCCTCCTTCCCTGCTCAACCTTCTCCCCCCCAGCAGTGTGTGGAGACAGGGAATGTGGGCTATGATCCGTTCATCACATGTTGTTTCTCCCACTGCTCAGGAAGGGGAGTCCTTCCCCTTCTCCAGTGTGGGGTCCCTCCCATGGGAGACAGTTCTCCATGAACATCTCCAATGTGAGCCCATCCCATGGGCATCAGTCCTCCCCAGACTGCTCCAACGTGGGTCACTCTTCCATGAGGTGCAGTCCTTCAAGGACAGGCTGCTCCAGTGTAGGTCCCCCATGGGGTCACAAGTCCTTCCAGGAAACCTGCTCCAGCATGGGCTCCTCTCTCCACAGGTCTGCAGGTCCCTGCCAGGAGCCTGCTGCAGCACAGACCTCCCATGGGGTCACAGCCTCCTCTCAGGCATCCACCTGCTCCAGTGTGGGGCTCCTCTGTGGGCTGCAGGTGGATCTTTGCATTCATGGATCCTCCATCCATGGGCTGCAGGGGCACAGCTGTTTCACCATGGTCTGCACCATGGGCTGCAGGGGAATCCCAGCTCCAGCACCTGGAGCACCTCCTGTCCCTCCTTCTGCTCTGACCTTGGTGTCTGCAGAGTTGTTCCTCTCACATATTCTCACCCTGCTCTTCTCTGGCCACAATTACATCTGCACAATCATTTTTTTCCTTCCTAAATATGTTATCACAGAGATGCTATCATTTTTAATTGGCGCAGTCTTGGCTAGTTGCAGGTCTGGCTAGAGCTGGCTGGCATTGACTCTGCTGGACATGGAAGAAGCTTCTGACAGCTTTTCACATAAGCTAACTTTTTTCCCACTACCAAAACCTGGCCATACAAACCAAATATATCTGTAAAAGTATTTGGAGCGTATTTGGATGATTAAGAAATGTAAAGCTGCTGTAGGCTAATGGTGCTGTCTCACAATGCAGACAAAGAATGCCACAGACATCACGTTAAACTTTCTCTCAGTCAGAAGAGCTATACAGAACAGGCTGACCTAACCCATAACAGGGAGACAGCAACACCCCTCTCTCCCTCCCTTCTAGCCAAATGGTGTGCTGACTAATCAAGCATAAACATCTCTCAGTTCGTTTGTTGTGCACTGGACGAATTGTTCCATCTTAGAAAGATACTTTTGACTCTCTCTGTGTCCAGGAGATTCTGTCTTGAGAAAAGTATGCTTTTAGCCTCTTCTTAGCCTATTTAAATTCATTGTCTGGGATCTGAACTGCTTGTCTCATTGCTAACATCTATGTGCTGTTTTCTCAGAGAAGAGGGCCAGCTGGTTATGTCCCAGGTCTTTAGAGGCTCCATACAATCTGTAACAGATGACTCATTCTTGGACTTTTTAATAGTGTCTAATACTTTTTCCCTCCTGTGTTTGTCCAAATAAATCACTTCACAGAATTTAAAACATAAGCAGATATTATTATTTCTTAGTTCAAAAAATAGAATACTGAAACGCCGAAGAGCTTGCTGCTTTTAGATAACTAGTTTGAAATTCAGTATTTTGAATACTTAAATATATAATACTGAATATAGCAGAGTATTAAAAAAAATTGTGTTTTCTTAGTTTCCAAAATTTTAAAGCAAATGCAAACTCTCTGGTCTTGTTAAATATACTTGATTGTGTTATCTAATCAATACTTTTTGGTCAGAAAAACTGAAAAAAGGGAAAATTCTTATGCAACCCTTTGTTGGTAACAATACATAGTATGAGTAGGTGTACATGATATATGTGAAAATCTGACCAAGTGTGCTACTCCTGTTAATCTCCTGCGGCTCCTGAGTGAGGACATACAAGGCAGGGAATCCAGGAGACTGTCCTCTCTTATTGGTAGTGTAGCACATCCATTACGATTCCTGTAGGGCGTGTATTTACTCTCTGCTCCTAGTGGAGAAGATAGATATATTCTGATTACATCTGTAACAGACTGGTGGAATTGAAGCATACACAGGAAGCGTCTGGAGAGCCCTAAGCATTAAATATGCTTCAGCAGAAGTCCCCTATTGCAGGAAAAGCACCTGAAAACATGGTTTATGAGTGTGGAAGATATTATTGCACAAACATTTAGTATTAATAGTTAGGAACACCAATTTTAACAGGATTCTTAAATCCATCCAGAGGATTTAAGGACCCTACTGCTGAGTCACAGTATTCTCATACAAAGAGAGGCTGAAGAAATCTCCTAAGTCTTGAGCTGTGCGAGGGGTTGGAGATGAGATAATTTATGACACAAGGACTTGGTCAGTTTTTCCCCATGTGGTATGAATATATAATACCCTGTGCACTATCAGCAGAGTTACGGGCACACTCTTACAATCATACATTTATTAAGAGCTGTGGCCTAGAGTGGAGATCTCCATCTTTTTGCTGCAGGTGTGGATTGTTTGCTCGTCATCTGCTGAGTGCTCAGTTCTTGGTCTTTCAAATTGTGTGGTGATTGTACAAATCTAGAATTCATTAATGAGTTATCCTGCAATGTCAGTAGTTTGTTCAGTGCAGCTAGTAGAGAATGTGTTGCTCTTTACTCTTCTAAATTTGCGTAGCAGCTATTTTAGATATGAATATTCCCAGGAATATGTTGCATGATATGACATAGAAATTGCAATCTGAAGACTTTAAAAATTAGATAAATGCTGCAGAATTCCTGATCAAAAGTGGTTAAAAATACACTGAGCATTTAATACCCAGGAAATTAGTACTTTGATTTTAGACTATGCCAAACTCTGGCCGTTTTTATTTTATGTATTGCAAACAACATTTTTCTTCAGTTTCTGCTTCTGTCATTGAACATTTGATAGGTTCTAGAAACAGCTGGTTTTTCAAATCGCATATTTAAAAGGCACTCAGCAGACTTCTGTTAAACCCCGGTCAAACACAGGGATCTTCTCTTGCATGTTCATATAGATGTATGCATCTTCTAGTTACAGCTCAGTGTCTAATCTGGTCTTCCTCTTTTTGAACTAATGAGACTGCTATTCCTTTTTAGTTTCACTTAAATATCTTGAAGAATAGGATGCTATAGACTTTCAAGTAATACAGACCATCTTTTTTCCCTACTAGTAAATTCATGCTTTATCTAAGCAAGTAAAGTATGTATTAACAGATACTCCATTTTTCTCTGAGATTATTTGGAAAAGGCCATGAATCACCTATAACCATTCATTATTTCTTTTACATTTGATGTGAAAGGCAGAAATTTTTACTCTTTTTTGGATGATGTTGTAAGAATGATTTTCCAATTAAAATTAATTGAAATTTATGTATTATTTGAAGTAATTTTTGTTCTTTCAATTCAAACTGCAAAAACTTGCACTATTGTGGCTGGTGTGCCACAATGAAGAGTGGCTTGCTTTTTACTTCTGGTTTTTATTTGTGCCATTAACAGATTAAAGACCTAGAAAAATTACATTCCAAGAGGAGGACCTGCTATCCCATACCATCTTATCCATCAATTCTAAGCAAAGATATGAATATTATATATTTCATAAGTAAGATTGATAAAACATTCCTGCCTACTAAAACCTCTTTGATATTACACCAACCCACTGATATGCTGTTGCAAGATTTGCTTGTTTGAATTTGTATGTGTATTTTCAAATATTTAGCTCATCATTTTAAGGTGGAATTCGCATATAAGTGACTGTCAAACAGCATCTTTTCACGCAGTTAAAGTAAGTTTTTACTAAGTCCCACCTAGTGAATCTACTGACTGATATGAGGTGTTTTATTACCTTTTGTTCATGTTTGCCCCTTGTAGCCAACACAGCCAATGCAACAAATTAAATGTATTTTGTAACAAGACACTGAAGCCTTTATTTTTGGTAATATTGATCAGAAACTCAAGACACATTTAACTTCCAAGTCTGTATTGATTTTGTAGTGTTGGCACTTCAGAAAAAGCACAACGTGGAGTGCCTACAGGTTGACTGTTTTTATACATTTTATGTTTTTATAGGTCAACTGTTAATTTACCAGTTTGCTTACTGAGAAATATTTTAGAGATTTGTGAAGGGCCAAAAAAAAATCATAAATCATGTTCCTTATGATGATTTTGTCCATTTAGTAACATGCCATTTTATGTTCAGTGAACAGAGCAAAAGGGAGAAATACCACTGTCCAGAAACCAGCCTACTCTGTTGCTCTACTGCAAGAAAAAATTAAATCACTGCAGAAGCAGATAGCTGTTTTACAGAGTGAAAAAAAGTCAGCAGTGGCTTCCATGAAAAAGATTAAAGAAACCAATGAAAAGTTAACAAATCAGCTACATTTGGCTGATCAGACACTTCACACTAGTAAACTGACCATAGAGGTAAAGTACTTTTCATTACAGTGTCTTACAATGTTCACCTTAATGCTATTGCAGTTCTGTGAATTTTTGGTAACACTAATTTCTGGATTTTAATTTATTATTGTCAAAATTATGAAATATTTTATATTACCATGCTTTATGTGAGCCAGTTATTATGTACAAATGATACTGAGGTTAGTGTGTCGACCCCATTCATTTATCCTTCCGTAAATGGCCTTCATGCTGATATTTTACATGTGTTCAAATGAGTAAGGTAAGTTTCACTTTTAGCCTGTAGTCTGCAAACTTTCCTGGTAATCTGATTAGCCCAGAACTAGCATCTGTTCTTCTGTGAAGAACAGACACTGTCTCTTTACACCCCAAGACAACTGGAGTTTTCTTCCAAAGGGAGCTCAGACGAGTTTCATATCTATTTAATCCCATCTTTCTCTGTTAAGGTGAAAAGCAAAAGAACAAAGTTTATGGAAATAGAGATTAGTAAAAGTATTTAGTTAACAGCCCAAGGACACCAACTTTCTTCTCTGCTTCAGTCTTCATTCCTACTTAATCCTTTTCCATGCTATTACTCCTTTCTGGTTTTCCCCATTCTCATGTATATATGTATTTTGTGTTAATCTATATGCAGCTCCTCAGCTGGAATTCTTTTCTGTTCATACTGTAGTGATTGGCCTGCCCTTTATAGAGCTGAATCAACAAACACTTATGCAGTAATTGTCTCCTGTTGGTCACACACATATCCTGCTTCCAGAATTATAGTGCTACAACAGATGGACTTGCTGGAAGGAGGCAGACATTAAAAAAGAAATCAAATCCCCTCCCCCTTAAACTTCTCTGTGTTTTTGTCTGCACAGAAGGCAGAAGCAGTATCAGGAGCAGCACTTTTCACTTTCTTAGGGCTAGGGAACTGCTAATTTCTGGAGGAGGGAAAACTTCATTTCTGTTACTCATTTTGCATAACTATATATGTGTAATGAATTGTTCAAAAAGTGTTTCCAAGGTCATTGGAACCAGTGGAGATCTGCCTATCTTACAAACAGTATCATAATACAAAGTTTCATGGACAGTATAAACTTCACAGGGAACTATGTGTGTAATTTAGCTAAAATGTTCTGATTTCTGAGACATCTTCATGATTTGCCTTCCTAGAAGACTACTCCTTAGGTGTCCATAGAAGAGCAATGTGAGAAATTAAATAGAAAAAGCTGTTATCAGGGAACAGGTTAAAAAAAAAGAAAAGGCGGAGGGGACAAAATTTGTGTAACGGAAGAGAATGAAAACAGCATGGCTTTAAAACTAAACTGGTTTTCTATCACTCAGTTTTTCTGGAAGGTTTTAAAAAAAAATGGTCACTAGTCTATTTAAAGGGTGGTGCATTCTAAGCAAAAATAAATAAATGGTGTTGCAGGTACTCAAGGAAAAAATCTTTATTAGGCATGCACATTTTTTTCCTTCTCAGCAAACAATTCAAATTCCCTTTCTTACAACTAATTACTCTTCAGGTGCCATACTAGTGCTACCAAGTGGGAAATTTAAAGCAGAGGCTTGGGCTACTTGCCAGGTGAAAATTAAGGAGGTAAAGAACCTACACAGTCACTGCAGGGTAGACTCATGTTTTAGAGAGAGAACCCTGATTCAGACAGATCAAATGGTTGTAAAACACGTGTTTGTGTGTGGGACTTGTATGGGGGTTTTTTGTAAGAAATACTATCTAGAAGTGAACTTTTAAGATACTGCAAGGGAAATAATCTTTGTTAAGTTTTTTGTTAATACTTTTGTTACTTTAGATTTTAGAATTTCCTTGAGAGGTAGAAGGTGAAAAACAAGCAGTCAAATCATGAAAAAATAAAAGATTGACACAATCTCTGGATTTGGGGTAATCTTAAATACTTAAAGAGTGCCAAAATTACTAATATCCAAAAATAAACTTCTATTAACTGCCATAACCATAAAGTTCTGAGTAAACGTGTATTAAATATTTTGATCCTAGGCTAAGGTAAGTTTAGCAGTCTAGCAACTGTAAACATTAACATAATGGCTTGGACAAGATGCCATTTTGTCTGAATTTATCTAAGAAAATAAATCCTTTAGCAGACAAGGACAGATGTTTGTGCAGTCAGTCCTTTGTTATAGTCCCCAGGGAATCTAGAAGATCGACTCTAGATTTAAGATTTAAATGTTCCAGATGTTCATTTTGAGACAGATTTTACAGTTCATGCAACCTAAGGACTGTCTGGCATCTGTTGATTTTCAGAATATATATTCATGCATGGTTTTGTGTATTTCTCTTGAAGATCCACACAGACATGTATGTAGGTGTATATTTGTGTGCTCTTAAGAGTTCAGAATTCTGGATTTAAGTTCTAGTTTTGTTTGGCCTTATAAATGCTTTGCAGTAATGTAGATATCTTTGTTTCATTTCTGCAAAAGCAATTCCTTGTATATTTAAAAAAATGGCTGTGAAGTGACTGCACACGTGAGAATCAACACTTACATTCTCTAAGGATTCACATTAACACTGAGTCAAGACCATCTGTACAGAAGTACAGTAGTTACATTTTGTTATTGGTGTATAGAAATCACAGCTGGAGCAGATACTTAATGCAGAAGCAATGGTATTTAGCATTTTCTTAGTTTCTAAGAAAAGCATTTGAAAGAAATGGTTGTAAAAGTTCAGGATCTTTTTTCTAAGGTTTAGTCCCCTTCTCTACTAATTTCTACCATTAAGTGCTTATAAGAGGAGTGTATTTATTGCTTACAACACAGTAATAATAATTTTATGCAGTGTCATTCTTGTGGCAAAAATCCAGACAAAGTATATTGAATAAGAAATTAAAATCATAAGCAGGTTAAGTCACTAGTGCTTCTCTTACTCATGTCAAGGCTATTCAAAGGCCCACTGCTGAAATGTACCGTACTTTTGCATCTCCAGTTCTCCAGTGTTTCTCAGGTGATATCACAGGAAAGCTGCATTGCTTTGTGGAATACTATGGGCATTTGCAAAGTGCCTGTGAAAGTCTACTTCAGCA
>NW_008237273.1:109528-147585 GCF_000691975.1 Corvus brachyrhynchos
TACACTTCTGCTGAATTGGGAAGCTTTTAATTTTTTTTAGAAGCATATTTTAACTGTGACCCAGACGACACTTTTTTTCTGACAGCATTTTAAACATACCTCCAAACTTTATTTTAGCTATTTGATTTTCACTTTTCTTTGAATTTTAAGGGAACTTTTTCCCCCTGAGCTCATAGTTTGTTTATCTAATAGATTATCTCAAGCATTGAAAAGTGTGAGCATGGAAAGCAGAAAAGTAAAGTGCTAAAGAAAGCCTTTTATTCTTTAAAGGTTGTGGCTTTCTTTACATATTCTCTTGACTATTTTTTATTGCTCAGTGTATTAAAGGACAGACCAGAATTCAGTGTTGCATCTGCAAAACCAGCATCACAGCTTCACTCCTCTTATGGTACCCAAATATAAGTAAGTCAGCCAATTTAGCATTATTCAATTACACTGAAACAAAGAAGAAACTGATGACAAATTTAGATGCATTGGAAATTATTGGCAGAACTATTATTTATGCAAAGATCTCACTTAGACTCTGGTTTTCATGAAGGGTTTTTCACTCTTTAAAGATGTATTGCTATTTATATAACAATTTTTGTATGGTTGTGGTTTCCTTGAAGTAAATTTTATGAATAAATTTGAAATTGTAAACTGAATGATATTTGTAATTATCCTGCGGTAGCTAGAACTGCTTTTGAAACTTCCTCACATTTTGTTAATTCCAGCAAATGTGTAATTACTTGGACAGGTTTGTGGGCTTTCTAGATAAACATTGTCCAGTTAGAAATGCTTGTAGATTGTTCCGGTTGTTTCCTGTCAAAACACTTTGATCCATGTCCTGGGTTTATGTGTTTGAAATCTCTTACATGGATGTACTCCAGGGCATTTGTGCATTTTTATTAAGTTCATAAGAGATTCTACATTTAGTGTCACATCTTCTAAATTAAGTGTTGGGTTTTCTTCTTTCTCTAGTAGCATGAAAAGATATTTCTCATTGTGTATGATAATGTTAATGATACCTACAGAAGATCTGAATGATAAAATTTTATTAAATGTTTTAGAATAATTGAAATTTGCAAGACTTCAAGTTAAACATAAATAGTAATTTATTCAAATAAACCTAGCAAGAAGTTACTACTACGTCAGTAGCATATGCAGGAATTCTGACTTTCATATATATAAGTAGTAAAAGAAAGTCAAAGTAGAGATGCTAATAATGACTTCATATTTTAATAGGTAAAAAATAATCTAATAAGAATTCAAATTGCTTCTGCTCTGTTAAACAATGTTCCTTTCCATTCTTACAGGGCAAAGTTCAGCCTGGAACCTCTTACTTGTATGTATCTTAAAAATAAAAACCCTGTATATGTCGTCTTTAGCACTTTGCCAAACCTGATGCAAAATCATTTCTGCAGCTGTCCACCTTTGGCACAGATTGTAATGGAACAACCAAAGAATTCTGTGAAGCTGTTTAGGAAAAGTCTGTTCCCAAGAATGTGAGGAGAATCGTGATTTATCCCCTCTTCTATAGAAGCGTATAGATAATCTTTCCTAACTACTTTTAGTAAGAGTAGTTTAGGTTAGTTTACAAGAACTGTAATCTTTGGACGCAATACTCAAAAAGAAGTAAAGAAGATTTCTCAAAAATATTTAAAAATCAAACCAGCAAATTTTCTATTCTACTTTTTCTTAAAATGCAGCTGAAATGGAAAGGTAAACCAGAAGGAATAAACCTGTGGTAAACCAGGATATACTGCTGACCTTTCCAGAGTTTGCAAATGCAGTCTAAGACAGCAGAGGTTTATCTAATAATTGAACTGATGAGACTGATGTTTTCTCAAAATTTGATTGAGAAATTCTGGTTTTTTACTTCTGATGTCACACTGCTTTTACCCTTGTTTATATTTGTCTTGAAAAGATCTCTTTGCAGGCGCAGTATATAATTAAAAGCTCGAAACACACGCCCAGTCTATGTGTTCTTGAAAGAAAGACTCACTGTGTTGTTCCAGACCTGAGCAGTGCCATTATCTGCAGGCAGGAAAAATTATCTGTAATTTACTTCAAACCTCAATTTTTTTGAATTTAATTTTAATTTCTGGGCCGTACTTGTAATTTTTGAAGGCTTTGAATTGACAATATTGAAAATAATAGGTTCTGGTCTGTTGCAGTTTTATTAAAGCTTTGCTGAACCAGATAAATTGAAAATCAGAGTATGCAGTCACATAAAGGCTGGGAACAGAGACAGAAAATGCTCTGTGACTCTCTGAGATTAGAATTCACCTTTTTCAAGTCCTACTCCAAAATTCTGCCTGGAAAGAAACAGTCAGCTAGTCAAATATGTTTGCTCAAACTCTATGGTTACTAAATGGGGAAATCTCTAATACTTCCTCTAACCACTGAGTCAGCATTGCTTCTTAAGTTGACTTGGAAATAAAATAAGGAATTGCCAAGGGTAAAAATGAGAGTAACTGATTTTTTAAAATGCATCTACACCAAAATTTTTTAATTATTTTGATATTTTGCTGCATCAAATACTTACAGCATCCTGAAGTCTGTTTTGTTAACAGAACTATATGTAAAATATATTTATCCTGAAACTGTGTTGTCACTACCGAACAAAAATAAAGCAAAATACTTTTTACAATTTATGTTGATCTTTGAAGAAAAATGACAATAGACATGTTGCATTATTGATGAACAGCATTTGAAGTACTTTGCATGTAGGGAATGAGTCTCATTCATAAATTAAAAAGAACAGTTGGCATGAACTAGGACTGCTAGACTTATACTCCTGTCAAAATGAAATAACTTAGAGATAGGTAAATTCTAGAAAAACATAATATGAATTAAAATTTGTGAAAACTATGTGAAGTTCAGAGAATAAGCTTACAATAAAAACAATTTATATTGCTGTATCATGTAGAAATCCTAAAAAGCATTCTTCTATATTAGAAGAAAGAACCTGTATCAAAAGAATTAGCATGTTATTGTAATGTTACAAACAGAGGTTGTACACATATCTGTAAATATATCTAGTATATTTATATCCAATAGTTTAATATAGTAATGGAACGGTCATTTAGATGATACAACATACTTGTATGCGTATTGAAATGAAATCCAGAAGATACAATCCTGTAATTTTTATGTTTTTAATGTCATGTGATATGAGCTTATTTTTCTTCACCTTCCCTGTGATTCGATCAAACTTTCCTTTGTATTGACTCTTATCTTACTATTGGAAAAAACACCATGAACCAAAAGAGAACTCAATTTTCGTTTTTTTCCTGTAAAAATTTTCCTGAATAAGATACCACTTGAGACCTGGAAAAGCTCAACATATACTATCATAATAGGATTTCCTTTTGTGTTCAGGGGAGTGTCTTCATTGAATTCACTGTGACCTGCACATTAATGAAAGTTAAGCATAAAGCTACACTGGATTCTTGAACCTTCTCTACTATGTAAAGTTCTATGGATAATATATGGTTTTGTCAGAGGATATTTATTCACCATTTAATCTCACACAAAGAAGTTCACTGATTTGGGAATTCATATGTTGCCAAGAGATTACATTTCAGATCTGGCATATTAGATTTTCTTACAGATTGTCACAGAAAACCGGTTTGCATTGGAATTGGACCGGTACTCTTAGGCTTGTTCACCAGAGCGGTCCATGAATTATTCATTATTAGTAACTACTACTATTAACTCTGGAAGTTACTAAACCCTTTATGCATGTGCTTATTTCCACTGAGTTCATGGAAATGTCAAGACATCCTACTTATTGTGGTAAAATTTTTATTTGCTCTAATCTTGCCTATAGATCTCTCTATAGTGAGAGGTTCCTTTTTGTTTTCAACTTCTGGAGAAGGAGCAACAACAGAGGATGTAGCTGCATTTTTTTTTTTTAATATTGTGTGATTTAGTATTCTGATAGACTGTGATATAACATGCAAGAAATAACTGCTTTGGGTTTCCATCAGCCATATATCCTCCCTTGGAAGTTTCAATTCTCTTTGCTGGGCTTTTGTGATTGATTTTTACCTAACAGTCACTCTTTTCTCTCTTTCCCAGCCTAGATAAATGTTTTCCTGATTATGTTCTTTGGAAAAGTTTTCAAGACTCATGCGAAATTGGAGAGATAATTTTGTATTGTGAACTTTAAGTGAGTTGATTCTCCTGCACTCTCGTAATGGCATCTTCTGCCTTACTTCTTCTTTCCTTTGCTCCTGTCCTAGTCTGGTAAATAAATTCTTCTCATTGTGAAGATATGGAACATAAGATTGGTGGAGGAGAGTGCTTAGTATGGTTAGCAAGTACATACTAGGGGACTAGGGGAATTGATAAGAGACAGTTCTTTATTTGAAGAGTTGCATTTTTTAAGTTGGATGAGTAGGGTCATGGGATTAGAAAAAATAGCTCCATGACTTGGAAGTATCAGAAGTTTGGTAAGCACATTCAGTCATTTTTGTTATGTGGCTCTGTGCAACAGTCATTGCTTATTGAAATGTAAATATGAAATAAAATTTCTAAAATTGTCTTCATCATACTTGGTTTTACTTAGTATTTGGATTGGAGCTAAGCACTGCTACATGGAACACAGTGTAGACTCAATGTCTCAATTCATGCTTTAAGGTTAAATTGATGCATATAAGTACCACTTAATCATTTTCACTAGCTCAGAATCTCACGTACCATGAAATTAATTTTTCAGTTGATCCCTCACATGAATGATAACATTATTTTTTCACCAAGATAATGGTTTACACCTTACATATCTATTCTATCTGGATAGACTGTGAAATAAATGACTTTTTGCTGTTTGTTTTAAAAGTAAAATCTTTCAATCATTTTTTAAAAATTAGTGGCAACGTAAAAAATCCAAGCCAGTGCGATAAGATATCTTCAGTCATTGACAACTACTCTTAAGCTTTCAATCATCCACCAGAGTCTGATTGAAAAGTATGGATCATTATGATCTCACAGTGTTTTTAATGAGCAAATCATTACATCATAATGAAAACCAATACATTGCTCGAGTTTCATGTTGAGTGAGGCTGAATGCCTGTCTCCTGGGAACCAGGGTCTCTAAAGAAAAATGAGAGTCCTTGGAGGTAATGCTGAGCATGACCTCCCGTTGCCATTTTAAAAAATACTATCCTCGAATATAGAAACTGGAGTCTGTACAAGAGGAGCAGAAAGATTATGTTTTCTTTCACTGGTGTAATTTGACTGGTCTAGAATAATGTGTGTAGTTCCAATACACAGAATCCAAGAAAGAAATTAAAGGAAGGAAAACATTTGAAGACTTAGGAGGAGGATCTGAAAATACCTTGTTCCAGAGAACAATGTAAGGTTTTCAGAGAGCAGATTAACAGGTAACTCAAGTTTAAATATCTAAGAAAAAGAAATCTTGTAGAGACTTCTGTCTAGCAAAGGAAGATTGAAAAAATACCGAAGATAGAAACATACCAGATATGAGATCTGTAATTTTTAGGTGACTGTAACTGTCCATTGCCAGTTGGAGTCAGACAAATGCCATGATATTGGCCAACTAATCTAAAAAGGAAGACTTAGAGAGAAATCAGCTGCTTGTGGTTAGCAGTGGGTAGATTCTTTCTTAAAGGAATAAAAAAAATATTGGGTCTGTAGGATGCATGAAAAAGAAACAGGAAGAGAGAGGATTTGTTTGATGGCATGAGCTGAATTAATGGGAGGTATGAACAGGAAAGTAAATTCTCAACTTCAGTAACATTGTTCACTCACCTGAAGAACTGATGGAAGAGGTGCATTTACATCCTAGAGCTCAGCTGGGCAACAGTATTTTTGTAATTAATGCTAAAATGAGTTTAATGCTGTGGAAAAGAGATGGATGATAAATTTAAGATAAATCAAACCACTTGTTTTTAAGGATCTACCTGAATCCAAGCAGGAGTGCTATACTAACGTTCAAATGTCAGGTTATAAGGAAGAGAAATTCTGAGCCAGAGGAAGAAGCCATCACCACTGAAGGCATACATATATAAAGCCATGGCACAGGGAAGATGGATGTTGAAATGAAGGAAGTAACCCAAAGGAAATGCCTGTTCTATGGTGTGTAACAGGAGCATTTAAAGAGCATTAGTCTTAAGCAGAAGATATGCAGAGAAGGAAAAACGGCTTTTGTGTATCATGTACACAGAAATGTTAGTCTTGTAAAACCCTTTAAATGTTGCTGATTGCAGATCTGAGAGAAGATTAAAGCTATTTAATTTAGGTAGTATATAACTTGGTATGAAAAATGCAGAAAACAAAAGATAAATTATGATTTTTTAAATATTTATTTCATATTCTACCTGGAGGATTGAGCATAAGGAAACATGTTTTTAGTGAGTTAGTCATGACATTTTTTAAGGAAAAAGCTTTTTGTTTTAGTTGGGGGCATAGAGATAGTTTAATATCTTTTTTTTGAATCAAAATCTTGATAAAGTACTCGAGATATTTTGTTAAAGGCTTGGTTTCAAAAGAATAAAAATACTTACTTTTCAATGTATTGTTTGCAATAAAAACTTTGGCAGAAAAAAATAATAAAACTAAATTTACTATGAGAAAAATGAAGGAGAAGCATTATAATAAAAAGTAACTTCAATTAAAATTCTACAAGTGCTGCACTTATTTGAATATTTTACAAGCTCTGTCACCAAAAGATTTTGTTAGATACGAGGAAGTCTAAGTGGTAGGAGACATAAATTTCTGTTGTTTCTTTAGGAAAACCTATATTGAGGACTGATGATAGTATATGATAATAGTATATGATGACTGACGGTCTCAAGACTTCTACTTTGAGTAGTTACTCTGAATAAGATAAAAGAAGATTTTCAATGAACATAATTTTGATAAGGAGGCATTATGTATAGCTTAGAGTGCATTTTATTGCAGCCCACTGTCATAGATATTACTGTGTACAGTTCAAAATGTCCTTTTGTTTTCTTGAGAATTCCTGCAAAGATTGTGAATATTGGATTTTCCTGTGTTTTTATATTTCTTCCAGGTGTCATAAAAGTTTTGTTTCATTTCTGTTTTTCAGTTGCTTCTTTGTGGTATTTGTGACACTCTTCATAAAATGGAGTTTAAAACTTCTTTATATATAAAAATACATATTTTCCTATTTACATATACTCAGCTTTTTGTCTCTAGACTTGTCTTTACACTAGCAGTTTTTGTAGTAGACATCATGTGTACAGTATTCATTTTATATATGTCAGATCCTCAAGGGCCATGGCTTTTGCCAGATGAAGCACTTTTGATTTTGAGGCTGATGAAACACAGTGCTATTATTGATCTGTGCATGACACAGCCAGTCTCTCTGCTGGCAGAGTGTAGCAACATTTATCCAGGAATTTGTGAAATGTCACTCAGATCATGTTCGTAAGGTAAACTGTGCAAAATCCAGGATTCAAGCTGAGAATCCATGAGGAATTGGACGTGACTCTCTTATTCCTTCATCCCATCTTCTAGGTCAGCCAAGTTATATTTGTTAAAACAATGTCTGTGTTTTGTATTAGGTGTTGAAGAAAGTATGATTATCACTAGGAACACCCTGTACAGTGTAGTCATGCTGCTGGTTTTCAAGTCACTAGGGAAAACAAGATTTAAAGTTAGTAAAAGTGATCTAAGCATTGCAAGTGTGTAATTTTTGTTT
This sequence comes from Corvus brachyrhynchos, assembly GCF_000691975.1. Classification (NCBI taxonomy): domain Eukaryota; kingdom Metazoa; phylum Chordata; class Aves; order Passeriformes; family Corvidae; genus Corvus; species Corvus brachyrhynchos. The sequence goes on from NW_008237273.1 coordinate 117,201, forward strand.
TCTTTGTAGCAAATGGGTGATTCCTGTACAGCTACAAGCAGGAGACTCTGCTTAAATTTTCTAAAGAAATTTAACTTCCCTTGCTTTATTTTTGCAGGTAGAGATATGTGTCAATTAATGTTTGTCAGTAAGATCTCATTAAGTAACAGTGGTCGGAAAGGATGTGTGACAGTCTCCACAGATAAAACTGTCGTAATATTGATAATTATGCATTTTCTTTCTTTATAAAAATGATTGAGAAAGGCTGCACATTTTTTACTAGTATCAAAAGCAGGTCATTTAAAAAGTGCTAGGTAAAGCTAAGGTATATAACAAAATCCCAAACTTCCATGTTTCTATATTTGTAAAGGTCAAGTGTCAATTTTCCAGACATTTTTATAGGTGGTGTTTCAGTTTAAAAAATTCTTTTCAGGTATAAAAAAGGCACAAAAAGCTGCAATTCTTAATTTTCATTTTTTCTTTCTAAATCAGTTATAATATTAACAATTTCAAAGTTAGCCATGAAGGAAAAGGGAAAAAAAAATACATATTTGCAAACATTTTTCAATTTTAAACATTTAAATCTTTTAAAATATCTCCTCCTATTTGTTTTAAAAATCAGTTATTAGTTAAAGTAAAAAGAAGCAGGTTTTATTGAAGTGAAAGTTCTCAGTTAGGCTGTCTTGGTATTTTTTTTCCAAAGCTAGCAAGGATTTTCTTTTATTTTTCTAAAATAATTTCTGTAGTTTGAATCCCACAAGACAAAATCAAGATTTAATTGAAACACCACTTGTGAATGACCACAGAAATGTTCTTGATATCTACTTTTTCAAATGTTCTTCCAACATTTGTACATAAAGAGTAAACCTAGAGGGGAGAAGTTGTTGTTGTTGGTCATGAAAAAAGTATTTGCATATATGAAGCCTTAATTTTTACATGTTATCCCTCCCTTTACAAGATTACCGTATGTGACATCCACCATAAGGTAAAACTCAGTAAGTTGTGGGAAAAGTCAAAATGGTGGTTGGTTTTTGGATTGGGTCATGGCTTTTTTGTTTGCTTGAGATTTTGTTTTGGTGTGTGGGATTTATTTTGTCTTGTGGATATGCGTGTTTATTTTACAAAGATCCACAGGCTGAACAAATACCAGTGTGTGTTTCTTAGGAACACAAAGATGGTACTTCATAGCATGAAGGCCACCAGCTTGTCAAACTACTGCTCTTCATAGCAGAACCATTGCTAGCTTGTCAGGCATTTTTTACAGAGAATTTCACAGAGGATATTTCTTTTTCTACTTAGCAATGCCAAGGCACTCTGTGTAATATTGCACCTTGGTTTGGCACCATACACAAAACACATACTGGAAGAAAGGAACAAGAATTTTAGTTAGTTTTGAACATAACAACAGTGAGGAAAGATTGAAGTTGTGTAATTAATGAAATCTATAAAATAATAACAGATTAATGGTAAAGAGTGAAGGAGTGCAACACGCACCTTTCCACACATTGAAGACTATTTAAAATTAGTGGTCAGTTTGTGCTTCCATATCCTTTAAAGAGAATGGATTTAATTTTTCAAGAAGGACCACTCATAGATAATGCAAATTTTCTCTCTGAGGACATGGAAGAAGGCTGCCAGGAGAATCTTCTCTGGTTTTATACCAAAGTTTTCAGGAATAATTTGCTTTACTGTTTGGTCCGTGTGCTATGTTTAATGTATTCTTGACATCACTTTCTTGTTTAGCAATTAGTTTTTTATTTGCATTCATTCTCAAATGGAAGATCTTTTTGTTAAGATAGCACAGGAAAAATTTCGTAATTGAGAAGAGTTTGAACCATGGATCTAGAAGCTAATTCTTGAAAAGTCTTACTCCTTGGACTCCAAGTTCTCCTTTTCCTCCATGCATTTTATTACTCTTTGATTTCTAGTAGGGTTTAACAGTGATCAGAAAGGAGGACCATAACAGCTCCCACATCTTGTCCTTTGGGAACAGGAGTTCTTTTGGACTCCTCTGGATTTCAGAAGAGGAATGGTCACCACCACCAGTTCAACACTGATAGGTCTGCAAAGCATGAGTTTCCTGTTTGACCCTATTTTCTTACCTGTCACAGTGAGATTTCTTTGTCTGGATTATATTGCACAAAGGAAATTGGCACTTTTGTTACAGCTTGCATCTTACTCCAAGTTTCTTACTCTCACAATCCTCTGTTTAAGCTTATGTGTTCAATGTTAATGTTGTTGCTCTGTTGTCCTGGCTACTCCCTTCCGCTATAGGAAGAAACTTCAAAACATACATCCATAGCCAGGAGTACAAGCCATTCTTATCACTTCACCAAGGATGATGCACGAACCTTCTTAAAGTTTTTGTTGCTGGTTTTTTTTGTTTTGGGGGGGGGTGGGGTTGGACTTTGTAGGCATAAAGGAATGGGAGTCAAGAACCAAGGCATCTTCAACAACAGTAGAAAAAGTAAGTGTTACAACTAAGACACTTCTGAGACAAGGGAACTACACCTGAGATTCCTTTTTAAAAATATTTATCTACAGCTTTTCCTCTTTGGGATTGTCTTAGTTATTCTCTGCCTTAGACTCCCCATTGTTTCAGACAATGAGTGCTGATTCCTAGGATACTATGGCATCCCTACCAAAGTCAGACACTCTTACTGTCCTTGTAACCCAAGGGAAGAATTTTGTGGTTTTGACGAGATGCTGGTTTGCCTGAAGTCCCTGAACCTCATGGACTCCGTAACTGCTAGAGGAGGTAGAAGACTTTTTATGCTTTCTTACTAATGTTTTGCACAGTCTGATTTGCTCTCCTAAGGTTTAATTGGGAGTTAATGAGGGAGTCATGGACTGTTCCCATAGCTTGTGTCATGTTCAGGTTTATTTTGCATCATTCCACTCTACTCTTGATGCCTAATGTGCCAAGAGCCTCAGTTCCTTCCTTTCTCAGCAGTGGAGACTGTATGACTAGCCATAGCCATAGCCATAGCACATCTCACAAGATTCACAGGCACTGGGAAAACATCTACTCTTTGGTGGTTGAACTGTGCACAGTGTTCTCTTTATTTTTGGTTGAAAGATTGTCCTGTGGTCTTTTGGGTATTGTGTACACAGTTTAGGGTATTATGTACACAAAATGGGTGATTTTGTCTATGCTCTTACCTTGGTAAAGCAAGCAGAAGAGAATGAGGGAACTCCTAAGGAGCAGCAGCTGTAGGTCTGGTTCAAGCTGGGATTTAGAACTGTAGTGTTGTCCTCAAACTGTTCATGTATGTGAAAATAATAAATTGCCCAAGTGAGTCATAATGTTGATGATAATCATGATAAAGGGAAAGTATATTTCACTTTACACATTAGACTGAAAACATGGCTTTCTCTTGTGATGGTCTCTTCAGATATTAAATAAATATAAATAGTATATAAGTAATATAGTAATATAAAGAGTATTTTACTCTAAACTGTTCATTTATGCCTGTAATTTTAGAAAGAGTTCCAATGATAACATAAATTACAAATTAAAGATAAGACTGTGGGGGCTCATTTACAAGAATCCAGGGATGAATTACCAGTTTAATTTATATGAAGTACATTTTAGTGGTAATTTTTAAATGCAGTTCATTATTTAGAAAAATATTCCTGTCTTTGCATCCTCACCACAATGTCTGTCATCAGCTTTCTCATACCTCTCAGAAGTGGCCAGCAATATCTTTGTTTTCTTTTATAAAAATGTAAATAATACACAAATATTTATATAACATCGCCTTTATGTGTCTAGAAAAATTCCTTCCAGATACTTAATGGTTTTTTCCCTGCAATTCTTTCTTGTTTATTTTTCATTCTCTATGAGAACATAGAACTTTTCCATTACCTAAGTTTGTTAATGCAGTTTATATTTAAAATGTTTTGCTTTTACACAGCTGTCTGCAAAAAAACAAGTAAGAAAACTTTCTTAGGACATTTTTTCAGCTTTGTTGATATCTGAAGTGGCTACAAATTAGATGCTGAAATAATTAAACAAAAATAAGCATAGAGCTATCTTTATAAATTTTGTTCCTTGAATATTGCAACCAACTTCTGAGAATGCCTATAGCCTACATACATTTTAGTAATTTTTATTTTAAAATAGTTACATGACTTCCTCAAAGTAAGTTGGAAGAGAATGATCTTTAACAGTTGAAAATCTGAAATTTAAGCAAAGGAAAATAATACATAAGGAGTATAATGCAGAAATATTTCAGTAGAAAATGGTTTACTCTCTAAAACAGATGGAAATGAGGAGAGGTTAAATTAATATTTCTCCATTCTTTCAGTTCTTTTGTTTCTTTTTTTCTTATATATTCTCTTTAAAACAACTTTAGTTTTTAAAGATATAAAGCTGTATGCTTCGAAACCTAGTGGGTAAATCAAAAGAAAGTTTAAACACAGTCTTTAAAATAGCATTTTCATTTTGGTTTCTCTCTATTTTATGTGAGTTATACAGAAAACAGATGGAAGCATTATTAATTTTTTCCCCCAATGAGTTTTAGTACAGCATATTTGTATGTGTTATCTGAAACATATGAATACTTAGTATTGCTGCTGTTAAATTTGTAATGAGTTGTAGGGATTGTGAAATTCCCTGACTGGCTCTCATGCAAGTAGTTCATTTGCAGTGCTTAGATGTGTTAAGATTAAGCAGGGGGAATATGGCAAGCACTATCCCTGACCCTAGATGAAAAATTCAAATTTCAAGCTTTATGAGTTTGCCCCTACTCTTGTGTTTGGTGGAAATCAGATAAATACTGTGTAGTCCTGAAAAAAAAATAATGCCATAAAACCTGGTCCTAACTACAAAAGATTGCCTGGATATCATGTCTTATGTTGAAAATCCCGTAGTAAGTACACAGCCATGGAAATCTTGGGGCAAATTTTATGCATCAGCTGTAAATCTTTTCTTGTATCTTAATAATGTGCACAGGCATGTTAGGTGTTGGAATACTAGTATTTATTTAAATAGCAGTGGTGGGTACATGAAAACATTGGTTTTGAACTTCAGCCACATCTTCACAACTGGTTTGCCATCATACTCAGATATTTTCAAACGGGACAAAGTGTCATGAAATGTCACCAGTTATATTTTCATTTTTAATTTATTTGTAGTAAAACATTTTAATGTATTGTGTTATGTCTGGTAGGTATTAATACTTCGAATAAGTTCAAATAGATAAGATAGTATATACTGAAGTACTGAATATTTTTATTTTTAATATTGATTTCTTAAAGTTCTATAATTTTTCTCTGGCAATATTAAGGTCTTGCAGACAGTGTCCTGCACACTATATATTTTGTGAGTTTACATCTCCATATTGGAAAATCAATCACTACAAAAATTAAATCACATAGTTGTGGTCATGTAAGTGATCATTATGAAATACTTGTATAAGTACTGTTAAATAAATAGTTAATATTCCTTATATTCCTTTGAAATTTGCAAGGACAGATGGAGTGCAGCATCTGCTTTAGTATGAAAGCGAGATAGTGTTCTTAATACGCACAGAAATTAGGCATGGGATACAGCAATGTTTACTTGTACATAGACATGAAATGAAAGTGATAGAAAATGAAGGCTAAAATAGAATTGCTGCAGGACAAAGCATTTATCTTTGAATTGGTGTAATCATTATACAGATTACATGTTTCAGAAGCATTTTCATCATCTTAAAAATTGTGATTTATATTATTACTAAGTTTTCTCTTATTTTCTATAATTTATTTGAAAAATCGTTGGTGGCACAATACACAGTTTTGTACTCAGACTTGTCTGTGGTTATAGGAGCAGATAATTTCTTGGAGAATTGGGCCCAGAATGTATTAGCCGATTTGTTTATATATGAGTGTTGTGTGTTCCTCTAAAATATATTTATGTTTTCTGCTCTTGATCGATGTGATACTACTAGTATTTACAAAAAGAATAAAACAAACCAAAATTCAAAAAGGACCTGTCTGGACAGATTCAATTGATTTTCTTTTTGTATTATTTAACAAATTGCTGTAGCCAGATGTTGCAATACAAGGCTTTTATAAGTTGTAGAATAAATTTAGCTGTAGATTAACTGTGAGTACCTGAATTAAAATTACAGGAAAAACCTTTGTTTATGAAGTGTTACACAGTAAATAGCCCTTTATAAAAGATGACTGATCAGTAGTAGAACATGTTTAAGCATGTTTAAGAAGACACTCAAAATCCATGAGTCTAGGAGTCTTTGTTAGTGATTACAAATGTTTTTCCAATAATAGCTGAATTTATAATTTGTATGTGTGAAAGGACAATTCCAATGTAAACACTGCTTTTATAAAGCAGATGAACTGCAATTGTGTTACCAATATCAATAGGACAAATGTTTCTCTTTAGTAAAATACCTGAGATGAGAAATATACCTCTTATCTGCTGGTTAATGTCTGTATTTCTCTTCTGGGAACTAATTTAAACACTTCATGAGAGATTGACATTTTCAGTACCTTAAACATCCTTAAAAGCTGCTTTGTTCATTGCAAACCATATTTAGTATGACCTCATAATAATGTAGCACACCTCAAGTGTCATGCTTGTCTTTACTATGCACTTTGGAGCTGTGTTCATCCATACTAGACAACTGCACTTCAAGGAAAGATTTTTTTTTCCTTGATAGGCAATTAGCAGTAATTAGGAAGATTCACTTCAGTAAGGTGTCAACACGAGATTGTTTAAAAAAGTTGAATGTCAGTGGCTTTAAAAGAGGGTTCTTTTCCCTGACACATAGGTATGGCATGTGAAACATGAAATGTTAATTTAACTTTTCTGCTTATTATTCATGCACAATATTATTTTGTCATTCAGATACTACACTGACAGAGTGCAAAGGGTGTTAAAATAGTGCTGCTAGAATAAAAAGAGGATTAATCTACCATTGGCCAATTAGCCAAAGGGTACTTAATGGTCTCTAAAGGCTACTGAAGTCTAACAACTAGCTAAAGCACTGGCAAAAAGTCCTCTATATTACCTTCATTTATTTGACATTTTGTGAAATAGTCAGCTCCTGATAACTGCAATTGGCTGAAAAAAATTACAACTAATTATTACAACTAATAATGATTCTGTAGATTTTACTAAAATTTCAGAGGAATAAATGACAAATAATTCCTACATTTTAGAAGTTTTCCTTGCTTTTGGGGGGTCTTTGTTTCATTTTAGGGATGGGATATTAAGTCACCAAAGACTTCTGTTTGATATTTTATTTTCATGTCTAGAATACTAAGTAATCAACGACTTACAGCACTTGCATGAAAGGAACTTTGATTGAGGATTTGAAGTTATTTGCCTTTTCTCTATATGATCACATTAAGTATTCAGCACAGCTTTTTAGTCTGGTATGTATCTTTTCAGAGAGCTACATACCATCTTTATTAATTTTAGCTTTTTTTTTTCTATGACCCATCATGCTCAGGCAGGTTTTGATTCAAGAGAATGCAGAAAGGTCAAGTTTAGTGGGATTGACACAATAAATTTGTCTTGGATATTGTAAATAGGTTTATCATTACGTCATATAATATTTGATAGAGTGAGTAAAACTGTAACTACGTAACTGTCTACCTGCAAGCATGCTTTGAAAAGTTATTTTATGTTTTATGTGTGCAACAAGTACTGCACTTGTTTTTCATGTTGTTGTATGTTTTCCGTGATTGAGCTGAAACTGTGAGAAAATACTATTCTGTATAAAACATTTATAGAAGCAGTATTAAATTCTAAAATAGAACTTTGTATAGGAGCTACTCACATAGCAAATGTATTTTATTACCTACTGTAGCAAGATTTTTTAGAGAAAAGAAAAATGAGTGTGTTAACTTCAGTTTTCTTACAGACATAGAAATGTTCTCGTCTGCCAGGATTTTAGGGTGGGAAGCTTCATAGCAAGTGGGATTTTTACACGTCACAGTATATTAGCTTTAGCCGGTTTACGAAATGAGTAGCAAAATAAGATTATGTCACTGCTTAAAAAGTGTATCAAGAATGTTTGATTTACGTCCTGGTTTATAATTATTCTGTATAATTTATTTTGCAAATATAAATGTATGGGGTTGTGTGACTTCAGTAGGAATACAGTATCGGCTACTTCCAACAGAAATGTTATATTCATACGTGCAGTTGCAGTAGAATAGTGACTTCTGTAAAATGAGCTCAAAGCCCCTTATTGAGTGATTGTGATGCCAAGGAACAATAGGCCATTCCAGGAACTTCCTGTGTTAACCCACTGGGCCATCCACACAGCTGTCTTTCTGAGCAGAGGGTAAAAAGCCTTGCTGAGTCACTGCAAGTTTTATGCTGACTACATAGAAACTGAGGTTTCATCACTACTCCTTTGTGAACAGCAGAACAGAGTGTCATGGGTATACCAGGAGCAAGGAGATTAAGATAGATGGGTGTTAAAATATTGAACCTATAAACATCTGTTAAGCCAAAAACACTCTGGAGGAGGTGCAGCAGACAAAGGCCACTACATCACAGGGGAACAGCGGTAGGCTGCGCTTACCAACATCTGGTCTAGCTGATGTTTAAGATTCTTCTACCTTTCATCCTGGTGACCTCTTCCCCGGGAGTAAATTCTTTTTATTCTGTCATTCAGGATTTGTGTGCATGGTAGCACACACACAAAACTTCCATTGTGTCTTAAAAAGAAAAAAATAATAAAAAACTTGACCTAAAATATAGGGAGCAGTAAAGAACACCAGGGTAATAAACTTATTTCTTAAGTAAATGCAAGGAATACCTTTTAGGCATAAATATCTCTATAGGGCAAGGGGGCTGTTTTTTACATCCCACATGGATTTACACAGGATTTTCACATAACCGTTCAATAGATTAAAAGCAAGAGTAGTGCAGTAGAATTATCAGTCCTGTAGTACATTTACAATGTCTACAGAAATATTAAGAGACAACTTCTGTGAAATCTCTGATTGCAATTGCATGCCTGTCTCCTTTTGCGAGTTGGGGGTCTTGTACATTATATGCTACTTTATCCTTGTAGTCCTTACGCTATTTCTGAATTTATGTAGATTTTTATTTCAAATTCTTTTTTTCTACCTCCTTAAGTAGTTTTTATAACTGTCATCTTTAGCAACAGTCCCACAAAGACCTTTTCTTTTTGAATATATTTATTATGATTTTTGAGAATGTGTCTGGTGCAAGTCATGACGTTTTAGAACTGATGCATATTGTCAGGAGCAGTAGTGTAAGATACTTCTAAGAGGCACGAGTTATCTTGAGCAGATATTGGGGCATTTCTAATTTTGAACAGAGATATTGATCTAGCTATGCTTTATTTTTTCTTGCTTTTCTTTTTATGAATAATTTATTATAGAGACACTGAATCATGAAATTCTGCATGTAGAAATATTGGTTATACTGGACAAATTAACATAACCCTCATATTTTTCTATACTATGTCCTTCTGTACTACTACTGGTTTTGCTTATTGAAATAGCCCTCATTTTGTCTTTTACTCTGCGAATGTATTAATTATGAGAATAATATATCAGATTAAGGAATAGTCAATTCGAAAATACAGTATCTATTGCTTGTTTAATGACAGCAGACACAGAAGGGAATGGAAAGATTAACCCTTTCACTAAGAACAGTACTTACCTCAGATACATATGTAAAATGCCCACTGACTTTAATAAGTGCACTTAGTGAATATGAAATAAATACTGTTAGAGTTTTAACTTTAAATGCCAGATGAATTTACCTTGTACCCATGATATTTTTTTAGGCTAATGCAAAATCTACAAGCATTCTTTTCTTATTCATAATGGGAATAAATGTGACTCTCTTTTAGCTGTATATATATGATCATCAGATTATTGTCATGGGAGTGTGTTTTATAAACACATATATATATTGTCATGGGAGTGTTTTTATAAACACATATATATTAATTTTTTTTCTAATAACATCAAGCTGTATAAAATCTAATTTGTAAGTTAAATAATAAATTGCTCGAAAATAGAATACTCTCCTTAACTTTTTCATGGGTTTTTTGGTTTTTTGGGGTGGGTTTTTAATGTTTTGTTGGGTTTGGGGTGGGTTTTTTGTGTGTTTCTGAGGCTTGGGGTTTCTTTTGGTTGGGTATTTTGTCTGGCACCAGCTTATAATCAGGCACACATTTAGCTGTTTCAAGCTGTCCTGTATCTTCTCATGTTTCTGATCAGGATTCTTCACAAAGTAAGGGGTTTTTTGTACTTTGAGATATTTCAATACAATTTTGTACAATTGTTTCTTATGTTAAGCTACTATATTATAGTCTTATATGGAATAATAAGATAGCACTTTAATAACCCTTTTAAGGAGAAGAGAGCTGTTAGGCCATTGTTAGCTTTCATCTGACTACAGTTTTGTGAAAGTTAATCACTAGCATGGAGATTATTTCAGTTCCCCTTTTTGCAGAACAACATTCAATATTATTTAAATTAAAGCCATTATTTAAAACGTTACTTCTGTAAGGAGTAATGTGAAATATATTGGTACAAAGTTGAATAAGTCTTGTTGGTTGTCAGTCAAGTGCAACAAGACAGAGTTTGTTTGCATGGTATTTATTTGAACTAAATCCCTAACAAGGCTTGTCTGCTAATTGGACTTTGCATTTATGTTGCTAAGTGAGAAGCATTTTGGCTGCAGTATAGGGTGGTAAGACCTACCCAGTGGAATAAACAACTAACATCTGTTATCCTGTCCTGCTCCAGCTTGTCTTTTACCACTTAAGTACTTCAGCCCTAGAGTCAAGGTTATGGAATATGTGGTTCTCTGGCTGTGGTGCATATATTGAAAGGGATGAAATAACACATAGGTAAAGACCAGCCAACCAGGAGATCTTTAGTGCAGCTGGTCCACTTTGCTTTAACCTCTACAAGCCCTACAAATACCAAAACAAAAGCCAAGAGAAGGGTGTATGCTTTGTAGGAGTTGTCAACGCAGCAATTCTAGTGAGCTTCAGTGGTCACCATTATAACAGATTTGACATTTAACGACCCTTAATTCACACTGGTGTCTGAGACATCATGGTATTTCTTCATGTTCTGTGTAAAAATAATTGCTGAATTCCAGAGGGGTCTAGGTAAACAGGTTTCAACAGTAACTGCTGCACAGTTTTGTATGATAATTTTTGTTTGTCGTGGTTAAAACAGTAACATATTCAGTCAAAATTGAATTATTTTGCCCTAAAAAAATTTGGCTTGTTTTTAATGGAATTAGACTTATTTTTCCTGCTGGATTTGATCTTTGCCTATACTAGAGAATTCAACCAACAGCTATGCAATATAATTACGGATAATGTATACTGTTTCATTCCTCTTGAATGCTGAACTGGAGAAACATCTCATAATGATCAAGCAGAAATATTTTTAGGATGAAACTGTGATTGTTTATTCTCTTTGTAAAACAGGTGTTGACCTCCAACCTGGGCAAGTGGCAACAGGAAAAGGAGGATTTACAAGGAAAATCAAAGTTGAGAGGACACCTGTCTCAAACTGCTGGCAAGAGTGAAGCCACACCAGCTCCTTCAAAGAACATTGATTTAGAGATAAAACAGCTGCAGTGCAAACTAAAGGTGACAGAACAGATTATCTAGAGCTGAGGATAATTCGTATGAGCAGTAGTTCATAACTGGGTCAAGCAGACATACGTATACTCACATATGCTAACATTTGTATATCATAGCCAGTGATTAGCAGCTTAGGTGTTAGATTGCCTTTGATGGTAAGATGAAATGTAGTCATAGACAGAACTAGAAGTTACAATTAAAACAATTCCTGCAGATCAAATAGTCCAGACAAGGAGACTTGCTGGGTTTTCGCACAGTGATAAAGTACATCTTGTTGGAAGGTGCTGTGGAATTAGTTAGATGAGAATTCAGTTGATTCCTTTCTTCCTTTACGAAGAAGAAAAGCAATAGCTGTCTGTGAAAGGGGAGCAAAGAATTTGAGCTAATGGGGCAACACTGTTGTGTGTGCGTTACTACTGTCTTTGTCTTCAAAGGGACTATTTTTTTCAATTTGTATTTTTGTAGATTAGCTGGTAGGGAAATACTGACTTGATGATTTCAGTTCTCAGTCTCCGGTGAATCTGTTGCGTGTGAGTGATGTAGATACTGAACTGTGTTGTTCTGAAAGCTTTCTCAGCAGGTGGCCTTGCTCAAGCATATTAATTCTTCTTCTCTTCTCACTGGAGGAAATATATTTGCAACAGAAAGTCTTAAAGTTGGTTTTTCCCATTGTTTTCTGTTAAATAGTAGAAGAAAGAGAAAAGGTCAAAATGGTACAGCTTCGTGCTGCTAGAAAAAACTCCACAGCAGCCAAAGGGTCTGCCAAAGCACCAGCTACAAGAGAAGGCTGTATTACACAATCAACATAGCTGACTCTAAATGCTGGATTAACTGTGCTAGCACACGAGATGTGGGTAATGCTCAGACCTCTTCGTTGTTGACGGTAATCATGGTATTACAGATCTTGGCTATTGCACACTGGATGCATAACATCTAAATTCAGGGATTAGTAAAGGTAGGTCACATTGATAAAGAGATGTGCCCAGCTGGGAGTAGCCATGAAAAGGCACATAAACTGATGTACTTTAATTATGAGAAAGAGGTCTTAAAACCATACACACTGTCTTCTTGAGTATTGTTTTTAGATTTGGGATTGACTAGTCTGCTTCTGTTGCTGGTGAGTGGTAATTTCTGTTAATTAGGGTTGTACCTTTTAGATAAGTATCTTCATTATACAGAAACCTAGCAATCAATTGATCTATGCAAGTAGGAAAAATAAAAAAAATGGGATTTATTTTTTTAAATAGCCTAAGAGTAGCACCCATGCTAGAAGCCTGCTCTATTTGTCTGCCAAATGTGAACAGCAAAATAAATTGCTGAAAAATCAAAGGTTTTTTTGTTTCTGCAGCAGAGGAAACATTTAGCAAGCATATATAAATCTGATATCAAAAATACTAGCATGACTTTTAATTCCTTCTTAAAGATATATTAAATTTTTAATGAAAAAATAAATCATGTATGCAAAACTATATTTAGGATGGAGATAGTCTGTGACCCCAAATGCTAAGCAGTAGAGTAAATTCACTGGTTTCTGAATTGGATGAGAGTTTTTAATAAAAGGGCCTCAAAAACTACTTAATCAAGTTTCTAAAATTCTTAACTTGATTTAAAGCTAGTTCAAGTCCTGCAAGTCACCTTTTAGCAGAAGAATTTGTCAAAGGGTTGTCGATTATTGTTCCAGGCTCTCTAGCTGACTTAAAAAGGAGACACATAGTTACTCTCTTAGATATCTGAATGTATAAGTAGCAAAAGCTTTCCTTATAGCTCAAAATCTCCAAGTACCTGGTTTTATTATTTTTTTTTTTCCTTAGCACTGTCTTTGCAGTGTTTGTTTATGTTGTGTGTAATGACTCCTTGTATCTCTGCCAATAGGAAGAAATGTGTTAAGTGTGGGTGGTGAGTTTGAAAGCAAAATACCGTAAGCATATGTCTTTGCCTCTGAACATGTGCAGGGGCCCACCTACATACTCAAGTTCATGTCTGGTGTGTAAACCACGTAACTGGGTGCTGTGCTTTACACTAATGGAACTCAAGCTCCACAAACAGGTCTTGGGAAACTCAGGAATATTCTGCTAGCATACATCATTTTAACAATTTTCTGGTTATACCTTGCATTATAATAATAGTAAATAGACTAGACAAGTTATTAAGAACAATATTTTACATCTAACTATGCACACAAGAATATATACTCCCCTTGAGGTGCACAGAGTTATGTACAATACTGCCATTAATGTTAATAGGCATTACAACTCTGCACCTAGCAGAGAAATTCTCCTGAAGTATCTTTGTTTACAGCATATCTGATCTGTTTGCTTATTGTTTATACATAGTGAGTAAAAAGCTGTAGTGCAGTGGTTGAATCGGTATACATATAGGCACACATATATGTTGTGCATATGCTTAATACGTATCTTTTGGCAACACTTCTTGGAGTTCTTAAATACCTCAGTGTGGTGTGTTTGAGCTGCCATTTCAGCAATGGCAGTCAATGCTCAGATTGCTAAGATGGCTACTTAGTTAAATTTCTTTTTTTTTCTGTAGGCTGATTCAGATCTGAATTTAGGTCTTGGGTAGATGATATGTGTAATTGCATGGAGGAATAGAGGCACTTCTTTTCTTACTGTATACAAATGAGGAATGGCCAACAACTGTATAATTGTCCTTCACTGAAATGATATGTGCCTGAAAGTTAGGATCATACCTGCTTGTTGTTGTGTTAGTACAGCCAAATGGAAATGTCTGTGTCTTGTGCTTTGAATTTCAGGAGACATGAAAACAATCACTCTTGTAAATTTTCTTGTATTTCCTAATACTCAAGATGAAAGGAATTACTGGACGTTCTTGTGCTGTACAGATGTAGACTCCTTGTGCTGTAGAACTATACCATTCAAAGATGTAGTTCAAATGAAGATCCAGTTTTACTTCTCTTCTGTTACCTTTTCTTCTGACCATGCTATGCAAGAGAAAATGTGGTCCTGATTGGTGCTTGCAAGTGTCCCGGGGAACATCTGTTAACCGTACATTATTAGAACAATGGAAAAGTACTGATTTTCGTCGTTTTTTCCAAGGAATGTGCTTCTGCTTAAGTGTTGCTAGAAAGTAAGAATGCTCCTTTTTACCAGTTAATTTCTAAGAACCTTCATAAAATACATGGAAATTTACACAGATAATGTTTTTCGGAATTTACTGTTGACTGTGATCATTTTTATTCTACTTTATTTATATTTTAATATTTTTCAATATAGAATTTGAATACTGAAACCGTTAAGCAATCGACCACCATTAAGTCACTTAAAAATCAAGTCCAGGAAAAAGAAGAACGGATTCGGGAACTACAAGCGAAGTATGGTCACTTTTCTATCCATTGTGTCTGGTGCCACCCAGTGGCAGCTGTAAAATCGCTTCAACGTTAGCTGTACTTAGGTTTCTAAGAGAGCGATGTATTCTTTATATTGCAGTCTTGCATACTGTTACGGGTTTTTTTTAAAACTGGAGCAGTATATGCTTAAATTTCGGGTTTTTTTAAACTGATGAGTGATTAGCTAGCTACAGTACCTGTATGGCAATAAAGATACCTTAAGTCAGAACTCAGACTCTAGAGTAGGATATTTTATCCTTGATGTAAGTCGAAATGAATTCCTCAGCACTGTTAAACACAGTCTTTCAAATTCAGTAATTCTTTGCCTAGGGGCTAAGAGACATGTCAAGGTTCAGATGCTTAAATAAGATTAAATAGCTACTCTTACATTCATAAAAAAGTTCAAAAAGACAGATGTATTTGTTTCTATTTGAATTGATTAAGGTTTGCTATTCATTTTGAATTTCATAAATTGTCAGGTATGCCACCGAGATTTTTATTCTACCTACTGTAACTGATATAATACTGATCTTCAGTATAGTTTTTTTATAAACCATAAAAAAGCTATTAGTGTATCTGAATTTCTTGTCTGCCCAAGAGTTTAACTCCTCTAACCATTCTGATTTTTTTAATTGAAGAAAGAATGCAGTTTACTTATTGGAAATAATTTCATTTGAAAAATAGACTCTTAAAATGGTTAAATTGTGTTCATTGTTTATTTTCTGTTTCAAAGTGAAACTGAATTTTTCCACCATAAGATTTTAAATTTAAAATAGTCAAAGGATAGCATGCTTTCTTTATAAAATGGATACTAGTTTTTTCATAAGCTGTTAGACATAGTAACCAAAATAACAGTAAGAGTGTAAAGGTGAAACAGATCAAAGAAATTTTTAGATGCACTCTTTTCCTGTTTTTTTTTTTTAATATGATATTGACATTATATTAACAGTGTTGTATTCCTGAACATACTACCATTCATTTTGCTTTCATTGGAAAAAGATACAGATATCTATACATATATCATTATTGCTTATGTTTATATTTAAAATATTAATTTTTGTTATTATACTGGAAGCATTGTATAAGGCATAAATTTCTCATTGAACAAACTTAGTTTTTAGTACATAAGAGTTTTGGGGTTTTTTTGAGCAGTTTCTGACAAAAGCTGATGTTATTTCTAGGTTTTGCATTTTATCTCATCTGACACACAGGGAGAGAGTTTTCTGTGTTTTGCTCAGTATGATGAGAGCAGACTTCCCCATTTCACTTTCTTTTGAAAATAATTTTGCAAAAAATACTGTTTGAATGACTGTTTGAGAGATCAAAGGAATTTAATTAATTAAATTTTGTGGGCTCAGCAGGTTTATTTTTCCCTTTTTTTGATAATAGTTTAAGAATTATTGTGATATCAGCTCAGACTAGCAAAAAGCAAATCACAAATATATTGCATATTTAGAAATAGGTCTGTTTAATAAGAGATTGAAACTGGGTTTAGTACTTGAGAACAGGGTAAATTGCAAGAACTGAATCAGCTTTTGTTTTTAAAAGTATTCTAAAGCTGCAGGCATGATAGATTGTCTACTGCCTTTATACCTTTTAGTTGCATATTAACCAAATTTTCTAATAGTAATATCCAGTCCAATTTCTTCCCGTGCAGAATTTCTCAGTTGGCGAGGGACCTTACTATGAAAAGACATTTGACAGAAGACTTAAGGTCTCGCCTAAAAGCAAATCAAGAAAATGAGAAAACCTCACATGAAACATTGGAAAGTCTTGAGAGAAAGGTATTTCTTTCTTGCTATTCCTAGTTTTTGGAAAAACAGAAGCTGATGGATTTACAGAAGTTATTTCAACACACTATTCATATTAAATCAATATATTGCTTAAAGCAAATAACACACAGTTAATTGAAGGGTGTAATTCCCTCCACTATAATTTGTATGAAATCAGTATATGGTGATAGCTTGAATGGATTCAGCATAATTTAATTTCTCTTCATGATAGGTGTAATTAAATATTAAAGTATTCAGAACACACAGTTGCAAGGATATGCTGTAAGTAGTGGGATTTAGTTTTATGCACTGTAAGTTCATAAAATACAGTAGACCCGAAACAAGGGTGATTTTACATGACATATGCTAATGAAGTCCATGCATCTCTCCTGGCTATAGTAGTTAAATGCTTTAATATGTTAATCTATTTTCTACTGCAGTGTTATGAATGATTCACAGTTCTTAGCTTAAAGTAATTCTAACTGTGTAGGTAGTATTTGACTTCTCTAGCAAATCATTTTCTCCTGCAAAATTTTAGGATGATTTCACTGAGGGTAAGAGAACTTGCATATGGTTTGGCATATTTCTGTGTTATCCAACTGATGTATTGCACTTTGGCCTTTAGTGCCAGAAAAAGATCATGATGTTTGGTTGTCTGTCAGGTTATGCAGCTTATGAATCCAAAATAGAAATAAACAATCTGCCAATTTGCTTTTGTTTGCCTAGAATGCAAGTGCTTGCTGAATATCACAAGCCCTGTTTCTGCTTGCTGTCACAGAGTGTTTTCTGCTCCAGAGAGAGCTACTGTATAACCCTCCATACTAAAGATAAGGTGTTATTAAGAAATCCACAGCCAGAAAGTGAGAACATAAGTAAGCAAGGGAGTTAAGGTATGAGAGCTAAGTATGAGAAAAATACCTGGTTTTGGTTTTAGATAAAAGATTTAGCATGGAATGATGTGCTTTAGTGCTGTACTTTGACTGTTTTAAGCACTGCATTTCCAGAGAATCATATTCCATATATTATTTTGATTATTCCATGTGGAAAATCAGCTTGATAAATTTTACATTATCTTCTCAAAAGATCAAAGAAATTCCCTGTTACTTGATATTGACAGGAAAACTTTGTGATAAGCACTATAGGAAAGCTGAACGATTTTTCAGAGCATTGTTTTTTTTCATTTTACCCCCAATCAGTGTTTACCTTGGATAATCATTATCTAAGAAGCTTTACAGACTGTTAACATATAGACGTTTATTTTCTCAGCTGAGTTTGAATTTATGATTTTATCTCTGACAAAAGAAATTCGTGGAAGTTGTAGTTTACTCCCTTTTGCAATTACTGTAAGTCAAAAATATGAACGAACAACTCTGCAAATGAAGAGCTTTTCTTTATATTTAATACAGGTCAAAACTTTATGTGACAAGATTGTGTGCAAACTGATCTCTGCTGGATCAGCAGTAGAGATTTATTAAAGTCCGCAGTTTCAGAAAAAGATACTTCAATAAAGTTATTTATATAGTTACGTATGTTTGTGTAATATAGATATGCTTAGTTCTGATTTTATTCTAATTTTTGAGTTTTCTGTCTTGATAATCAATGCTCTTGACCTTTCATTATTTCAGGTGAAGGCACTGGCTGAAGACAAAAAAGCTTCCATTGACTCACTGAAACAAAGATTTAATGTAGCTATGAAAGAGAAGTCTCAGTATGAGCAGATGTATCACAAGGCTAAAGATGATTTGGAGAAAAAGGTATAACTAGAGTTTTGATGGCTCCACGGTGGAACTTTTTCATACCTTCCTTTCAAATGAAAAGTTGCAAGGTCATCAGCTTAAACTTTCAGTACAGAAAGGGAGAAAATAGCAGAATAATAGTAATCTGTTTCTCTGATGTTATTCAGTCACACCTCTGAAATTTAGGTACTGAAACGTGGGCACAATGACTGAAAATGAAATTACTTTTTGCCATGAAATTACATATTATATGTTGGAAGTGAAATATTGTGTGATGGCAACCATGGTGTGGGAGGTTGGTTTGTTCATTCATTTTTTTGTAATCCTGTCAGCTTTTGTCATAGCACTGCTATGTCTCTGTGGATGTGTTTTAGGATCTCAAGCTTACCAAACTAGAGAGCGAAATGATTGAGACTGAATGTGCTATGACTGACCTTGAAACTGCTGCATGTCAACAGCTACATGGATTGGCTAAACAGAGTGCACAGGCTTTGGAAACTCTACAGAAGAAGCTGCTGCTTGCCAGTGACAAAGTAGAAGAGTTGAAGACATTTGTGAAGGTTTGAATGTTGATTTTCTTCTGAGTGTTCACCTGAAAAAATGTATTTTTGATTGAAAGCAAATAAAAGATTAAGCAAGGCTTTGATGCACTCCCTGTTCCAGAACAATATTTGTAGTTCCTGCAGTGTTCTGGTGTTAGGTTTCAATGAGGAGAAAGAATCAGTGCCTCTCTCCCAGACTTTCAAAGACTTCCACAACTTTTATTGGTCATCTTTTTATGTATAGCTGCCATATACTTGTTCCCAAAAAAAGGTGCTTGGTTGTGTATCAGATTACTTTGCAGCAAAAAAAAATTCCAACGCATTTAATATAATAACTCATGTTGATTACTGTGAATTACCTCATTTTCCATATGCATGTGCTTCTTGTTTTAGAAATACTAAATAAGGAAGCTTCCATGTTGCAAAATTGAAAGCCGTTTTAAGAGCAGTATGTAGAATATTGTTTCCTTACATTCCTTCCAGGGAAGTGGTCACAGCACCGGCCTGACAGAGTAGTGTTTGGACAGTGCTCTCAGACACGTGGTGTGACTCTTGGGGATGGTGCTGAGCAGGGCCAGGAGTTGGACTTTGATGATCCTTGTGGGTCTCTTCCAACTCAGAATATTTTTTTATTGTATTAATTTAGCATATAACTACTGTATACCAACTTTCAAAGTAGGCTATTCCTTATTAGCCCAAGAAACAGAGCTACTTCTCTACTGCTCTTGGATTTCTGTAGAAGTAAGCTGCTTTCAGATATGTTTGAGCAAGCTGAAGCATTCAAAGTAAAGAGTAATGGTATTTTGATGCACTGGAAAAAGAAGGCATGTATAGTTCAAGAAAAACTTTCAACACTGGATTGAAATTTAGTAACTTAAATACTTGTGCACGCCTTTCTGTCATCATCAGGTGAAAAGTCACTCTGCAGAGCAGTTTTCAGACCTTTAGCATTTGCCTGAAATCATCCCATGTTCAGTTCAGTTGCAAAGTTCATATAAAATTCATATGAAAAAAGACTGAATGATGTTGAATACACTTTAAAATCCTAAATTCAAATAATTCAAAGCTAATTTATCTAAGTTGAAAATAATGATTGGTTTTCACAAAAAAAGTGCCTGTTATTTAAAAAAATGAGTTATTTTAAAGTTTGTGTTTAAAATAAAGGCTATTTTCTGTTTGCCTTTTGATGTAACTTTTGCAAAAGAAGTATAAAACTGATCACTATGCCTGTTCATTCAGAAATATGCTGCCTATTCTTGAACAAACTGTAAATTTTCATGAGAGAAAATGTGTTTTCTTCTAATACTGAATGTTCTCTAAGAGGAAGAAATAGATGTTCTTTCCACAGCTGCATGCTTATTTTTGGATCAATATGGGAAAACCTGAATTAATCTAATGTATTATCTATTATTTTTAGTTAAGTACTCCTGTGTCATTGATGACAGAGAGAAGCAATTCAGTCTCCATTCAGACTGCTATGAATTTTGGAATTTCTTCATTTAATAAAGTGAAGGGAGAAGTTATAGAAATAAGGAGATAAACCAATCATACTATCAATATTTTACATACTGTCTTAATGAAAAGTTTTTCAAAAGTTAGAAAATGAGAAAATGAAAGGTCTTCTGTTCTCAAAAGTAGCTGTAGTGAGCAGAATCACCTATTAGCATCTATAATGATAACTTTATTCATTGTTGGATAAGATGACAGCTTCATTGTTAATTACCATGAATACTCATTAGCACTTGCACAGTTACACTATATGTGAAAAAAATTTTAATAAGAAAATTTCTCTTCAAGTAGTAGTAATAATAACAATAACAAAAATATTAATAATAACAATTATATTTAGCTAATAATACCTACTTTCTTGCCTAGATAGAAAGAATATGCATGCATATTTCAAGTAACCTTTTTACTGACCACTGTTCCTCTGCAGAAAGATTTTTTGAAAACAAAGATAGTATCTATAAGTAAACTACTTTGTTTAGTTGGGTGCTAAAATCAGATAACAATATACCACTGTAAAAAAGTAAAATCTTTGACAATTCGGTGGAATTGTGCAGTATGTCAAGTAAATCCTGTTAAAATACCTCTTGTGTATCTGATGTTATAACAAGGTATTGTGACAGTACTTACCGTAATAAATAGCAGTACTGCTTCCTCTTGAAGAGGAGCTCTACTTTTGAAGTCTGGTCTCCCTTGTTTCTACTCTTGTGGATAGCTGTCAGTTTTTTGTCCCCTGATCTTGATTCTCACTCCAGTTCCTGTAACTCAAATAAGTTTTTCCATATAGAGATCAAGTTTAACCTATATATATCACTTAAACAGGTTAACAAAATTATATGACCGTCCAATCTTCATCTGCTATTCTGATGGCTTCATAAGCTTTACTTCTTTTTCAGAGTGCAAGTGTAATTTTCTCCTCATTCATAAATTGAATGCGGTTACTTGTTCTACCCATTCCATGTCTCTTTGACATTATATAGTTCTTTTGTAACATACAACAATTAAATTATTTTAGAGTTTCTAATTAACAGTTATAGCTATTAATGGGAGAACAGGGGAACTTCAGAGAAAAGAGTGTGACTCTTTATAGCAGGCAGTGTTACTTGCTTTTAGAGCTACTGATAGCACAGAACCACAGGATCTTGGATCTCTTTGGGTCAAGATAATAAGTTGCAAAACCTAGGGAGGAGGTTTCTTGTAGAAGTCCAATATGCACCACTGGATCACATTAGAGGATATGGTGAGTTACTAATTGAGCACATGTTTCTAATGTAATGTAATATAGTGTTGCATTGCTGTGGTCACCCCAATTTGGGACAGTTAGGCAATGAACTAACATCGCTAGATTGTAGAATCTAGTAATAGTTTCTGAAAATGGTGAAAGGAATACTTGTAAACAAAAGTTGCTGAATCCAATATGTTCTAAGTAATTATTTGGTTTATTTTTGTTGGAGTGTGGGATAGGGATCAGGCATTATGTCCTGAATGACTTTCAGTGGGAATCAACAGGATGCCTAATATAGGTTAATTCAGAGCTATTTATTTCTCCAAAGCTGTTAAGAGGAAGATATAGGCTAGTAGGAAATATGAATAGAAATTGTGGATGGTAACAGTTTATTAAGTAATCAAAAAACCACTGTTGCATAATTAGATGGTAGCTCCTTATAAATACCTGTTTCATTTTGGTAGAAAAGGGAGCAAAGTATTTAGAAATAAAAGGCAATATAAACAAAGTGGAAAATAGATTATAGATAATAATCTGAAAATAAAAGCAGCAATGGAGTATAAAAGATGGAAAAGAGACTAAGGAAATCAAGAGGAAATATGTGGGTAGCAAGGCCAGGAACAGTAGTAAACAGGCAGGATTTAAAAATGTACTGCTACTAAGGTAGCTATTACAGGGCAGATACAATCTATCATTAGATAACGCTATAACTGTGTAAAGACAGAGGTCAATTAATATTTCTCTTCTGTTTCTGGAATGAAGTAGGCTGATATCTTATGAAGATGCTGCAACATCCTTAATCATTAGTAGCCAAGGGAAGAGTTTTAACATTTTCTAAAAAGAGGTAGTAATTTTGAATTGAGAATTTTTACAGCTTACAACTTTATAGAGCTGGTTAAGAAATTTTTCTCTTGCTGATTTTCATTTTGAATAAGTATTCAAAGTTAGTGCATATATATTATAACACTGCCTAGAGTCTAAAAGGATGATAATATTGAGTCAATATTCAGAAAAGGCAATATTTTATGTTCATTAGTCTGACCTAATTTCTGAATAAAATACTGATACAGAATTCAATTATTAAAGTATTAAAGCATGGGAGTATAGTTATACTTCTTAGAATGCCTTTATGGAAAGCAAACTGTATTGAGTAAATCTGGGCGTTTTTTTGGAGAGTACTACAAGTCAGTTGATAAAGATTACTATTTGTTTTAATATACTTTTTTAAGGTGTCTGACCTACTACTGAGATGTTGAGATAAGAAAAATAGGCTATACAATATCAATAGTATGTTAAATGGATTAAAAATAGCTCATGCAGTTGATCTGAAAAATAAATCATTAAATGTAGGTGTTTTTTAGAGTGCTGTAATGATCAGAACTAAACTTGATTATTAAACGTTTTCACAAAATTCATATCCTGATAAAATTTTTCCATGTCATTTATAAAGACTAAGAAATAGTAATGAAAGTAAGGCTTTAAGTATGTCAGCTGACCAAATAATGAAAATGCGAGCTACCTGGAAGAAGGATCAGGTGGCTCTGAGAGTACTTCAGAAGCATTTTCTAGAGCTCATATCTTTATCCCATCCCACTTCCATCAGCACCATAAATTCTCTTTGAATCATGCATTCAGTTTTTATGGTGGACCATTGCTCAGGATTTTCTATAATATGTACTTTCTGATCCTCAGGTGGGTCCTGCCAGTTATGTGCAGCACAGCAACCGAAGCAAAATGTTCTTTGTTGTGTGTTTGTAGTACTTGTGAGAACTCATGCAGAAAATAGCCATTGGATAAAGTTAAAAAATTGCTATTAGACTGCTTGGCTGGATTTCTATTGAAAATACAGTACAACATATTAGTTTATTATGAAACTGTCCAAAATCCTGCATGAATTCTGTGTTCCAGCATGTTCTATTTTTTACAGTCCTCTAGACTTTGACCGTATGTTTCTGTTAGAGACCTTTGTAAGCCAAGACCCAGTAGTGTCATCTGTCCCATTCGACTTGTACATCAGCAAAACTCATTTTAATCTGCAGTGATGACACCTGCCTGAGCATATCAGAACTTTTCTGACCTTGAGAAGGATTGTTTTGATAAGGCATCTGTATTCAACTGTGGCAGTAATGAATAGGTGATGGCAGCTGAATGCTTTGAAATCAGTTGAGTGCACTTCTCACTTCCATAATGCCTTTGTCATTTGGGACTTGTGTGCCTTCCACAGAGGATACCCACTGCAGCACAGTGCACATCTGGTGTGTTCTGGCATTGTTCTTGATAGGTCTGCAGTACAACCATCTGATAAAATTGACTGCCAAAATCAAGACCCGTGGCAGTTCACTTGGCAAGCTTAATGGATCTAAGTGGGATCTAATACACTCTTAAGACAGCTGCCCTCATTTTGGCTATTCAGAGCAGGGCTTAAGCTACGTGCATTTCCCCCCCCCCCTCTTCTTTGACATTCCTCTTTTCTTGTGTCACAGGACTTATATCACCTCTGCTTGGCCAAGTGGTGGTCTGCCAGTTATTTGCCATTCAGTCAGTTTACCTTATATCCTAATATATGTCAATCTCTATTACCTTTCTGCAGTTTACCTTGAATACTGATGTAAATTTCGGCTGTAGTTCAAAATAGAGGTTTAGGTAAGTTAACACTTCTGTTGAAAAGCAACACCCCCGAGTGAACCTCACTCCTCATTTCTGCCCTTACAAAACTTCATCCCTACTCCATTTCTGAAATGTCATCATAGATATTATCTGGGTCAGTTGTGAGCTAGTTCATGAAAATTCAATTAACCGTCTAAAAACCCACACCACCAGCTTTTGTGTACCACAGAGTGTCAGAACAGGGACAGGTTTACATGTTTGCAGGATGGGGATGCTGGGACTGCGCCTTAGTGGCAGTGCTAATTGAAAATTTTACATGTAACTTTGTACTGTTGCAAACAATAGCGGATTAGATAGTGACTGGCCACATTAAAAACTCCTATTATCTGGCAAATTCCTGTTATTTACTATCATTGTCTTTTTCTCTTGAGCTGTTCTGTGTTGGTTCAAGATAGAGCATTGCTAGGAAGTATGTTCTTCTCAGCATGGGTGTATACAGATCTTGTCCTATTTGGTCTTTATGTATAAACAAAAAATGTATAAAAATGTATAAAAATGTATAAAAAAATTAGACATGATTAGTTGGGTTGGAAGGCATGAATATTTGGGAAATATTCGGTTGGTTTTTATCAGGTGCTTTACAACATAAGAACAACAAAGTACATTTCTACTGTCTGTACTTTCAATCACAAAGTCAGTTTTTCAGACACAAGGAAATCCTTGCAGGGGACTCTCCGAATTCTCCAGTTACAGTGAGACAGCAAGAGATATTCTTCATAGAACCTTCCTGTTGCTGAATGCATTATCAAACCCCATGGATTCAATTCTCCTGGCAGTACTACTGCTCCAACGTCTTCAGGCCCAGAATGATGGGACGCAGTTTTTCAGATGCAGATCAGATGCAGAATGATCATTTGTTTCCTTATCTGAAAAAAAAGCACATAATGGGTAACTGTAAAATTCAGTATTTGGCAAAAACAGACTAACTTTTTATGGAAGTAGAACTATGCTGTACAGATGAAAACTGGCTTATTTTGAAAATTTTATGCAATTTTATCTGAACTGTGCCAGTTTGGAAGTGTTGTTTGACCAAAGAAAGATTTCTTCAGCAAGTCGCTGGGACATTTTGCAAACAACAGCAGATATTATCACATAAATCAGCACTGTCAGTTTTGATTTGGAAGTGGACACCTTTAATATGTCTTCAAGTTGCTAGAAAATTTTCCCCACTGGGAACATTTGAGAGCCAAAAGATAAGTATATTTCATTTATTACACTCCAAACTGTCAACACTTTACCTAGAAAAGTATACCCAGAATGATTATTTTGTATTGTGTGGAGTACATGATAAGTCTGCCAATCCGTTCATTCAGAATCAGCATAACATTTGATTCCAGGAATATGTTCCCCTATGACGAGAATCAGTCGTCTTACCTGTAGAATATGCACCTTAAAAGATGGTGTCCTATATGCAAAGCAGAATTTGTGTAACTGAGAAAACCTCACCATTAAAAAAATTTGGCATTTTTTGCTTCTTCATTGTGCATGCTACTTCAGGGAAAAAAAGAGAAACACAGCTTTTATTATGAAATACCAACCTTTCTTGGTTCTGAGAAGAAATTTGTGATAAATTAAGATAATCTCCATCAGGATTGCTCTGCATCTGGGATTTAGGCAAATTGAATCAGAGACCTGAATAGTGACAGTGAATATCTATTAGACTGTAAACAGAATAATAGGCCTTGTGAATTTTAATGAATGAAATGAATGGCTGAATTCTTACCATTTACAGAAGGCATATGATTACTGATATATACAGTGTGCCAGGAACAGCATATAATGTAGATGTCTTAATGGATAAAATCTTGATAAATAAAAAGGAAGAATAAAGAGGAAGATATTGAAAAGCTTTTCCTTACTCTACTTTTTCTTTGCCTTTTTAGACATGGAAGGATAACACTTCACCTTGGTTTTTGACTATGATAGGTAAAGACCATAAATGATGTAGCTTAAAATATATTGAATGTTTTTATATCCTACTTTTTATCTAATTCTGTATTAAGAATTTAGGGATGTTGATTTAGAGGATTCAACTATGTAACCAAGTTTTAAGGTGTGTCAGGTTTTTGTACGTGCACATGTATGTCTCATGCAAAGTTTAGATGCATGTCTCACATACACAGGTGACTTTGTTGATAGTGGTGCTATTTTCATTTTTCTTAGAGTGCATGAGAATCATTTTCACAGACCATGACTCCATAATGGTAGACAGTGTGTGAACAGGTCCAACAAACTTGAACTGAACGGGAGACTGATTTCACCAACTCTCAAAAAAGTTTGTTTGTGCCTCAGTAAAAAAAAAATCACCTAAGTTTAACAGAGAATGAGATTGAAACAGGATCAGCTGGATCAGCTGGGCACTACTTGGAGATTCTGTACTGCACTTCCTGGAAGGGTCTAGATCCACCTGGGATTTCTTTAAATGGATTGGAGAGACTTCTTTTTAAAGCTCTTACTCAGCTCTCTGCTGGACATAGAAAGGTGCTTAGTTTTAAGATAATGGCCAGTTTGGGGTCTAAAAGACAGAAACAATGTTGACTGAAAAAAGAAGTAACTGGAAGACTTCAGGGGTGGACATATGAGTACATACTAAAGGGTCTGGGCTTGAAGTGATTAGAAAGCCTTTTGGCAAAAAACCAGGAAAACTAGCAAAACTTGGAAAGGAGGAAAAAGGTCTCCAGTAATGATTTATTTAAGAGTTCTTGTAGAAATAATTGTTTAATGTATGTCAATCAAATTGCTAAGAAAGTGAGCCATAGCAGGGAGAACATAAAGCACTCATATACAGGGTCTTGTGAAGTGTCCGCAGTAACTTGGGAACTAAGGGGATTCCCGAAGGCACTTGCCAAATGGGCTTCAGAGAAGTAAGAAGAGCCCTAGGAAGACAGAAACATTAAAAAACTCAACTAACTAAAATATTTTAAGGAAACACAGTTGGTAAGTTTTATGGGATTTTTTAAGAGTCTAAGTAATGCCAGAGCTGGCCTCTTAAGCTGGGTTTCAGACAGGTTTGTTTCAGTCGTGCAGTGGCAGTGGTCTTGCTCAGAGCATCTGATTTGTCGTTCTTAGGCTTTTTGTGTGTTTCTGCAGAAAGATAGCATAAGCTTAGGCACTGAGCTGAGTGTCAGGAAATCATGGTGTTCTTCACATCTTGGTCACTGACCTGCTATGTGACCTTTGGAGTGTTGCTTCACCTCAGTATTTCTTGGTCTGCCCTGAATGTCTTTGTTTGCTACATCCAGTACAACTGTGCTGACTTTGTCTGCCCTAACTGTTCAAGATAATAAACTCTCTAAGATCCCAGGCATCTCTTGCTGCACATGTGAAGATCTAATCTCTGTCAGTGCCTTTTTTTCCCTCTGTGTAAATAAGTGTAATATATGAAGTTTTAAAGGAATGATGGTAGTTTTGCTAGCACCTGTGTAAATCAGTGGAAATTCTGTTGAAACCAAAGAATTTACAGCAGGCTAAAAATTAATATAAATGAGGTAGTACTTAAATGCAGAAGTAAATAGGACTTTAAATTATTATTATTGCCTATTCCACATAAATAGAATTTTAGAAACCAATATATTTTGGCAGAAATATTCTGCCTGTCATTCCATACTGATTATACATATTTCAACTCATTCTCTGCTAGAAGAAAACTATTATTTTTTCTCTGTTATAGGTCACAAAACATGGTAATTGTGCTGAAAATTTAGCAACAGTACAATGAAAGCTATGGAGTGTTTGCTGCGTCAGCCTGAAAACATTTGGGTCTACAGTTCAAGTTTTTGACAGTCCTAAATCTTAATGTACAGGAGAGATTAGATAATTATAAAGCTGTAAAATTATATATGACCATAGGTCCCTCATATTAGTAAGTACCTGCTGTTTGTTCTATAAATGAGGTGTACAGCTGGTGTAATAAGTTCTACTTAAAGGTATTAAAAAGAATGTAATGAGAAAAAGCAGATTTTTAAGACGATTTCAAGCTTTAAGTGGGATAGTTAAACAGTTATTAGGAGAGGATTAGAAAACAAAAAGAGAAAAAAGCTAACCAGTAGTACAAAGCCCATTAATTTTTATTCACAAAGGGAATTTTAAAAAATGTAACTATACTGTTAAGAATACATGGTATATTCTCTACTGAAATATAAACTACATGGCCACAATAAGCCCATTGCTGTATCTTTGCTTTAATATGGCTTGTTTTGAAGACAACCTAAAATTAAAAATTGTCCATGATTTAAGTCAATTGTCCATAAATTTGTAAATAAATTAATGGTTTTTTTAGAACATAGCACAATGTATTCCATTTCCTTTTCTTATAATGTCCAATACAGGTTGAAATATTTTAAGTGTTCTTCCCTATGGTTTTCTGCACCTGGAGATGGTTAAGAAAATGCAGTCAAAAGAACATTCTCAATTTTCTACTCATAAATATATGGTTATAAAGAAACTCTTTGTTTTCAATAGTTTTGAATCCAGAAGGAATGGTATTCTGCTACAGTACGTAGGATGAGGTATTTTGGAGAAATGGGGAGCCAGCCAAGGTAGGCTTTCACCCCTAATGGCAAGTAGGAATATCACAATTTAAGTCAGCATAGTTATACAAATTCAGATCTTGCCTTTGATAGGGATCAGATTATCAAATTTTATGCAACACAGTTACTAATTTCTGTCATTGTACCTTATTATTCTTACTACATTTTAACTGGGTTTTTTGGGGTCTGCAGTACTAAGGGCCAGGAAGCTGAAGTTTTGTATGCAAATGCTGAAATTATCAGGCCCTTTTTACACTGTGTGACTCAAGGGATTTTCAGAAAAGCTGCAATGCATTTAGCTTTCATAGTTGAAAAAAAAATACTGTGCAAATCTGTGTACACTTCTTTAGATGTTTGGTTTGGGATGTTATGGATTCACCTATTCTAGTTCACAATCTGTCATCCATAGCTCAGAGCCATGGAAGAGGCAGGGTTGGGCTAGGATGTTGGACTGCAAACTGGAGATAGCTTTTGCCACTAGGATAGAAGAGAATGGTAATATTTTAAATTACTTCAATGAATTTTTCAGATCTTGTCTGTTAGGTTCTTAGTTATGCTCTTGTGTGTTCACGTTTGCCTGTATTAATTGACATGGAAAATCAGGTTGTAGATGCAACTGTGGTATCACATTATTTTTTACTCTCAGACAGCAGTTTCTCTATATTTATGTATAATGGAATTCTTACAGGTCATCAGTAAAGCAGTTTGTCGGGGTCCCTTCCCCCCTGCCGTGTGGTCCTGGGAGAGGGGCCCTGGGGGGAGGCACAGGGTTTCCCCAGCCCCTGGTCAGCCTCGTTCCCCATTGGTTGTTTAAAAGGGATAAAATGGGAATGGACTGCTTCTCAGGAAGAAGCACTGCAATTGCTGCTTTTGAAGCAACAGCTCACCAAGCCCTGGGCCCTATTCATCCTACAGATCCTTTCCAGGTGGAATGGGGATTTGCCTCCTCAGGGTTGTCAGTACATACACGTGTTGCAAGAATCCCCAACTGCAACAAATGGTTGGAGAATGCTGGCAAGACATCGATCCCTTGGGACAGTGACTGTGATTTGTGAGTAAACTCTGGATTTCTCTTCTTGTTCTCGTTTTGCAGTTCCATCTCTAAACTATGGAGGAACCGTGGAAAGACTCATGGCCCTCAGAGCTGCATATGGACATTTATCTTAAACTTGAAAAGATTCTTGAACAACGATTTATAAATTTTAGCTTAATTCAAGCTCAAAAGGAACTGAAACATTTCCTTTCATGGTTGTTTAAGAACTTTTTCTATGTTTCTTGGGATTTGATTCTTACCAAAGACTTTTGGAACAGCGTTTGGACACAGTTAATTTCTGAGTCAAAATATATGCCGATGGAAGAATATTTTCGTGAATATTATTTAATTACTGAGGCTGTTGAGCAATGTCAGCTGTGTCCTTGCGAAGTTAAAACTGCTTCAGGGACTGTGCAACCCAGG
>NW_008237273.1:148703-193356 GCF_000691975.1 Corvus brachyrhynchos
CCTTGTTATCTCATGTTTATCCAGTTGTTTTCAATGTTAAGTTTTAAATCTCTTTTTGTTAAAAATAAACGGGTGAAATGTTGGCATCCCTTCCCCCGCCATGTAGCCCTGGGAGAGGGGCCCTGAGGGGACAGAGATGGGGTTTCCCTGCCCCTGCTCAGCCTCGTTCCCCATTGGTTGTTTTGTGTTCCCTGCGCAGGCAAGGACCCTCGGGTCCCGGGATTGAGCAGTTCCTGGGCAGATCCCGGCCATGCGGCTGGAGAAATAAACATCTCTGAAACATCTACCAAGAATCGGTCCATAGATATTTCTTTTCCATGGGCCTCGCTGTCTGATACACGTGTTTCAGTAACCCCACTGTAACAGGAGTTCTTCCAGGCAATGTGTGCTTTCATTTTCCACTTATCTCTGTGAAGTTGTGAGCACTATTCTCAGTGCTAATCAACATAAGACTGTTTAACTTAAATCATATATATTGGTCTGAAAGCTAGGTATTTACAGGAGGTATTTCTTCTTTTCAGGACTTCACTGTATTAGCCTTTGAAACTTTGCATCTCTTCTAGCTTTTAGGTGTCACACTAATATTCTCTTGAATGTATATTTTTGATTTTTAAGGAGTTCAACATATTCAATGGTACATTTGTTTATTCTTAATAGAAAAGATAATTATATCTTAATTGCTCCAAGTACACACAACTATGAGACACATAGTTTGAACATGAATATTAATACATTTTAGAACTACAGCAGAAACTGACTGTATACAGGTAAATAAGACCAACTCATCACTTTATAAATGTGGCCTGTGTGACATTGGTAAAATAATGTTATTACCACTTTAATATTTGGCAGCAGGAGTTTGAATACTGAACTTGGTGAAGGAAGGTAAGGTTGTTCTATATGTCCTCTACATTTTTATACTCTACTTACAGGGAATCTGCTGGAGTCTCTAAAATGACATGTGATCTCTGGGGATCATAAGAATTAAATCAACCTCCTGAGGCTTTCTCATTCCCTTGGGTCAGAATGCTACTTGTTATAGCCCTAAGCCAAACAGGTCTATTGTAGTGGTCAGTCTTTGTGTCTTGTCTTGTCCCTTTTCTGATAAAAAAAGGTTATGCCTAGAAGGTGTGATTTTTTCAATTGAAGGAGCTGAGTTAATTTAAATAACATATATAAATATATATTGAGTAACATATTTTAAAAATGAAATTACTACGGAATAGTTTTCAATCATGCTATGAGATTAGTTTAAATATTATTACTGAAAGTATTTTGAAAGTCATTTTTAGAGAGGCAATAAGGAAGAAATAACTGTACTTTCATTGAATGCTTATTTCAGATGCTGAAATTATGTATGACATCATCTCTTTGTGTCTTTTTGCCCATTCATTCTGTTTTTTGTTGATTATGAGGTATTTGGGGTTGTAATACTTTCTCAGCCCTTTTACAGCATTAGGATCTGGCCTAACCTTAGGCCAGCAATAAATATTCTATCACGAAAGTAGAGTTCTTTAAGCTCAGTGTTCAGTTCTGTGAAATTTAGCTCTTGTTGTTCACAGACAGCTACAACATCTTCATAATGCTTTTGATTCTTTAGGAAACTAACCTTGTTTCAGAAAAGATTTTCCACTTCATTTTTGGTTTAATGCTCTGAGCCAAGTCTGTATGCCTTTCTGATCTACAAAACAAATGAGTTTCTAAGAACACATCACTTGTATATAAAGACAGTTTCATATTGAACTACACGCACAATGCTACACATAAAATTGTTCTGTATATTACATTCTTCTATACATTTTTGGTTGGATGACCTGGCCAGCAGCTAAACACCACATAGTTGTTCACTCCGTGCTTGTTCCCTTTCTGCAGTAAGACTGGGGAAAGAACAGGAAGAGGGAAAGTAAGAAAACCTGTGTGTTGGTAAGGACAGTTTAATAAAAGAAAGAAAGGGGAATAAATGCCCAAGGAATGTAGATCAATGCCTAGCCAGTCTCTGAGCAGCATCTACCTGACAGACAAACCACCATTCCCCTGAGATTTTATTGTTAAGTGTTGTAAGTGTGAAATGTCCTTTTGGTCACTTGCGGCCAGCTGTCCCAGCTGTGTTCCCTCTCTACATTTTGTGCATCCCAAGCCCACTTGCTGAGGTGACAACATGGGAAAAAGAAGACCCTGACACTGTGCCAGTGCTGCTCAGCGATGGCTGGTATGTTATCAGCACTGGTTTAGTTACAAATCCCAAGCGCTGCACCCTAGAAGCTGAGCTGTTAGAAGACAACTTCATTTCTATTTGTGCTGTAAGATAAGCCAGGAGGGCAGAAGACTGGTGTGGTTAAATAGAGACCTTAGGCTCGAACTTATGACAAAAGAAGAGAGCATAGCATCTCTGGAAGGATGAACAGGTGACTTGGGGGGACTACAAAGATGTTGTAAAGTATGTGGAGAGAATATTAGAAGGGCCAAAGCTAAACTGAACGTCAGTTTGGTCACTGTGGTTAAAGACTAGGTGATCCTGAAGGTCTCTTCCAAGCTTGATGATTCTGTGATCTCAGCCAGATGCAGCACACTGTTATTACTATTGTACAAAATAGAGTAAAACTTAAAATTATCCATGACTTGTGAGCCATGGCCTCTGCCCTGAGATCTGCACCAGTGCAAGACTGAAAGCTGGCTATACGTAGGTATGGTGCTAGCTAGCATCAGACTTTGGTTTGTCTTGGGAACATTAAGGTTTATTATGCTAGAAACAATAGTGTGTAAATTAACATGGTAATTACTGGAAAAATTTTTGCATTGCCTTGGTCATATGACATTACTTAGGGCCATTGATCAAATTGTGTAAATCCCAGGGTCAACGAGTGTCAGTGGTTTGGGATGTGAAGGCCTTATTAATAGTGTGCTGTCAGGGTCTTTATATCATCATGGCTTGAGTGTTTAATTAAATATGACCCTTTAATTGAAAGAAGACCTTTGTCTTTATACATCTCAAAACTGGCAAAAGATACAGTGCTAAGAAGTGATTACATGCTGAGGCCAAATTTAAAAACAATATATTCTTAAGAATAAATGTTTTAGGTAGTGAAAATAAAGTAAAAAGGCTTAGAATAGAGATATTTCAGAATTATATGCAACCCAACATCTGTAATGTGTACTATATAAATCATATGGTGTTGGTAGATAATTCAACAATTGCTACTGATTAAAAAGGACTAGGAACTTTAAGCTCATTTGGTTAGAATTGTAAGCTTTTTTTTTTTTTCCTAGTCAGATCAGTAGCAGTTGCACTGGTCTGACAAGAAGCAGTGTAGATTTGTTTCAGGAATTAATCAGGAACTCCTATTCTAGTTGGTTGGTAGCAGCTAAGTGTGTCCCACAGGAATAACTCTGACGATAACATCTAAGTTAGGAAAATGGCTTTATTAACAAAATATCCTCTAGAATTAACAGCAGAAAAAAAAAAAAAACAACCAAGGAGAAAAATCTCAAATCCTAGTATTACTAGTACTAATAAAGGCATTGTTATATATCAGTATAGTACAGAAGTCATATACTGCATTGATTTCATTTTAGGCATTTTGCATCACCTATGCCTATTAATTTGAAAATAAACAATTTTGAAATACAAAAAGGGAAATGTGTTTGTTCAAAATCCTACACCTAGCTCCAGAATGCATTTGATCAAATTCTTAATCACAGAAACATCGTTAATGTGGCTTCACTACACTCATCAGCAAAACCTATGTTGCTTAACTCTTGAGTTTTTGTACTTTTCAGTTTGGAAATGGGTCTTTCAGTTTCTAAAACCTGTGTGGCTTGAGACTGAACATTTCTATATTGGAGCATGAACAGACATATAAATTAAATCACTAATAAGTAAACAATTTAGCACATGAATACATTAGTATACGATGGATGAGAAAATATCAGAAGAAAAAACAAAATCATAGGAAGACTATAATTTTTTAAGGAGCTTATTTAGTGATAAAATGCATATCAAAACATTATATCAACTTAATAACTTAGAGGAGGGAGGTTCAAAAATAGCTAGTCTCTCAGAGTCCAACTTCAAAGTCCATAAAGAAGCCTTATTTTTCACATATGGTTTGTGCTTCACATATGCTTTAGTGTATTTGAACTGCTCAAGGGACAGAGGAATTGAAGTGCAAGTCCTCCATATGTATGATCTACTGTGATTATATATAAAGTGTGTGCTTGCATATTAAAACCTATTAGTTGTAATTTTCTTTGATTTTTGTTTAAACTTGCTTTTTCCTTTTTCTTTTTTTCTAACTTTCTTTTTTTAAATTTTTTGTTATTTCTCTTGTTTTAAATTGCTGCTATAGAATCTTCAGTGTCTTTCAGGTACTTGTCTTTCTGGCACCTTCATTTCTGGAACTGTGGACTAAAAGACAATCACACTGCAGTTGCAGTTTCTGAGTTCCACTGTTGCTGTCAGCTTATTCATTCATCATGAACTTCTTTCAGAGTTTGGATATACCAATATACCAATTTATGTGACAATGTCAAATGACTATTGCCTGGCAATGTTTCAGTGTTTTCTAAGGCATTCGAGTGAATGTTTAACATTGTTTATTATCATGCTTTTTGTTTGTCATTACTTGTGGCCTTTCCATGTGGCTTTGCAGTTAATTTTCTTGGTATTTTGCTCCTTTAATTTACATTTCCTCTTTGCATCAGGTTACAAATGTGCATCTTGTAGAGTGATCACTTACGTCTGAGAGAAATCTCCTTTTAAAACGTGGGAAGCTGATTCAATTTCATTAAAAAGTAGGGTTGAACTTATTTTCCATTGTCAAATATGTGTTGCAAGAGCCAATTTATTGTTAGACCATTTCAGATGCCACAAAAACATGTGATTTAACTGTATTGTTTTTCATAGTGGGTGCTTTTTTTTTTCAGGCTCCCTCTTCTCTTAGTCTATTTCCTTCCATGACCTTAGTCCAAGTTGCCCTAGATCCTTGCTCATTAC
This sequence comes from Corvus brachyrhynchos, assembly GCF_000691975.1. Classification (NCBI taxonomy): domain Eukaryota; kingdom Metazoa; phylum Chordata; class Aves; order Passeriformes; family Corvidae; genus Corvus; species Corvus brachyrhynchos. Next base: position 153,697 of record NW_008237273.1, read on the forward strand.
ATTTCAAGTTTCTTCATTCCTCTCAGCTCTGCATTTGCAGACAGGTCTATGTGTGAAATAGTTTGCTGGAAATTCTGTGGATGGAGGGACTCACACTTGAATTAGAAAACTGGACAAATTTCACTGTACCTCCTCTCCCCAGATTTGTGGTAGGGTATTTTTACTTTAAGTAATTAAATTTTATTAAATACAGAAAAATGTTAACTTGGGAAGTGGTAGGAAACAAACAAACAAATCTTGGAATTGGATGAGTCTTCTGTGCCTTTGTTGAAATATATTAGAAAATGCTCTCTAATGGCTGTTTCAGATACACTAGAGACTATAGAATACTTTACCCTAAATGCCAATAAACGGCTTCATAATTCTGTAGTCAGTTTCTATGAGATGATGGCATTCTATAGAAAAAGAATCTTCAGAAGCTGATCAGCTGCTGTTGAGATGTATCTTAATAAAATGAGCTCCACTAGGATTATCAAACGAAAATCATCTTCTCTCATTTTAAACTCAACCAAGGTGTCTGTGTTGACAATCACAGTTCTGTTTGAGTCATGGAAATAGAGTATTCGAGGCGGATCATCTGAAAATGGATTACTAGTCCTGTTTGTTAGTCAACAATTTTTAAATAAACTTGTCTTACTCAGCTTTTGACAAAATCTTTGTGTCATAGTTGCATAAATATTAAACCAAAATAACTTCCGTTATAAAACTGATGACTTACACTGGTATTTAGTGTTATTTCACTGAACCACAGGACTTAAGAAATAGGAAAGGTAGAAACTTGGTAGCCAGGACAGTTTTGAATTACCCTGTCTTGGTGGGAAACAAAATTTCAGGTTTTGAATAAGGAGGCGCACTGGTGTTTCTGCATGCAGAGACTGTCAATAAGCTTAAAAACAAAAACAAAAGCAAACTAACAAAAAAACCCTACTCTATTTGACCACAGTAAAGCCTGACAGTTATGTTCTTATTTCAAGAACATTTCTGGTAGACTGGGTCAGGAGGGGATTTTGATTGATTCTGTGGAAGCTGTTTTGTCTTACTACTGATGGCATTTATAAAAATAGTTATTTTGCTAAAAACATAATAAAACAATACCTACATTTAAGAACATTTTTTGGTTTACCATATTAATTCATATTTCGTGTTCTAAGTATCCTGTAATTTAATATTCCAGCACATATCCTGTTGAACCAATAACACAGAATGATGATAACTCCCATCTAAATGAGCTTAGTCTGAATGATACTGTTTTTTCCATCTTATTTGTACTATAAAAAAAAAAATCACAGTAGAGAATTTTTTTTTTATGTCTTCTAGACTCTAACCAGAGAGTTACACCGCAGTGTACAAGAGCTGAGAACAAAAATCAAACTGGCAAAAAAAATGGGAGGAATGAAAGCATGCAAAAAGGGTCTTTCCCAAGAGTGTCTTCAGTGGGCAGCACCTATCCTTAACGTTTCAACTACTGATCTTTACGAAATACTACAAGAAGAAGATGATGAGGTACGTTATTTTAAGGACTTCAGTAAAGAAAGGTGTAGATGAGAAGATGCTGACTATATCCATCCTTGAGGAAAAGGATTTGGAGGTAAAGACTGAAATTTCATTGTGGAAGATGCAGCACAAAAATCAAGAAGGATTTAATCTAAATGAAAAGGTCAGGTTAGAGATTCATGAGGTGGCAAGACTTCAGGCATGCATAAGTATAAATATACTGCTTAGAGCATGTGTATCTAGAGATTATATTTAGTATTTCCCTTTTTCATTAGGCTATTTGGCAGGATTGTACATTTTAAATAGACTTCTGCATTAAAGAAAACAAAATCAGAATGTATCTTGGTGTGCTAGATTGATTTTGTTGATGCTTCCTGTCTGAATTGTGATACCTATTAAAGGTGTTTCTGGTAGACAGATGGTTTCTGGGTGAATTCATTGCCTTTTTTGTTGATTCTATCACACATTTTACTATGAAATATTTGGTAGTGTTTCATCAAATCACTCTATTAAATAGATGCAGTGATAGGATTTCTTTTCCAGATTTATTTAGTCCTGCTCAAATAATATACGAAAAAGCCTGTACAGTTACTTTAGCAAGTGTCTAGCAGTTGGCCATTACTGGGTTGTAACAGTACTCTGGTGATGACTTAGATTTAGCCTTGTTGGAGCTTTATATTAAAGAGGTCACGAAAAGGGAGTTTTCATGTTGGTTAAATAACAGTGCATCGTATGTGTATGCACTGATATGGATTACACTCATGAATACAAATATAATGGGCTGATCCCTGGCCTGTTTACTAACATTTATACAACCCTATAAAGTGATTCACTTTGACAGAGTTGTTCCATGCTTATCTCATTCTCAGAGTAGTTTCTATGTCCTATTTCTTTTTATTTCAGTCACTGTGAACATATGTGTAAAACACATAAACATACTTAACTATAAATATAAAACGAAGTTATAACACAGGTGATGAATTCAATCTACACATACAATATATATTCCATCTATCAGTGCATAGACTCAGGCACCTTTATGTTGGACTCATACAATTTAGACATAGATCACACTACACCAGTATATTCATATGAAAAGAACATGCCATGCACATTTCTAGGGGCATGAGCAGACAAGGATAGGTTTAAAAATTTAACAGAGCATTGATACTTGGTGGATATGCTTCAGATAATTAATTTTGCAAATGTGATTCCGACTTTCATATGCTGTGTATTTAATGTATACCCAGTTACACATTTCCTTTATTGCTCCTGATGTTTTTCTATTTTTAGGAAACAGCAAGGACAAAAATGAAATTTGAAAAAGATAAAGAATGGCTACAGCATATACAGAAACTTCTTGAAGTACAGGTGCTCAATTTATATCATCCCACAATGAATTGTAACTTTCTCCTCTGATTAGCTAAGTGTTTTTAGATTGTAATTAATACATTGTATTTTTAATTGCGGTGCCGTTGATGGTCTCAAATTACACTGTGATGAGGCAATGTGAAATCCTTGTTTTGTAGCATTTCCTTTTTATTCTTTTAAAACCAGGGTTACTGCATAAAACTGAAGAGATGTTAATCAAGGATTTGTGACAGCTAACTTAACAGCTAACTTAAGCTAACTTAGCCAGTAAAACAGTGCTGGAGAAAACCAGCGCATATCTTGGCAAATGTGTTAATTGAATTATTGAAATGCAGTATAATCCTTGCTAGAGTGAAAATGATCCATTCTCTCATACCTCTTAGGAAAAAGAGACTTTTTTTTATGTGCCTTTAAAGTTACTAGTTGTTATGGACACCTGAGGAGTTCATGGGTTTCAGTGACCTTTTACTGTGGACCTGTTTCCAGTCAATTCATGTTTTCCTCATAGCCAGACAGCTGTTTATTATCGTGTCTTCTCACATTCTCTACAATATTTTCTACTGAGACCTCGAGCAGCTTGTTAGTGGGAAGTAAATATTGATTTGGCATCCTGTCAATGCAGAAAGAATGAAAAAATTTCCACCAGAGGCCCCTCAAACATTTTCCTATCGACATTTTCTGGGCAGAGAGGAAAGCTGCATAGAGGATGACAAGTCTGAGACTAGCAGAAATCCCTGAGGGGTCCATTGAGACTGCTGCTGTGACCTGTGTGATACTTTTTCTTCTCTTTCAAGTCTTTTTTTTTAATACACACAGAGTCTGCTGGGATGCTCCCCTCTTGTAAGTGATCAAGGGCAGTTTATTGGCAGGTGAGAGCCCAGCTTTTCTAACCATAGTCAGCTTTTGTTTGGACATCACTGACAACATACACTGACTCTTGAAACTTTTCCATTATATTTTTAGTTGTCTCTTTTATTTAGATGATGGGCAGCTGATGTCTGGAAAGAAATAAAACTTGATTTATAAATCTAGTGCTCCTAATGCATATTCACTAGCATGGGTCCATTAACGATGTAGTTAATATCAGTTAAGAATGTGAATGATGGAAAATATTTTGAAAGCCATTTCAAAGGAACATTCACATCACATTTATGTATTTTACCATTAACAGCTTTTGTGTCAAGATTGTATCCTGTGACCAGATTTTGTAAGAAATGACAGATTTTCCCTCTTTCATTATCAAAACTTACTACTACTGCTTAATTGCTGCAGCAGAGAAGATAGAAATATCAGTGTGCTTTTACTAGCTTTGTCAGAAAAACTGGTGTTTTAATTAAACCTCATAATGCTACATGAAACTCAGCATTAAAAGCACAATTATTTCTATTCATTTAATTGCCATAATTTTAAGAATTTTTAAAAAATTATAAATTTCAAGATTCTGTTCATATTATGGTCTCCAAAATATGAATCAGTTCCATGGAATACAATGAAGACTTCTTGTTCTGGTTTTTGTTATTCTTTGGTAAATCGCTAAAAAACACTAAGCAGAATGTTATCGCTTCTCTTCATCTGCTATAGACAGACAGCAAAAACCAGGGGAGGGAGAGTGAAGGAATTATTGAATGAAACCAGGTATATTAAGATTGCAAATGTTACATAAGGATAGAAGAGCTCATTGCTCTTAGCCATGTACTTTTGTGTACAAGTTAATAATGATTTTCAGTGATTTTTGCTCCATCTTGTGGGGTTCCTCAGAAGAAACACTGAGTGTAGAAGTAATTTTTGGCAAGCAGACCATGTTTAGAATTGCAAGAGGATTATAGAGGTTTTGGGGAGCAGCCAGCTCTGCTTTTCATTTCTGTCCATGCTAAGGCACATAGATGGAAATGGTTAAGATTTCTTCATGTATTTGAGAGCAGCTCATGGAACAGCTCTGTGCCCTTTAAAATGCTTTACTCATATCTTGCAGACTTTGGTTGTGGTTTCTTTTAGTAAGCTTTGGTAATATTTCTGATCAGCAAACTAAAGCCCATGGTGAAATGTAAGCTTTCTGCAGGATTTTGCTCATAAGACTGCCTGCCAAGTGTTACGTGTTGGCACACTGTGTTACCCATTTGCATCTTGAACAAAGATGCAGGAGTGCCCTTTTCTGTTATTCTGAGTAAATGTTCAGTGGAAAATTGCATCAGATCACTTAATATTGCAGTTTGATATAGTGTCTTTTTGTGCCATTGAGCCAGGACTTTGGAACATAATTGCCCAGCAGTATTGATTTAATTGCCTAGGTTTATTTGTGGACTCCTAATTATTGACTGGAGGTAAATTTAATGGAGAAACCTTTATGAACACTGGGAAACTGCTGCTGTTGCTGTTATACATAATGAACTGCATCATATCCCTTTAGATCATTCTTCAAGCTAATTTTATTCCACTGTGACAGTACGATAACATTTAAAATGTCATAGACATTTTATTTTTATTACTGACATACGCCATTTTACTGCTGCACTAGAGTTTTGGGGGAGACTGAGTACTAGTTGCTTTTTACTGTCATTTTATAGATTCCCCTAAAGTGTAATGATAAAGGATACCACACCTGTTTTCACTTCATCTGTACCTTTGTTTTCCATACTCTTATTACTTGAAAAAATCTAATATCTGCCAGCTTTACAAGAATATTAATATTTTAGTTATAAATACTTTTGCATTCCTGAAACTCACAGATACCAGTCAGAGTTTGTGTCCTTATTTTATCAACTACTATGTGAAGAAACTACACCACTGCTAAGAAGCTTATGATTTGAAAGAGACATCTCTGCATAGGGATGTTATTATGTAAATAAGAATCATATAATAGGAAAGTACAGTCATATATAAACTTGGAAGAGCTGGTAAAAATCACTTGTTGTCTCAATCTACATCTTGAATGGCCAAGAAGTGGGTTTTTTTCTGTTGCCTCTCTCTATTTATACAGTAACAGCCTAGATTGTTCTCACTAAAGAATGAAAGAATAAAAATAAATCATCTCAATAACTGACACTGGGATAAAAGGAAAAGGTTCTCGGGCCTGTGAAGAACCTATACGTGGAGAGTTTTCACATGAGTGCGTGGAGATACCTGCTACCTGCACATGTGTAGAGGCATCAGACTAATTACACATTACTGTTTGGGCTTGGGAGAGGTCTCACATTATAGACCTTTGAGCTTTTAGCAGTTTATAATATTTGGGGGGGGAACAAGTATGATTATCTCAATATGTATGTGTGTTTACATCTTGCAAGGCAAGTGATAAGGCTTTTACGCACTTTATCCCTCACATCTGAGTGTGTCTGTCTTATTAATTGAGCCTGGCTCTGTATAGTAGCACTCTCTTCTCATCATCATAAACACTCCCCCTAAAAACTCAAACAAAACAGCAATCTTCTCTAGCTTTTTCCCATCATAGGAAATTTACATAGATAAGCCAAGAGGATGACTTCTTCTCATGTAACTTAAACATGAATTTCTTATAGCACCCTTGGCTTTCATTCACTGTGACTTATTTTAAGGAACGCCCATCTCAGAACAATCTGTTAATAATTTTGTGTGTGAGTATAGCACGGTAGCCCAATCCAGATTACTGCCTGAAGTCTCCAAGAATTATTTTTTAATAAAATGCAAATCATCTGCCAAGTTTTCCAAGCAGTGAAGCAAATGACAGCATTGATTTAGTATGTCCCTGTGAGATCTATAGTAGCACTTACCTTTCCTCCCTCCTCATGCCCTCCTTGGGATATCACATCTCACATAAACAAAGCTGCTTAATAAAATCTTTCCTCTCATGATTTCATTATGGATCTAAAAGTCATATTCCAATTGTGAAAACATCAGAAAGTCTCCCTCTCCTTCTATTGTGTGGACACTCTTTGTATAGCACATCTCCAGAATAGGGTTTGGAACAGTATATTAACTAATCGCCAGTAAGGATTTTCCCCAACCTCTTTTTACGATTTGCACTGGCTTCTAAATGCATATTTCTATTGCTGTCATCTGGGAATGGACACTAACAGCCATAGCTGTTTCCTTCCAAATTTCTTGGCTTGTGACTCGCCTGCTTTGCTTTTATTAGTCTCTCCCCAGTCTGTGTGTGTCATTGAAGAGGTCACACCCAGAAACATGTATTCACCCATGCACAAATACCTGTGCACACTCACCACTGCCACCATCACCAGGTGCTTCACCTGCACCTTAAAAAGCAGCACCAGCACAGTCTGAACCACATCCTAGGTACCGTTAGCACTTATATCAGGTCATGATTTTCTTCTCATTATGAGAATAAGAGCTTAGTCCTGTGCACTGACAATCCGTTATGGTATAAATCTATATTTTATCTCATGGGCACAAACAAAACCACGTTATATCACTCATCCTGAACTGAAAACAAGGAAAAATTGGCTTGGCACTCAGGGTAAGAATACATATAGGCACCTATGTGTTTATATAATGATGTATATGCAGCCACCACAAAGCAGAATAAGAACAAAGAATAAGACAAAAAACAGCAATAAAGTGAGGCATTTATCTTTTTTTAAAATTGCGACTTCTATTTTTTAGTGAAATTAGGATGTTTTGGTTATTGGTCTTAGTGTCTAGTTTTATTTCATATTATTTTTTGTGGCTCATCTAATTCAACCTAAGGCATGTCTGCAGTGTGTTTGAATAGTTTTTGTTGGGAAAATGTATTTTATACTGATGATCCATATGGTGAGGTTTGAAATAGTTGTAACCACTAATTTGTATATTCCAAAACCTAAATACTTTTATTTTTATGCTAACACATTTTAGAGTTTGTGAAGCAGAAGACAGAGTGTAATGCTACACTCTGCAAATGGAGATGTTATGTCTCATTAGAACAACAACATTGCCTTGCATTCATTATAAGGCTTTTCACTGGCAGATCGGTGTATATTTATGCACTTGTGCTGACAGAGACTCAGTCATGTGGTGTAAGGTCAATAAATATTACTAGTTTGCTTTTTACAGAAGGGATCTCCAAACGAAGCAAACTTAATTTCAGAATAAGTAGATGAGAGAAACAGAATTAACTGTCACTATTTCTGAGTCTTTAGGATCATCTTACCTTACATTTATCAGATATCTGTCTGATAAATTGTATAAGAAATATGCCTTTCATTCATATAGCTCTCTACTATCAAAGAAGAAATTTGTAAATCTGGAAAGTCAAATCAATAAATAAAATTCTTTAAATCCACATGTAGTTTGCACTTTCAGATGTTGTGAAATCATACAGATCAATACTACTTCTGTTAAAGCCTACCATAATGTACTGATTTAGGATCGCCACTGTTAATGGTCAGTTAAACGGGTTGTGGCACAGATAATTGTAAAACATTTAAAAGAAGTATCATTCTGTATTAAAATACCTAATTATCAGTGGTAGAAACAAGCTTTCACTCCTTCAGTGTGCACTTGGCACTCACTGAACTTCCAAAGCCTTCCCCAAGAATATGGCAGGTTTAGAAGCTGGGATGAATGCTCTAGAGTAGAGATGACTTCAACAGTTGTGAAGTTCTGGGGAGAAATGTAAAGGGAAGTTTCCCAGGATAGTGGCAGAGCCATCATTAAAAGTAAATCTGACAGGCTTGTATTAAAGATGAAGACTCTAGAGATCATCCAGTTCTGAATGTCTATACAGAGAGAAAACCAGAGAGAAACATACAGCATTTTCTCTGAAATCAACAAATGTTGAAAGAATGGCATAATGTTCCACTTTCAAATGCTCTTGATTTAAATGAATTACTTAAATGGCAAGAGTTCTTGAAAGATCACTTTGCTATGACATGGAAGCCGCAGAGAGTAGTGAGCAGCAAGTAAAATGTAGTCAGAATGATACGAGCCAGAGACATCAATAAGAAACCATTCATCTCAGGCACAACATTAAGGAGGTGAAATGTATCAGAAATTGATGTAGTCAAGCTAGACAAGAAGAATTAGAGACTTTGAGGTAATGATACAGTGTTCTCATAAAAGACATACCTAGAAGAAGAGGGAGAGAAATTAGAGTGAACAGGATGCTGAAGTCAATGTTTTTAAAGCGTAGTAGCAAGTGTCCCAGAATTTCAGGTAAGATTATGTCTTATATTACACTGAATAGATTTCTGCTCAGTGAGTTCAAACCCTCTATTCCCCAAAAAGTCATCACAATAGCACACAGGAGAAAGCTGACAGGTATAGATGTCTTCTAGAAGATTCTTACCATACACATAAGTTATTTTTGACAGATGGAGACATGTCTGACCAGCAAGTACCAGCCTTTGAAAACCTCCTTTCCTGTAGAAAAGGGAGATAATACATATCGTTGTCTTTTTCCTGTAACTACAGTGCGACTGTTGAGCAACATGTAGGATTGCCACTATATCGCTTCACAATACATGCCTTCTATTAACAAGATTTTCCCTTTTTAGATATTTTTTCTGACTTGTTAGTAATTTTAAATATCAGTACATAGATTCAAGTCTGCATATCACTTCAAATGTTACATTTTGTATTTGATGCACTTTTATGTCTGGGGTTTTTATTTGTTTCTTTTATATTTTTTGTTTCATGTCTATCTAGGAAACAAGCACTACTCTATCTGGTGTAAGTACCATACAACTTTCTCTTTCAGATAGAATAAAGAAGTGAAAAAATGAAATTAGCACAGGAATACTGAAGTGTGGAACTAGACAGGAGTTCCAGATAGAAAAGTGTTGCTTCAAACTACGGTTGTGAAAAGCAGAAAATGATGATTGGCCTGTTCCACTGGCTGCTATATTTTACCTTATTTATTTCTGGTGGCTTCATAATGTAAAATTATCTCTCCTTCTGAATGAGCTGTTACTTCTGTTGTGGTACTGACCCTTCAGTCACCACTGGTCTCACCATGTGTTCAGGAAGCTGACAGAGCCCTGTGAAAGCTGTTACAGACTTTTCAACAGTGAAGGAAAACTGTCCTGTTCTGTGGCACAGCACTGGCTACTCTGGATGGCCCTCCCACAACCACTGTTCTGTACCACCTCTAAAAATATTTCCCAGTGAACAGTGCACTGATACACCAAGACTTTGAAAGAAAACCTCTTTATGCATTAAAGCTATGGCACTGAAAATTATACCAAATCTCCTTCAAAGACATTGGTTGTACAAATGCATCTTTATATAAGAGAAGTTATAAAAGAGGTTTTATTTTTTTCTCTGTAGATATATCAATACAATTTTTTGGATTAAAGTTTTAGAGAGGCAGACATTTGTGTCCTATTCCAGTTTACGCAATTGGAGGTTTAGGATTTTACTTTAAGAGGTTTTCTTGTGGTTCCATTTGTTTTGTTTTGGGGTTTTGTTGTTGTTTGTTTTGGGGGGTTTTGTTATTGTTTTTTTAATTATTTACAAGGTTTTGTGTGTGAGTCTAAGGCAATTTGCTACAGCAGTGAGAATTATACTGGTCGTTCTGTGTAACCCTCCTGAGAGTAGTGAACTTACACTCATACACTACCATTTCTGGATGCCCTAGAGGTGACTGTAACCTTTTATTGATCAGCTGATTGAAGATAAATGACAGAGATGCTGGTACTGCAGTTTACATCATTAACATGGTCAGTAAAGCATGAATTGTTCAATAAGGAGTTTATCTTTTTTCATTTTACACTGCTCTTTTATCATTTTTATGATAGAGAGCAAATTTTCAGACACTAACCAGGCAGATGAACTTTAAAGATCAGATATGTGTGTGTGGTAGTTGTCAGAACTAAGTGAAATCTGATAGTTTAAAGATATTTAATAAATGTCTTTCACATGAAGAAAATAAAGTTCAATGACCATTTTTTCTTACTCTATTTCTTTTTCAGTTTCCTTTTGCCTCATACTTAATGGATGCCATACTGGAAAAATTAAATGAGAAGAAGAAATTGGTAGAAGAATACAGTTCTCTCATGAAGCACACTCTATGATATTGCTAGGATTTATCCAATGTGTGACTAAAATGTGTGCTGTTTCCTCATGTCTTTTCTCATAAACTGTCAATATGCATGTTCAATACATACACAGAAACCATGAACTAATTAATTGTTGAACAAGAGGAATTAATTAAATTCCTATTAGAAAGCAGGGTTGGTATTTGATTCTTGAAGAGAAAAATTGCTAAAAATCAATGCAAAGTTCAAAATCATTTTCCTTTAGATGCACTGGCAGTGAACACATGTGCAGGCTTTGTAGAGAGAGGATGTCTTTGTTATGACTAATACACATCTGTACAATTTTGAAAGAACAAAAAGCAGCTAAGTAACACCTAGTTGTTCTAATCACAACAGTAGAAGTAGGATTTACAGAGGAACTGGGGATATCGCTGGGATTTTGAATACCTAATTTCTTTTAGCTTCTTTGTAAAGCCCAGCTTTCTGATATGTGCTACATAAAAAGATACGCTTTTGTGTTGGAAAAATTGAATGACTGTAGAATAAAAATATTCTGTGTGGAGTAATACTGGAAAATCTGTATTTGCTTCTGAGTGTATTGGAGCATAATGTGTGCAATGTATTTTTAAAAAATCAATAAAATAAATTTTTTTCTATTACTTTTTTTTTTACTAGTAGATCCAGTTCTTTCTCAGCTAAACAACTAGCTGCAAGCTCTCTTACCTTAGGAAGTGGTGTAGAGTTTTAATCGGTTATTTCCACCAAGGTTTCTCTGGCAGTACTAACAAATAATTGCTGCTTCTTCACATTTTTGATCTTAAGGGTTTTATTCCTCTGGACCAGCCCAGCTGGAAAAAAAAAAAACCAAGACACAAGTTTATGAATTCATGTGTTAATAATGTTTCTTATATATGTCTCGTCATTTGTGAATATCATTTTGGTTTACAACAGATATCATTATCCATATTGGGTAGGGAATCAGAAGAAAGATCCACTTGGACTAAGTTCACTTAACTGAAGCATGAAACAGAGATTTTCTTCATGGCAGTCAGTGCTTTTCCTAGGATGCAATGTTGTATCTCCTAATTTATGGAGTTCACTATTTGGTGTCTCTGAGAAAAGGAAGACCTGCTCAGTTGCACCTGGTGAACAGAGGGGCTTGTGAGAATTTTTATTAGAATTAGAGAAAGTAATGCAAACATACTCTGCCTGCGCCTGTAAATTAAGACTGGGAACTAGGCCTGTAAAAAAAACCTGCCACATCTTTCAGAATGATTGACCACCACCTTTTTCAATGCAAGAAATAAGGGCCATCATATGAAACTGTGTGATATTTTCAAAGCAAGCAAAAGGAAGCCACTCACATGCAAATGAAACTGAGCTGTGGGAACCATTTCCCTCAGGGTTTTACAGAAGCTAAAAATTGACATGGACTCCAATGCAAATAAAATAATGACAACAAAAATTAAGGGAGATAAATTCATCAAAACATGTGGAAACCATGCTCTTATGTTTTTCAGTAATTCCAGCAAAATGTATTTTAAAATAATTTCAACAAAACATCCATTACAGCTTAGTGTAAAGAGCTTCAGGAAGCCAAAGCTCTCTGAAAACTATCCCCATTGTCTTCACGTCCACATTGCCAAACACCCACTGCTGCAAGTCTGATCTTGGTGCTGATCTTTAACACTTGATGATCTTTTGTCGAAGTGAAAATGCAGGGAGCATCAGCTAATTCCCATAGAAAATATGCCTCAAAAAGAGGGAATTTTCCCAACTACTAACATTTTTTCATAACTTTACATCTTGCTTTTCTGCCCCTGCAAATTTCTGTATCTCCTGGGCAACTGGGTATGAAGAGACCTCTTTTCTTGGTGCCAAAATAAACAAGAATGCTGCAGAACCAAATTTTTGTCTACTTCATCTCAAAAGAGAGAGCAAAACGAAATCCATACACCCAGCTGGAGAAAGATTTACGCACAAATGTTCCTGGAAGTATAACACTGCTAGTCTTTCTGCAAACTGTGCTGGAAAGTTTGCCAAATATGTTTGAAGAGCTTTCTTAATATTTTAAAGGTATTTTATTGGTATTTTCGTTCAAAAATTATTTTCTTCTCTAATTTGAAGTAAACAAATGAAAATGGAAATACCAGTCAGCATTTTTCAGAGAAAGAGTCATGCAGTTTGAGAGATATTTGTAAGGACAGCAAAAGGGATGGTGCTCCAAAGAAAAAAAAATTTTTTTCCTTTTGCTTTCAAAAATGTTGAATTCTGCCTGTAATGAACATACTTGTTTTTACTGCTTATTTGATCTTTACTGCACCAGCAGAGAAGGAGATGGTCTCTGAAATAAATCTTTAACACTGTAACAGGATTAAAATTAATTATTTTGGTTATATTATATGAATATTTAAGGAATCCCCTTACACTAGAACCAAGTTTGTTACACGTGTTGCAAACTTAGTGAAGAACTGATTCTGATTTGGGGAAAAGCATTAGTTCAGTCCTTCCAAGATGATATTGCTAGCAAAGCTAAACATTAAATATATTAAAGGCAGTGCTGTTTTGTAATAACTATGCCTACGGATATCCAGAAAATCCATTTAGTCTGTTTTTCTTTTGTTAAGGTCGTTTTCTCTCCTGGTGCTGCCTGATACGACCTCTAGATGGCAAACTTTCCCAAAAAATGGGTTCGGTGCTTTGATTCCCTACAGCCATTGAAATACTGTGTCAGACAGGCCTGTCCCTCGGGCAGCAACAGCTGACGTCTGCGCGTGTGAAATAAATGGGCAGTTTGCAGTCATTATCTACAGTGAGACAAGGGTGAGGCCCTGAAATATAGCCATTTTTGTATTTATACATATACATATATATAAATTTATATGTGTATATATATACAAACACACGTATGTGTATGTGTGTTTATGCACATACACACTAAATATGAAATACGTGGAGTTGTATGGTGCTTCAAAGTTGTTTAAATGTTTAACCCTTTCAAAAATCTTTATTATGCTCTAGCAGGTCCACGGGAGGGTGTGAGAGACTGAAATGTTAATTGTTAACACCTCAAGCAATCGGGTGTTTTGCTGTCGATGCTCATGGAAACAACCCGTGTGCAGGAGGTGTGAGCACCAGAGGATGACCGTGACAAATCAACCTTCTTGCTTAGCAAGAATCTGGGGTTTGAGCTACATAAGGGGCTGATAAGCAGATCCTGCAAGATGGAATAATGCTTTTAATTCTACCAGTGTTGTCCCTTACACAACTGGCTCAGTTGTAAAACTCCCCTCCCGCCTCCCGCCAGGGGAAGATACTGGGACATTCACATTATTCAACCCTGCTGATGGAGCATAATTGGCTCTATTATGCTGATGTGAGAGAAGTGTCATAAACCATCAAAGACCCCCAAAATGCCCCCAGACTCATTTCTGGGGCCTTGCACCAGAGGAGTGGGCATGATCCAGTGTTACAACATGATTCACAGTGTTGCATCAGACAGTATAAAAGTCCCCATCCCAGGGGAAATACCTGGGTGGTCCGCCTGAACTTGAGTGTGTATTAACCCATTGAACTTCGTGTTTCACGGTCTTTGCCCACCCCAGATTGATAAAGACTGTGACCATCACTTCAACCAATGGACATCGAAATTGCAACAATCAAGTCTCATTTCTGGATCCACAGGTGGTGATGTTTTTCTATCATTATCCTTTCTTTCTCTTTCTTTCTCTCTTTCTTCTCCTAACTTTTTCTCAAAATATATTTTAAGCCAGACTGAAAAGTTCCAGCCAATGCCTTGGTAAGTGCCCTGTTGTGTCTGGATAGGTTGAAGTTGGCTAACTGTAAGTTTGCTAAGTTCAAGTTTGTGAAGTGCCTTACTTACTTTGTTGCTGTTTTAAATTTTGCCATGTACCTTCTTCTATTTTAATGCTCCAAAGTTTGCAAGTAGAGGTTTGTTGTTGAACCTTCTGAGGGTCTTGTTATTTCTCCTGCACATTGCACAGAGTGAATTAAAACCTGCCAAGGGGACCAGGGCAGACTGAGAGCCACAAAGATAATCTGAGGGCTGGAGCAACTTTCCTGTGAAGAAAGGCTGAGAAAGTTGGCGTGGTTCAGTGTAGAGAAGAGGAGTCTCTGGGGCGTTGTTAGAGCAGCCTTCCAGTGCCTAAAGGGGGCCAACAAGAGGGCTGGATAGAAAGGGTATGTAGTAGTAGGACAAGGGGGAATGGCTTTAAGCTGAAGGAGAATGTGTTTAGGTTAGATATTAGGAGGAAGTTCTTTACTGTGACGGTGGTGAGGCACTGTCACAGGTTGCCCAGAGAAGTTGTGGGTGCCCTGTCCCTGGAATTGTTCAAGGCCAGGCTGCTCTGAGCAACCTTCCTCTAGTGGAAGGCATCCCTGCCTGCAGCACGGGGTTTGGAATGATGATCTTTAAGGTCCCTTCCAACCCAAACCATTCTATGATTTTGTACTCTAAAATGTAAAAATTAAAGCATCTGGCAATAGTCACTTCTCACAGTATGTTTCTGTAGTGCCATCTGTTTAACCTACACAAATCCTAATTTACCTTGATAGGAATAAAGACGTGAGTCTTTCTAAATGTAGATCTTTTACACAAGTGAGAGCCATTTTCTTCTGTACTGAGAATTCTCTGTTAGAGAAGGCACTGTGTGTATCTCCCCAAGTGCCTCTGGACTTCCACACTGTCTGAATGGGTTGCAATTTTCAAGGCTAGGTATCCTAACAGACTGAAGTGTAAGTGTAAGACCTAATAGTCACAATAAAGAGGAGTTCAGGGAGAGATTTAAAACATCTCAAAGTATTCATGTAGCCATCATGTAAGACCTCATTTTTTGTATTCTTGAAAATAAGAAACCTGTTTGAAGCAGTATTTTTTTCTCTGTAGTGTCTGTGTTATCATACATACAGTAAGGATCTATTTTTGAGGTTTCCTGAGAGATTTGAGATTTGAGAATTCCCAGCGTGTAATTATTTGAAAGGTCTTGTAGCATCATAAATGATTATGCTGGGAGAGAGCTGGGAACACTTCTTGACTTCTGCTATAATCAGACATTTAATAATTAGACATTAATGAATTTGTGTTGTTGGGTACGTTAAGTTTTTGGTTTTTATCTTCAGGAATGCAGAAAGGCTATGAGTCAGGAAGTCTGTATTTTAATTCTGTCATTCCTTCAGCTAGGTTAATTCTCTTTTCTGTTTCACTTTTACAACTGAATTAATATCTAGCTACACTACAAGCTAAATATCAGAAGGAAAACAGAAGCTAATTTCCATAGCTGTGTGCCATTTACACAGTTTGCGCATTACCACTGGATTGCTTCATGTGATTTAAAATATGTACGTAACTAGTACATGAAGGGAATTTAACTCCAAATGGGTCAAGAGCCAGGTAAGCAAAGGGCCCAGCTCTTTGAGGATATTGACTCAGTATCTTGGTTTTAAGATCAAGGTAACAACCTTTCTGAGATAAATGGAGATGTATTCACATCTTGCTCAGATATATGTAAGTCCAGAATTCTGTGAGGGTTACTTTACAGCATGTTTATCAGGCTGGGGAAATTTAAGGCTCCTGTCTCTGTGAAAGAATAAGCTTATCAGATTAAGAGCCTATTTGGAAATCTCTATCAGACGGTATAAAAGAGAGGTTCAAGTGACTCTGACCTATTGAACTTATTGCAGAGCACGGATTTGACATTTTTCTGGTACAGGAAGACTCCTTTGGTAAAGGAATCACACAGCAGTATCTGTAATTCAACAAATCCTAGGTTTTGAAGGATGACAGAGTTCCTTCATGATTTCTTGTTGTGGAGCAAAACAGAACTTGTAGCATAAAATACTTCAATTTGTGTTTAAAAGCAGTACTCAACCTGGGCTGAAGAAATTATGTGATAGACAACCCAGCAGAGTAGGCCTATGATGAAGAATTCTCACAGCTCAAGATTTCCCATTGAAATTTTCTAGATTCAGTTTCAAATCCTGGTATTTATGAAGTCAAAAAAAAAAAAAAAAATCCCACCATGGTGGTAATCAAGACTGTGAGCTAGACAGAACTTGTAAGTCATGGTGTGCATGTGGGGACAAGGGGCATGAGTAGACCTCAAGCCTTACAGTGCATCTTTGATATATCTTTGCACATTGTTCTTTCTGCAGAAAAACTGTTTAAAATATGTGTTGAGTAATAACCTCAGTATGTGATGATAATTATTGAAAAGGTAGTGCTATTTCCTTATTCTATTTGATCTTTCTCTAGTTATACATGCACAGACTACATTTACCCTCTCAGCTACAACTTTGCATTGGGAACTCACATTGAACTGTTTTTTTCAAGGGATTAGCCTTTATTCTATAAGGATTTTTTCTTCTGTTGATAACCACACATCAGAAATAACTGTAGCCAACAGGAGCTCTAACTATAGCTTATCCATGTGAAAATAAAGGTTTGAAGGTGTCAGTTGAAAATGTAATGATTTTTAAACTAAAAGTATTGATTTTTGTTTCTATAATCTACCTTTTGTGAATGTAAATTGGAGAATAATATTGACCTTCTAGAAAAGCTTGGGTGAAGGGTTAGTTGAATGCTTATTTATGTAACTCACCATCTCTATTCAATTTAATTTAAGATGTTCATGTAGTGAAGCTGCTGATTCTGAAATTGTTTTTCAAAATAGAATTTTTAACTTTTGAAGAAAAATAATACATGAGAAATGAAATCTGTTGTTGTATTAGCAGAATATCATATACATCAGAAATCTACTGATTTGTGGAGTGCAGTTCTGTGTTCTCCATACTGCCTACCCTTGAGTATCTGGCTCAAGACAGGAATTTCTCTTGTCAATATCTGTGTTTTCATGCATGTTTTCCCAGCTCTAAAAAGCCTGTGAGGCTACTAGGTGGCACAAGCATGACATGAACTAGCTCTGGAGAACGCTGGTGTTTAAAACGAACAGTTTGATGTTCTGACCCAGGCGCTGTGAACTGGGGCTCACCCATTGCCCTCCCTGGGCCATGAAGTGTGCTTTCAGGAGAAGCACAGTCTCCTCCAACACCTGGATCCAGGAGCTGTGAGAGCAGGCTTCTGACAGCTACACATTGAGTGACAGCCTGCAATCATCAGGCAATTGAATTGATGACTTGTATCCAACATCAACCCGGGAAAGCCAAATAAACATTTAGCAGGAGACAGGACTGATGACTAGAATTCTTGAGATTTAGCTCAGCCCAGGACTGGTGCCCCAGCCCAGGCTCAGGTGGATTTACAAACAAAAGGCTGGGGTTGGTGGGTGAAGGTTTCTGGAAGAGCCCCATGGCTCTAACAGCACTTTTTCTTGCTTTTCCTGCAGATATTCAGGAACAGCAGGATTTCACTTCCCACTTCAGCCCATCAGGCTCCCTTGTGCTGCTTGTCTCTTAGATCTGCTTTGATTCCTTACTCCTTCTTGGCTCCTACTCTGCTTTCAATCTGATTTTCCAAGCCTTCACAGGTATGATTACATGGCTGTGAAGTTAATGAATGTTTGTATATTATTGTTGTGGTTATTGTTGCATTCATTTATTATTTTAGAAGGAATCTATATTTGATAAGGATACCTATGAAATGTTAGTCTAAACTAGAGCTTGTAAAAAAAATTTAGCACATCCATTCAACACTGACAGAAGATCATGGTCTTTAAAGACAGTAAAATGAAATGCCATTACCTCCTCCTCGTGGTGTGTCAGTTCAAAGGGAAAATAAGCAGTGATAATTCTTTAAACATTTTGCCAATAAAATTCTCTCCTTAAGAGGAAGTTTTTAGTGGGGCTTCCTATGAAAAGAAGTGGCCACAGAATAAGTTCTCAGTTTTCTAGTATTGAGATAGTCATGCCCTGCAGATAATACAGACTTCTCCCACAAAGTGAACGAACAGGGACCATGTTGTTTGCAACTGATATGAGCTGCCACTAAGATAAATAGCAGTCAAATGATCTTTTAGTTTGTCAGGACAAGGAATTTCTCATATCACTGTGATCCTTTTCCTCTTCTATGTTTAGCATTTGCAATTCTGTAATTGAATTTAAAAATGAGTGTTTCTACAAGTTTTAAAATAGTAAGTGGTGTGTATTGGACATATAATCTTGGTGCTATAATCTTGGAGAGGTAAATTAGGAACTGAAGTGTTAAAGCATCAGAGATTGCTTTTTTAAGTAAATGACCTTGTGTCTAACACTGGATGGCACTGAAATACTTCACAATGGAGCCAAGTAGGGTACAGGAAATGGCTAACTTCATTATAAAGCTTCATTTTGCAGGGAACTAACTGGATAAGGGGTTTTCATGGTATTAACCTCTCCCAAAATAGTATCTCTTTAAGATGGTATGCAAAGAGGATTTATAAGTCATCTGTGAGGTCTGATTCAGAATTAATCCTGGCATTACGACAGAAACTTAGCAGATACTTGATATAGTGATAATTTAAAAATTTATGTTGAGACTTCAAGGCAGAGTGCAAACTCTATCCTGACACAATGTGGGCCAAGTTTCTGTCTGGTTTCATGTGAAGCTGTCTCACTTCACTCACTGACATATGCAGTTTGCTGAGAGTTGAATATATGCCCTCTATGTAAGAGAGATATTTCAATGTTCATTAATATGAAGGATTTGCAGTGGTGCAACTCAGATGAGGAAGGGAACTAAGCATGTGCTGAATTTTAAGCACACTAGAAGTCCTCTGGGAATTAAATAGCCTCTTGCTTCAGTGCTGACCATGTGAGAAGAATGAAGAGCAAAGAATGATGCTGCAATGCAAGCATCAGATGACTGTCAAGGTCTCCTTCCTGCCTTCTCATATCTGCACCTACTGTGTATTCTACAGAAGAAAAGTCTCAAAACATTCAATTTTGGGTGATTTTGAAGAAATCATCTAGCCTGAATTTTAAGTTTTGCATTTTTCTTACTCTTAGAATTTCTGTATCTTCAGACGTCTTGTGCTTAGCAGAGCAATAAAAGGGCAGGATCCCTTCTATTTTGTACATGTCAAAGACTTTGTCAAGTCCCTTGTTGTTTATTATGACACAGAGGCCATCTGCAGGAGTTGGGCTGATTCTTCCATGTAACTCCCTTTTTAAAAAAAAAAGGTAATATTTCTTGATGTTGCAAGAAATACAAGTATTTCCCTTGTTTCATTGTTCTTTTTGAAACCATAATGATTCATTTCTAGTCTTGTCCTTAACTGTATCCTGTTAGTTTTGATGCTTGTACTGCCTTGGAGTATGATCCTATATTTTGTCAGAGGTACATAAAGTATCAGAGACTGATCAGTTCATTAACAAAAAATCATTTTCCTCAAACAGTAAACATAGCCCAGTAATAATATTAAGAATATAATTTTTATCACAGTCCTTACCTGAATGAGGTCTCTCAGCTTCCTGTATATGCAGAGTTTATTTTTCAACAACTTTTCAGTGGCATCCAAAACACCTTCTTAGTTATGACTTTGAGCTAGAGGATGTTCTATGCTGGTAACATAAACTAATCAAAGCCTAATTTTGACACATTTCTCCACATATTACTGACATCAGCAAGTTTTTATCTTGTGTGATGGAGACTGGAACATGGCAGCAGCATCTGGAACCATACTAGCATCAGCATCTGGCTAGTAATTAATATTTAAACTCAATGATTAAAGCCAACACAGAGATGAGAAGTAGTAGAAGATCTAGTAGTATTTATGTCTTACACCCAAAAGCCGATATTTGGGGACAGGACTACTGTGTCCATGCAGAGGTATGGAATGAGTCAGTCATGGTCCAAGACAGAATAAAAACCAGAGATGTGTTTTCCAGTGCTGCACCACACTGATCACAGGTCATAGTAAGATATGGCAGCTTGTGGAGTTCCTCTTTCCGATGAGCACCCATGCTGCTTTTGCTACATTTTGATTCTCCTGTCATGCTGTGTTGTTGCAGTCTCCTGTGCTGGTAGGTTGTATGTTAGATACCTCATCTATAAGACTAGAGATTCTGGTTTGAATCTCTGATCAAAGAACCGGAAGGCTATGCAGATACTGTGATAAGGATGGGAAAACTGTGCAACAAGGAAATAAACTTAGAAGCACTTTTTAGTAGTTAAGAATTTGTTTCTTACAAAAGGTTTCAAGAAAAAAAGCACACTAATATAGAATATGGTTTCTTAAAAAATATGCTTAAATAATTCATAAAGTGAGATGCAAACATGTCATAACAATTTTTAGATTATCTAGTAATAAATTCTAACATCAATGACTCATTCCTTCACTTCCTATTCCCTCAAAACTTTCACAAAGATTTTGTGACAGGGACCAGTAATGGCTATTTACCTTTAAGGTCTATTCTTCTGAAACCTGCTCACTGAAAAAAAAGTAGTGACTCATTGTTCTTGTGTGTGGTTCCTTGTTGCATAACATTTGTTGACAGTGTGTGAAATGCCACATACATAAACCAAAATATGTATGCCACTTGCTATGGCCTCTAGTTTGAAGTCATAAATCCTGAAACACTGCTAAAAATACAGTGACTTTCCAATGAGTGAATGAAAAGTGTCTCACCTTTTCATCAGCTCCTGATGTCCCTAAGTAAACAGTTACTTTGGTCTAAAAGGAAGTGTAGATGGATAGAAAAGCAAGCCTTCTTGTGAAATATCCAATGGCACTTACTTTACAGGGGTTACACGGAAGTCTAACAAACTAGGGAGAGGAAAATAAATCAATTGTAACATGTCTATAGATTGTCCCACAAAATAATACTGATCAATGCTCATGAAATTTTCAGTATTGTTCAACCCTGAGAAGCCTTAAATTTTTTCTGACATTGCAGTGGTTTATATATCATTTTTATTGGCTTAATGAAATATATATGTGTACATTCTTTCTTGCCTGCCCTTGACTCTTCCTAATGAGCTCATCTTTTTGTAGCCTTCATTTGCCATAACAACCACGTTAAAGCAAAAGGAACAACATAAATAATTTGCTAACTACTGGGAATTAAACTTGATATTAAGATGTATTCTAGGTATTATATATATTCTAGGCTTCATACAGTTGCCCATTCAAGCTATCTGTCCTAACTCTGCTTATGAAAAAATCAGATTTCATTGATTAAAAAAAATTCTTAGATAAAATTATGTGACCACAGTTATGCTGATCATCTTATTATTTACTACTTACTAGTATTTATATGAAAATTTTATAACCCATTGTAAACCCAAGAAAACAATCAGCAAGAAGAGGTGGTTTTAATGAAGAGCAGGACTAAGCTTTAGGTGTTGATTCCTAACCAAGTCAAGTCACAGGATAAATGATTGAGTTCCTTTTGAATATGGGATAATGCTGAGGTCTTTGAATTTAGGGAACAATTTATGACCCAACAGCAGCAGTGTATACCTTGCTGGTTGTTCAACCCAGTAATTATGTTCATTTACACCATGGTTTTGATATCAGTGATACCAGAAGGGGAAAGTGCAAAGAACAGAATTAATTTATTTAAATTCCGATTGGTATTGGTACATCAGGATGAACTCATCACTGTATTTTATTTGCCTTCTTTGCCATACCTTCTGTTTTGCTGTGACACTGTTTTTGCCCCCAGTGTCTGATGCATAAGTGCCACAACTGCACAGCCTTACTCCATTGACAGAACTCATCTGAGCACATATTTGTACCGTAAACGTGCTTTGCTGATATTTGTAAACTTATGAATTTTATTTCTTGGCTGGTTTTCTTGGCTAGTAAGAATTGAGAGAGAAAGAAGGAGGAAGAGGAAATTATGGCATTTGATCTCCCCAAGTCACTGCTAAACATGATGGGGCCCTGCTTTCCTGGAGATGGCTGGATACCTGCCTGCCCACTGGAAGTGGTGAATTAATTCCTTGTTTCGATTTGTTTGTGTGCACGGCTTTTGCTTTTCCTATTAAACTGCCTTTATCTCAACCCATGGGTTTTCTCACTTTTACTCTTCTGATCCTCTTCCTCATCCCCCCAGGGTGGTAGTGAGTGAGCAGCAGCTTGGGATTCAGCTGCCCACCAGGGTTAAACTTGGCACCTGTCTTCTTCAGATATTGTTTCTTGTCATAGTGGATGCTCAGTTACAGAGTGCTGTGAACTCTTGCATAGCTTCATTACAGACTCTGACTTCCTGTCCCTGACAATGTCTTACTGTTCTGTCAGAAATTCATTGTGTCCTCCCCACCTCACCTGATCACAGAGACATCTGTGATGTCCCTGAACTTCTTGTCCCAGAATCTGCTCCTGATCTGCTCTCTCAATAGGTATTCAGTCCTTCAAAATCATAAGACTGTTTCTTTTTTGATGAGGTGAGCCATATGTTCTTTTTTGCACTTTCCTTAAAATAGAACTATTTCTTACGTTTCGCTTTTTGTATGGAGTCCTATTCTCTCTGGTTTCATAGAATTCAGTTACCATTGCCCAACAACTAAAAGGCATTTAATTTATCATGTGCTTCAAACCCAAATATCATCCCGTATTCTGCTTGCAAAGTGAGTTTTTGTTAAAAATTTTTCCAATACCAATGTCTGTGGCCCCAAAGTCTGTACTCATCTGTACAGATTTTAAACTTTGGTCTTTTAGCAGCTCCATCTTTCCCATTATGGTTTCTTTCCTCTGTAAGTGATGACCAGGCCCTGTGGTTTTACAGTCTCCCTAAACCAACAGAATGACTGGCTGCCATTAAAGGTAATGATGTCTCCATTACTCCCTGGATTTGTAGCACGTCCTGCTACTGTCTATGGGCTGGTGCTAGCAGCTGTCTAGATAAATGAAAACTCAACCATTTTTCTTTCCTTTGGCTACTTTTCAGCTAGGTCAGTTTCCTGATCCAGACTGTTGTGGAGATACAGAAATTCAGCCTGTCATAGCATGGAGGAGAAAGGAGGGAAGGCAGAAAAACCACAGGAGGAGGAAGAAGTGGCAGAAACTTTATCCTTATGTCTGAATCTTTCTGCTAGAAATCTGTTCCCCTTGTGTTCACTTTGTATAGGAAGATGCCCCATCCAGACTCAGATGTAATATTGAGGTTTTAAATTCAGGTTCTCCTGTGTGGCAAGAATGAGGATATGGGCCAGATTCTTTTGATAACAGATGTAAAATCCCTTTTGATTTAAATATAATAAAGATTTCACTTCAGGCAACACGGAAATCAAAGTAGTTCTTGTTGGTTGTTGTGTGCCTAACACCTTTCAATCTGTTTAAGCACATTTAGACAGCTAGGGTAGAAGAAAATCCTCAAAGCAGAATTAGTGGGAACCTGAAGAAAGTTAATTTGTTTGTATATGACATGGACAAAGAAGTACAGGCAAACTGGATAGTCCCATTGTTACAATACTGAGCTTTATAAACACAATCCTCAGTTTAGCCTTTGGGTGTACAGGTGGTTCCACCTCTGATTCTGACCTTGTGGCTATGTCTACACTGCAGTTTGTAGGTCACCTCACAGCAGTGTAATGGTTGACTCTGGGTGGATAGCAGGTGCCCTCTGAAGTTGCTCCATCACTCCCCCTCCTCAGCTGGATAAATGAGTGAAAATATAATGAAAGTCTCATGGATTGGGATCAGGATGGAGAGATATCACTCACCAATTACTGTCACAGGCAAAACAGACTCAGCTCAGGGAAACTGACAATTTATTGCCAATCAAGTCAGAGTAGGAACAAAAACAAAACTTAAAACACCTTCACCCCATCCCTCCCTTCTTCCCAGGTTCAACTTTTCTCCAGTTTTTCCTCTACCTCCTCCCCAACAGCAGCACAGGTGCACTGGAAAAGGAGGTTGCGATTAGTTCAAAACTCATCTCTACTGCTCCTTCCTCCTCAGTCTCTTCCCTTGCTCCAGTGTGGTGTCCTTCCCGTGGGAGACATGAATTCTATGAACTTCTCCAACTTGGATCCTTACCAGAGGCTGCAGTTCCTCACTCAGTGTGTGTCCCTCATGGTTTGGCATCCTTCAGGAACAGGCTGCTCCAGCATGGGTTCCCTGCAGGCTCAACAGTCCTGCCAGCAAACCTGCTCCAGCATGGGCTCCTTTCCATGGGGTCACAGTTTTGTTTGGGCATCTGCCTGCTCTGGAGTGGGATTTTCCATGGGCTGTAGTAGTGTATCTCCTCCACCCTGGACCAACATGGGCTGCAAGGGCACAGCTGCCTCATCATAGTCTGCACTATGGGCTGCAGGGGAATCTCAGCTCTGGTGCCTGGAGCACCTCCTCCCCCTTTTCTCCACTGATTTTGGTGTCTGCAGGGCTGCTTCTCTCACATGCTCTCACTCCTCTCTCCAGCTGCAGTTGCTGTTGCACAGTTTGATTTCACTCCCTGCTGTGCTCCCCCTCACCCCACTTCTTAAACAAGTTATCCCAGAGGTGCTGCCACTGTCACCAGTGGGCTGTCACTGGCTCTGTCAGACCTAGGGACAGGTGCTGGCAGCTTCTCAAAAAGTGGCCCCCTGTGAACCCCTCACAACCAAAACCTTGCCATGCAAACCCAAGACAAATGGCAAAAGTTTAGCAGGAGCATCACAAAATTTTCACGTGCCTTCTGCAAGTGTACCATCCCATAGAAATGCCCTGTGAGGTCCTAATTCACGAAAGAACAAATCACTCTTAAATTCAATAGGAAAATTGTTGTCTCCAGGAAGTTTTGTATTAAGAAGCACCCAAAGTGCAGTTTCAATGAGTGCTTAAAATAGTGTCTGCATCATCTCATTTAAAACAAAGAACCAAACAAATGCAAGAAAAAAAACCAAAAAAAACCAAAAACCAAACAAAAACCAAAACAAAATAAATAAATCAAAAAAAAAACAAAAACCACCAAGACCCTACTTTTGTTTCAGCAGTGCTAAAAAGTACTTTGTGACACAGAGTTTCAAAATGTTTTATTCTACCAGGAAAAAAAAATTGTTTGCATCTGAAGAACTTTTCTTCCTTTCAGATCAGTTTTCAAAATACCTAAAAATTAGTGCATCAGTTTCATTTTCTTTTTTCCTGGAGAAAAATATTGGAGTGCCAGGGATGTTTGAAGTGTGCCTTTTGGTTAGCTAATGATGTTGCAACTGCTCTTAACTCAGCCAGCTGTTTTAAGCTGAAATCTGAACACAGGACACTGCTGCAGAATTTGTAAATATACAGAGAACAAAAATTAAGGAAAACTATTCTTCCTATAATTGTTTAAAAAGGCAAATCCAAATGTTTTCTTTCTCTATGTCCGTCTGAGGAGTAAAGGTGCTTATCCACTAATAACTAGATCATAAAAGATTCAAAGCCAGCAAAGGATTTTTCTGTTGTTCTCAGTTTTCTCTCTGGAAACTTCATGCAAATTATGATCACTGCACTAATCAAAGGGGAGGCACTTTGGAAACCATCTGTTTGGAAATTACTCACTTTTACAGAGATAAAATGCTATTTCTTATATTAAGGAACCATTTTGCAGTATTCAAAATCTCTCAATAATCTTTCTCTCATCCGAAAGCAGGGCAATGTGTGAATTTCCTTATAACTGAAGCCTCTCCATACATTGGCTTTTATATTTAGAATAAAAAAATATCTTGGTAATCATACATGAAAATTCTACCTATGGTATGAATGAGACCAGACACCACAGTAATCCACCTCTTTTAGATGATAATGTGTTTGGTGTCACTAATCCCACTGCTTTATGTCTCAGGGAACCCATAAATATAGGCCATTATTTTTAAGTTTGTTTGATGACTTGGACATTAATTTTTCTAGTTTCCTTTCTATCTACCATGAGAAAGAATGGTATCATCCCAGGTACAGGTAACTTCCTACTGCATCCTTGTGACTGAAGGGAAAGAAACAGAAAGATCAAAGATGGCATACAGATGAAGTAAAATCTAACATGTAAATTGGAGAGCAAAACAGCTGTCAAGGGGAATCAAGACAGAAGTGTAGCAATGAACCAAAAAGATAAACATGCAGGAAAGGAATGGTCATGAAAGAACAAGGAGAAAAAGACAGTAAGAGAATAGTTTAGTGAATGAAGGTCAGGAGGAAATACACAAGGGAAAACATATTTCATGGTTGTGAATTTGTCAATCACTGCTTTGAAAATGTATGTGAAAGACTGCTCCTTGAATGATTAATACAAGTTGTGTATCTGATATGATGTACTTTTTTAGCCTCTTTGTACAGTGGCATAACTGAAACTATCTAAACATGAAAAAAGTAATGTTAAAAATAATGTAGTAGAGAGATCACACAGAATAGGAATTGGGAAGATTTGGATTTGGGGCTTTTTGTAGGTACTCCATGGAATAACAACTGTGCTTGGTCTTTTCCCATATGCTATGAATAACTTCTGAAAGCACAATGTTGAGATTTTGGAAGTGATCTAAAATAAGGGTTTGTTGATAGCTGTTAGAACAAAGCTGCAAAATTTTTAGCCTAGTATTCTTTGAGCACAGAACTGCAATATGCAGTTTCAGTACTTATTTCTCTGCAGCAGTTATTCTATACTGTTTTTGGCTTTCTAAACATGTCTACTGATTGTGATGATATGAGAGTCTAATGCACTAAGATTTTTTTACCATTAATGCTAATGCACTGACCTTAAGCAGCTTGAACTGAAGATATTTATAGTTTGGCACTGTCTGAAGTCTTGGATGTTGAATGGGAAAGCCATAAGTGCTTCCTTCAATTGTTCATTTCTGACTGTCAGCTCAGACTCTTGGCATTCCATCAACATGTGGGAGCAGATGGCCTATTTTGTCTTGTATTCACTAGTGTTGCTGAAGTATTTAAAATTACATTAGTGAGAATGGTGTGATGACAGCACTGTGCTATGTGACCTGTGGTCCAGGGTCAGTTTCCAATTTTAAAGCATTATGGCAGAGGGAAGTGCAGGGCAGTACCACTTTGAGCAGTTCTGGAGACCCTAGGGGGCTCTAAAAGACCAAACAACAGATGGAAAGGCGCATTTAAGCACTTCTCTTTATAGCAGGCCTAAGGCAAGTCTTCTTGTTCTTTGTCATTGTTCTTCTTCAAAAGAAAATAAAGAATTGGTTTTTAATGCTTGAAGTAATTTATTGCAGAACCTGCAGGATCTGCCTTTTTTTGTTTTGGTTTGGTTTTGATTTTTGGTTTTTTGAATTTAACTTCATGAAGCCAAATGAAATTTTATGAGATAAAAGTGACTCTGCACAGCTTCTCTCTCCTCTATGGCAGGTCTGACTTTCTCACTAATATTAAAATTCAGTTTGTAAATGAAACCATGCACAAAAATAGGGATTCTTAAATTGGATCTTACTTTTAATATGGATGCTTAATTTAAGAAGTATAGACCAAGAAGTAGTAGAAGCAGAGTTCAGGGCAGAATGTCAGTAATACATTTTAGTTAATGTGCTGATCAAGGACTGCATCCCTGAAAGTTTAAAATCTTTTTAGAAGGTCCTTCAAGTCTTCAGGACAAGATATTCCCTTATATTGGATGTCCAGACTGGCATACTTAAAAAATGAAACCTTCTACACAAAGTTACAGACACTTTAAATGTACTGAAACCCTGCCTCATTTTTCCAATGCTATCCTTTGTTCTAACAACCTACCTATAAAATATGGTGTGTGTACCTTTTGACAAAATATTATAGATACTTAATTAGTGTCCACTTTTGCTGTTTGCGTACACATCTTAGGGAAGTCTCATTGGGACTTCAGCTAAGCATGCCTCTGTTTAACTGGGAGGGGATACCTTCCATGCTAACCAGATCTCTCTTTCCTTCTCTTAGTTTACCTTTGTCACTCCCACGTAATATTTCCTTTAGAAAATATTTTTTAAAAATTTCCCAGCAAAAGTATTATTTTAAAATGCTGAATGTTTATACCAGCAGGTTTTTTATTGATTTTTAGGTATTGTTTTGGCAGTTTAGCAAAACCTCAGTGTAAATTGCTGCTATATATAAAAGACAAATTGACAGATTGCAGTGAATGTGGCATTGCTGGCAAAGAGGTTATGTTGCAAACATAACAAATGCACAAATGATCTTTTTTTCAAGCCATGAGGAAAAGACATGATCAGAAAGAGATTTTTTCTTCCAAAAGTATCATAAATTTTTAAGTTATGGTCTTATTTCAAGATTTTTTCATCTAGAAAGCAACCTTCAAGACTTGCCCCTCTAAACTTGTTACTTGTCAAAAAATAAAGGTCACTTACAAGTTAAAAAGCATCAAACAAGTGAGTTTTTCAACAAGTAGCTGCAGTCTTCAAATGGCAAGTTATGAAGAGTATCTGAAATAGAGGCAAACTAAAAAAAAAGAAGTATTAATGAAAAAGGGGGAGGAAATTTCAGATTACAAGGATTCTCCAAGTATTATAAAAAAAACAATTCAAATTAAAAGGCTTCTGCCTCCAGCTATTTCTATAATTAGCTCTTCAGTCTCTCTTTTTCCCCTCCATAATTTTGAGATTTTCAGGCTATTTTTGTAATGAATTAAATAATCTCTTTATAGCAGTTTTCAGAGTCTCTCTAGGGAAAAAATAGCATTGGGAAAATCCTGTGGACTTATCAGGTAAGCTGTGAAGTCTGTGTCTTGAAAACCTAACATTATCTGCTATGTGAGTGTCAATGACTGGTTTAATTATACAACCTTCAGTAAGTAAGAAGTGAAAATATCTGTCTATATCTGTCCTGTTGTGAAAATCTGTCTTCTGCACATCTTTTGTATTTTTAATACAATAAACAAATGTACTTTCCTCCCCCTACCCATGCAGTCTTCTGCTCTACTCTGTCCCCAGCATCATTATTGTCACCTAATTTTAGGCATTTACTTACTAAAGAGTCCACATCTAAGGTGACAATCTGGTTATCTTTTAGAGAATGAAAGGCAATCCTATAATCTGAAAACAGATGAGTCAGCTAACTTCTGCTTTAAAAGTAGGTCTATCTTTTAGTTAATTAAATAGAGAGATACAGAGATAGCTTAGATGAACCCTCATGAGTCTGCAGATGACACCAAGCTGAATGATGTAGTCGATACTTTAGAGGGAAGAGATGCTATACAGGTGCACAGTGAGAGGCTTGAGAGGTGGGTCTGTGTGAACCTCATGAAGTTCAACATGGTTTGGGGCAAACCCAAACCTGAATTCAGACTGGGAAATGAGTGGATTGAGAGAAGCCCTGCAGAGAAGGATTTGGGGTATTGATGGACACAAAACTGCGTATGAAGTCTGTCAATGTGCATTCACAGCACAGAAAGCCAGCCGTGTCCAGGGCTGCATCCAAAACAGCGTGGCCAGCAGGGAGAGGGAGGGGATTCTGCCCCTCTGCTCTGCTCTGGGGAGACTCCACCTGGAGCAGTCTCTTCATTCAGCTCTGGTGCCTCTGGCATGAAATGGACATGGACCTGTTGGAGAGCATAGAGAGGAGAGCCACCAAGCTGACCAGAGGACTGGAATCCCTCTCCTATGAGGAAAGGCTGAGAGAGTCGGGGTTGCTCAGCCCAGAGAACAGAAGGCTCCACGGAGACCTTGTAGCAGCTTTCCAGTTCCTGAAGGGGGCTCACAAGAGAGCTGGGGGGGACTTTTGACAAGGGCATGTAGTGATAGGACAAGGAGGAATGGGCAGTGCAGATTAGATGTTATGGAGGAATTCTTTGCTGTGAGAGTTGTGAGGCTCTGAAACTGGTTTCCCAGAGAAGCTGTGGATGCTCACCCCTGGCAGTGTTCAAGGCCAGGCTGGATGGGGCTCTGAGCAACTTGATCTAGGGAAAAATATCCCTGCACATGGCAGGGAGTTTGGAACGAGATGATCTTTAAGGTTCTTTCCAACCCATTCTATGATCCTATTTCTCTCCTGGATAAATCTAAAGCTGGGTGAGAAGGGTATTATTACCCAATATTTACTTTTTTTTCTTGTTTTCAATGCAAGTTGCTTACAGGAACTGAGGAAGTTAATTTTGTTCAAAGTTGATTTTGTTCCACCTTAGGGATCTCCACAGCCTCCTATACTGCAGCACTTTGATGTAAATCATGAAAGATCATAAATCATAAAGAGCTATACTAACAATATAGTATGGATTTGGCTTCATGACATCACCCTTGAACACAAAACAGAGGAAGGCTACTTCCATTGGAAAAACTGGAAAGATGCTTACAAATTTGCTGAATACTGTGTCTTTGGACTGTATAAAGCACCAGTGGGTTGTAAAAAACACTTTTTTGCCTAAATTTATTTTTGGGTGCAAGGAGTGGTGGTTCAAATATTGCACACATGACTACAATAGAACAGAGAAATGTGATTACAGTGTGTGGAAAAAAAGGCATGGTTTTCAAATTGCAGGTGGAAGTGGTTGTGAATCCCTGCAGTAGTTGGATATTAAAACTCTGGCATAAGCATATCCATGAGAACTAGCTAATTTCTGTTTTGTACTCAAAAGTAGCTCAATTGCTCTCTGGGATAAAGGTGATTGTTGCAGGTATATATGCTGGAGACAGAATAGGAAATAAAACCTCTAACTTTTGGCTAAAATCTGGACAGGAGTGAATGAAATGAGCTAGCCAGTGCTTCAAAGAAACCATGTGTCACAGAATCCCAGAGATTATGTAATATTACAAAGTACTGTCTAGGCAATACTGATGGCCCCTTTAGGCTCCTCAGAAAAGGATGAGTTGAGGAGTTTGAACAGTGCTCAAGATTCATTCTTTTCTCATTGATATTCTGCTCTACCTCTTGTGGGGCATTTACATTTATTGCATTTCTAAATGCTAAAAGGCTAAAGACTGGAGCCTCTTAAAAAAAATACTGTGTTCTGACAGGAATCTGCTGCCTGCTTTTATGATGCTCTGCCTTGCCTACAATGCAGTGAAAGCTTAGAAGAAGCACACAGGAACTTCGCCCACTTCACCCTGCTTTGCCTTCTGAGGTGCATTGAGTCCCTCATGCAGGTATAGAAGAGGTTATGGAAAAATAAAGCTTGATAATCCCACAACATTTTTGTGAGTCACTTTGTCACATTTTTGGGGAAAATACCTGAGAGGCCCTGCAGCAAAGAAGCAGAAGCTATGGAGAAGAGGCAAGTAATCATTGTTTCTGCAGTGGAAGACCAGAACTAGTTTTTGGGGTTTTTATAGTCAGTGGAGCAGGGGGACTTGTTTCTTATCTAT
The DNA here is from genome assembly GCF_000691975.1 of Corvus brachyrhynchos. Taxonomy (NCBI): domain Eukaryota; kingdom Metazoa; phylum Chordata; class Aves; order Passeriformes; family Corvidae; genus Corvus; species Corvus brachyrhynchos. Next base: position 185,662 of record NW_008237273.1, read on the forward strand.
TTTGTTTTTGTAGAACCAGAAAAAATCGTTCTTTTTTCTTTTTCTCTCTAGTTTAAGCCTTGAAGTTAGTCCAAACTGCGATTCCTAATCAATTAAAATAAGCCAATTTCATTAATTGTATGACTTCACTTCAGCCACTGGAAAGGCTGTGGCAGTCAATTCCTCACTTTCTGTACAAACTCTGTTATAACTCAAGCCCAGTCATACAAATGATGGACAAAAACGAGATTCCTACACGGGAATGAATCATCTTGATAACTGAGAGAAGTGTACTGGTTATTTAATTAACAGAAAGGAATCTACAAAGTAAAAGCAGTGTGGGTGATGCCAAGTTGTGGCTTGGATGCTCTCCCTGTTTCAGCTTCTCTTACTCGGCAAGGGGATGGAAATGCAGTACTGGGAACCTGGGAGTGTAGAACAGTCCACTTAAGGAGGGCATGATGTATGCTGAATAACAAAGGCTTCTTTCTTTCCAGCTTGAACGTCAAGGCTAGAGAACTCAAGGCACATGTTCTTGTGATTGAGGTCCCTGGCTCAGTGCTTACCTGGGATCTGGTACATGGAGGAGTACATAGAATTACTAGGTGATAATTATTGCAAGGTTTTTAGTGAAGCTGTTAATCTTTACATAACTAGTGGAAAGAAAAAAAACATACAACGTGAACTCAGAATGGAGGGAGAGGGATTTGGATGCTTTATTCACATAAACATCCAAAATAACAGGTCAAAATCAAGATGTTCAAGGATCATCTTATTTTATCTGAAACATTTGAGTGCACCAGTCACTCTTGCATTATTTCTTTTGTCCATCGTCTGGCCTTTTTGACCCATTCAAAACTCTCAGAAATTATCTTTCTGCAATTAGGTCAAACCCATGTTAATTTTCAATCTTGTGGAGACATGGACTTGGCTTTAGTGTCTTAGCATTATTCTTTCAGTAAGGACCACTGGGAATAGATCGCAACAACTGTGAATTGTTGCTAATCTTTGTCAAGGGTGGCAGATAATTCTTCTCAGTACACCAAATAGGCACAAATGGGGTAGCCTCTAAACCATGGACAGCAACATGAACAACTGGGCACAGGATTTACAGTTATTGGATATTCAATAGTACAGAAAGAATAGTTGGTGCCCAAACTTCACACAGATTTGTGGTAATTGAAACACAAGTATCTGGGCAAGAAATTATTATGACAGAGGTTAAGAGTTAATGGTACATCACTGAGCCAGAATTCACTGCTTCAGCGACTGCTGCAAACCTGGGAGATCTGTTTGTTCTTTAAAGCTCATATTCTAATATAATTCGTTATGAAACTTCGGCTGTTTCATGCTGACTGCACTGGTAATTTGAATCTCTGAATGTTATTTGCACTGTAATGAAGTCCCTAAAAAAGGGTACATTGAAGGTTCTGCAGTTTCATCTAGTATTTCCTTCCCAACACATCTCCCAGCATAAGTTGTCTGTAATGTTTTGTCCTTACTAAACAACCTATGTTTCCACAAAAGAAAAGCAGAGCAGAATCAGAGAATCATAGAATGGTTTGGGATGGAAAGGACCTTAAAGATCATCTGATTCTAAATCCCCTGCCATGGGCAGGGAGACCTTCCACTAGACCAGGTTGCTCAGAGCCCCATCCTACCTGGCCTTGAACATCTGCAGGGATGGGGCATTCACAACTTCTCTGGGAAACCTGTGCCAGCACCTCACCACCCTCACAGTAAAGAATTTCTTTCCAATATCTAATTTAAATCTACTCTCAGTTTGAAGCCACTTCCCCTTGTCCTGTCAGTGCATGCTCTTGTGAACAATCTCTCTCCATCTTTCTTGTAGGCTCCCTTCAGGTGTTGGAAGGCTGCAATTAGGTCACCCCAAAGACTTCTCTTCTCTGGGCTGAGCAATACCAATTCTCTCAGTCTTCCCTCACAGCAGAGGTGCTCCCTCTGATCAACTTGGTGGCCTCCTCTGGACTCTCTGGACTCTCTCCAACAGGTCCATATCTTTCCTGTGCTGGTACCCCAGAGCTGGATGCAGCACTGCAGGTGGGGTCTCACCAGAGCAGAGCAGAGGGGCAGAATCCCCTCCCTGGCCCTGCTGCCCACACTGCTTTGGATGTAGCCCAGGACATGTTTGGCTTTCTGGACTGGGTCAGGTCCAGCCTCTCATCCCAAGGACCCAAGTCCTTCTGGGCAGGGCTGCTCTCCATCTATTCACCACCAGGTGTTGACACCAGGGGTTGCCCTGACCCGGGTGCAGCACCTTGCATTTGGCCTTGTTAAATCTCATGAGATTCCCTTGGGTCCACTTCTCAAGCTTGCCCGGGTCCCTCTGGATGGCATTTCTAGTGTCCTAAGATGTTTTTTTCAGCAAGTCAAGAAAAATGGCCTATGACTGATTCTCAGGCCTAATAGTCTCAAGAGCCAGAATTTTCTTTAGAAGGTATGCATTGGTTTGTGTTAGCTGCTTGTGTATCACAATGAGACAAAGACAGTATGATAAAAATATCTAAAGATTAAAATACTTACAAACATCTCTACTGGGATTAAAAATAAAAGTAAATATGAAACAGTCACTTAGCTACAACTGGAATTACAGCACAGAACTGAAAACTGAGTAAGAATTTTTCAACGTGTATATATAAGTGTGATGTGTTCTTACTCTGTACACTCTCTACCTGCACATATTGTTATTCATTTATTTCAGATGACTTAATGTGGGCCTAGTGATATGTTTCATCTGTTTGGTTAATTACAGCTTCATTACATATAGGATTACGGTTGCTGCAGTGCTTTCTTTATGACAATATTGCCGATACGGTATTGCAGGGAACTGCTTACCAAGGGACAGATCAGAAGGAGCACTCATTGATTTAATGAAGAACAAATGATGCTTACTTTTTTGCTGTGCTCTGTTTCCTCGGAGTTGGGGATGTGGCCATGTTGACATCTGTGCAGCTTAGTAGCTCATCATCTGTTTCAAGGAGGCATGGGACAGAATATGAGCAATTTAGCCCAACTGTTCTTCTGATTAAAATTTTTGATTCAAAAATCTAAGTTAGCTGCACACCTAAGGAAGGCTTCTTGTTCTACTGTTTGCACACAAACACATGCATATGTGGGCATGCCTCTTGTCTGCACAAGAAACAACCTGAAGATGTGTAAAGTCCACTTTCAGGACTTCTGGCCTACTAAGACACCAATGCCTAGACATTGCATCACGTGTATAAGCAGAGCAACTGTATGAGGTGCTCCACCACCTCTGAAGTTGATCCAGGTTATTCTTTGCTGCTAGGTGCCCTAGCTGAAAACTGGTGCTACATTTATAGGCCAAACACTGTGTCTTGTCTGCAGGTATTTTTCTGGTATTTCTTAGTTGTTATGATGAAGCGGCTGCTGCTACAAAATGTAGCTAAAAACTGCTACTTAAAGACATGAAGGTGGCTGAAAATTAATTTTAGATGTGATTCTTAAAGACCTATTTATTATCCAGACTAGGCAGAATTCAGTAAATGAGGGATCTAACTACTTACTCAACTTCTGGAAAAACCAAAATAAAAGGAGACTTGAAGCTTGAAAAGAACCAGTCCATGCTCCCTCTTCATAACTAATGGAGCAATTAAAAAAAATTTACTAGCTTACTGCTGGTGGTAAACCACAAGGGCAAGATTCATTATTGCATTGTCCTGCATTTTTCAAATATGTAATTATAATGGACAAGGCACAACATTCACGCAGAACAGCAGGATTAATAGCACTCCTCGTAGAACATGGACTGGAAGTAAATAAGTATCTTTGGGAACAGACAGGACAGAGCTCAGCAATAATCTTATCAAAAGCATCCTGTCAGAAAAGGCTCTCATCAGCTAAGACAAACAAAAAAAATGCTTGTTAGTAAGGTACTATGGGAAGAACACAGACCTTGTTTTCTTTGGAATATGGGGACAAAACCCTGGCATGCTTTAATGAACAGTGTTTGAGAAGTATACTATCAGAGTAATGGCATTGTGTCCAATTAAGCTTTGTGTACTTTTATAAAGAAGAACTCTTGGACATTGTAGGAAACCTCATCTGTTGATCATCTATTAAGAAAGAAAACTGAAGTTGTAAATTCATGAGCCTGGAGAGAGTTGATTTGGAAGAGTGAATCTACGAAACATGGATAATCTATGTTATGTTTGAAACACACAAAAATTTAGCTATTCAATCTATATCTACTGTGGTTGGAAGAGTAATAATACTTAACTAATAAGAACAATGCTGTTAATCCTTCTTTATTTTATTGGTTTGTGTGAAATGAAATTAAATGGTTCCTGTAATTCAGACAAAGAGATATGGCTTATTGATATTTTTCTGTCCTGATTCTTTCCTTGTTAGATGTTTGCATCTTCCCTTGCTTGTAACTTATTGCCTATGTCTTGCGTACATTTTTACCTTCAGAAGCTGACAAAATATTTCCTAATCAAGGAAAAAATCAGGTTTTTAAAAGATAATACAATAACAGATTTTTTTGTTTGCTTCCTTTATGTCTTACACTTACATGGCCATCTTGCACTCTTTTTAAAAGTTACCATTGCTTTAATGTCCATGCAATTTTTCATTGCCTGTTGATTTCACACAGCTTGGATTTAAATGTCTTCACCAGCTGACCTGCAGTAGTGTAGCCCAGATTAGATTTCAAATGAGGGCTCTGATTTTTAGTTTCTGGCTTAATTTCTTACTGAGCTACACAGTCCCTGATCATTTGTGGGTGATTAACCAAACCTTCTGTGGAGCCTTTCCTATTCATAAGTATGTTTGTGTTTTCTGTCCTGCACAAGATAATATCAACAAATATTTCATGTAAAAGTATTGACGTAGCACCATAGGGAACTTTATAAATACCCAAATTCTTCCCCAGTGAAATATGAACGAATGCTCTAAGAATATTTTGGTATTTCTTTGGTGTTACTTATTTGAAAAAACTTGCATTCATAATGCTGTTTGGTTTCTTTTTTTGTTTGATTATATTCACATTTTGTTTTTCAATGTGATTTTATTACCAAAGTGCTAAACAGAGTGATTTGCTTCCACTGCAGTTTCTGATTTGCTTCCACTGCATCCATGCCATCCTCTCCTGGAATTAGTTTTTTGCATTCTCCAGATCAAACATTTTTGCTAATGTTTTAATTTTATTTCTAGCATTTTATTTTATTTCAGTAAGCAATTTATCAAGGGGGTTTTACTATGCTTTACATGCCTTTGTGCTGTTGAAATATTACCGATTTTTAACAGAAAAAAATTCTGAAAAGTTGTATCAACTAAAGTATGAATCAAATTCTTGAAGACCTACTGAAGTGAATATTTCCACTTATTTCACTAAATGACTTTCAGAATGAGATTGCAATTCTAAATTTGCAGATTCAGCTGTATGTTATGTAAGAACTATAGTGATTTACAACCTAATGTCATAACAGTGCATGAAAGAAAAGGACTAGGATTGCACCTACAAAGGTCTTTTTCCTTCCTGCATTTGATTATTTCTTGCAGTTGCAACAATGGCGACTTCCTTAAGTTATTGTTAGAATTTTTTTTCCAAAGTGGAATAAAAAGAAGTGCTTAGCCTATTACATTTATTCATTTTAAAAATGGGGTTTGGACTTATGTGTATAGATCTCATAAAGACATAAAAATATTCTAAAATGTGATACATTGTAGGCAAACATAATTTGTTATTGTTTGCTACCATTTATTAAGACCAGAAGTCATCTCACTGAAGCTAATTTCGAAGCATTATTTAGATTCCTCCAGAAAAATGACATGATATACCGAAGAGCAGGCTCTAAATTAATTTCTCTTTGTCCAAGAAGTTTCATCATTTAATTTACACAAAGTCCATTGACACTGGCACACATCAAAGGTGTTTTAATAAAGATAAAATTTTCCACTCCCAGGAATATAGATATTCTAGAAGAAAAAAAAAAAAAAAAAAGAAAAAGAGAAGGAAGGAAGTGTGAGCAGGAGTAAAAGTGTCAGATTCAGCTGTGAGAATACACAGACAGTAATATAGGTGAGTCAGGGCATTCAACTACTATTTGGGCTGATTTGCAGCCAGGCATCATACTATCACTTCAATCAACAGTCAGTGAGAGCTGCAGGGGTATAATATCCTTGAAAATGAGGGACTTCCTGTATCTCCAGCTCATGACCCACATACTGAGTTTGGTGGACATTTATATGTCCATTTATTTATTTTTTACTATTTATTGATATAATTTTCACATAAAATTTGTAGTGGACAGGAATGTACTCTTTTGAAATAGCCAGCAAATGTTAGATCCTGAAATGTAACCACTGAATTCCAGTTATTTGGTAACATTAAAAAAATATTCTTAATTTTATAAAAATAATTTAAAGTTATGACATTTATAATTTTCATATGTTTACTTTCTAGTTCTCACTGTGTTTCCCAACTGAAATGCCCCTTCCCAAGTACTAGGTACAATGGGAGTTTTCTGTTAAAAGCACAATGGCTGGCACAAGAGACTCCCACTCTCTGCCTAGCGTCTCCATATGGTGTCATTTTTCACCCTTTAAAACAATGTTAGTAGAAGAGTGGATGGAAGTGTTTCTGTGCAGAGCTGGGACTAGGCCAGAAAGCAGTGCTTCCTACTCATGCTCAGGATGAGGCTGTTACCATCTCCCACTCTCCAGTGATGCGAGATATTCTTAACTTGCCATTCTTCACGATTAACAACTTTGCCTCCAAAAGCACTCACAGAACTTGCATTTCACATCCTTTTCTTCACTGCAAGTAAATTCCAAGAACTGCACTGTATCAGTGATCTGGAGGCACGGCTCTGCCTCTGGATGCCCAGAGGTGTGGTATCGTCCCTTTCCCCACACCTGGTAAGGCTGAGATGGTATGTACGCCTGAAGAGTGCAGCAGTGCAGTTTGGCTTGGTGCAGCAAGCCTGTGTGGAGCACCATGGCAAGCCCTCATAGAGTTTATAAACAGTTTTAGGTGCTTCTGAAAAGCTGTCTAACTAGCTGGAGTGATGAGTGTTTGTTGTGATGGAATTAAACGCCAATGTAGCATGACTGCTTCCGAACAGCTGACGAGCTTCGAGTGTGCATCTCCGTCGTGCTAATTTGCAGCACACATATGCAGTGACTGGTTCAGCCTGCAGAGAAGGATCATTGTGTTTGAATCACATTGCTCATGTTGTTTAGGCTTTTGCTGGCAGAGCCTAATAATTGCTAATTACTGTTCTGCTAGTGTTTATAACACTGAACTGCAAAAGTACACGACTTTTATCTGGGTTCTACGCTTTTACTCTCAAACCAGCCAACAGCCACACCAGCAGGCTGGAACAGGCAAGCTTTAGAAGTGCTTTTCTATGCATCACTGACAATCTGACGGGAGAAGAAAACAGCACTTGTTGAGGTAATCACAATTAGCCGGGGTTTCAATACCAACTGTGGTCCAGCGAGGCACGATCAGCCCCAAAGAAGCTGGCCTTGCTAGAAACGTTTTTCTCAGAAAACTGGCCCACGCTGATATTCCCTCTGCTATTGCTTTCTCTCTTGCCCCCTGAACTTACTGCTCCGCCAATTTCTTCTCGGATTCATTTCCGCGGATGCTGTCCGGCGGGGAGGGTATCCCGGTCCCTGCCGGGGAGGCTGCTGAGGCGAGGCCGAGGTCCGCGCACGGCGGGGAGC